>NW_008340309.1:268029-310701 GCF_000622305.1 Nannospalax galili | reverse complement strand
AAAACCCCCCCCCCCCCCCCAGATCCTAGAGTTAAAGAGGTGTTAAAAAAACTGTCTTCGTTAGCTTTGGGTCTGAACTACAGTCATCTTAAAACACTGTGTTTGACGTTTTCCTGACTGCTGGCTCTCATCCCTACTCCTTAAAATAATTTCACCCTCATGTTAAAGTGTGGTGAGCACTGCAATACTGCTCTGGTATCCACTGGCTCAGGGTTCGGTGACGATGTCTCCTGCCCCTTACTTACTGGCCCCTGGCCTATGACACGTGAGGAAAATCATTTATGTGAACTGGGTTTAAAGGGCATGCCATGTCACTTAACCTCAAGAACAGCATTGTGTTTCAGCTGCTTGAATGTGTCCTGGGAGCCTTCTGTGGCTGTTATTATTATTATTATTATTATTATTATTATTATTATCATCCTTTTATTCTTTGGCAATTTCTTACACATATAGAATGGATTTCGGCCCCATTACCCTCCCTTGTCCATGCCTTGACTTCCTCTGAAATATTTCTATTTCCCAACAAGTCACTCTGTGTGTGTGTGTGTGTGTGTGTGTGTGTGTGTGTGTGTGTACACATGCTAATGAGTTCAATTAGGGTTACTTACATGAGCATGGGATTATTTACTGAAGCAATGTCGGCCTACCAGTGGCTACATCACACAAAAAAGAGACTGTGCCTCTCCCAGCACCCACTGGGTGCCCACGCTCCTCAGGGAGGGGCGGGGCCTCACAAACCCTTCCTGCACCCAGGACGAAGAGCTTTCAGTCCAGTTCTGGTGTGAGTCTTCTGTAGGAACCCACAGCTGCTGAGTTCATGAGCACAGCAGTCCTGTCCTTCCAGAAGATGGCATTTCACAGCCCTCCCCGTCCTTTGCTGTGTTCCACATTCTCTCTGCCTCCTCCTCCACAACGTTGCCTGAGCCTTGGAGGGGATGGGGCTGAGCAGGCAAAGTCACTTATTCTCCCCGTTTGGACCAGTCTGAGTCTTTGACCACTGTGAATCTGCATTGACTACTGACCACTGCAGAGAGAAGCTTCTCTAACCAAAGCTGAGCAGATCGAGGAGTCCCTGTGTTCCCATTAGGACTTGGGACAGCCCTCGACTGACCACTCATTGTTTGCAGTACTAGCTCCTAGTTCAATCTCATTGCAAATGAAAAAGAATAGCGACCAAGGAATGTGCTCTTAAAACTGCCCGGAACTCACACTGACTGCATTGTGCTTCCCGTCCAAGTCTGCCGCCAGTGAGAAGTCAAATCGCGACCTGGGGGTGGGGGCGCTCCTAGGCACTTGATAAGGACTGATGTGTCCACACCTCCTGCGACACTGACCAGCTGTGATCGAATGATTCGCTCTGTTCTCTCAGGCACACAATCCATTCCACATCCCTCCCTGCAATAACACACTCCCCCAAACTCCGGGAAAACAGCTTGGATAAGGCATCCAATCCTAGCACCGTGTCCCAGATCCAGGATTTAGGACAGCCTTAGCATCCAGCCCGGGGATTGTTCCCCTTTACTAGAACTGACATGAAGCCTGTCCAGTGAGACAGAGACCTGTGGGGTCTCTGCAGCGGGGAGATGAGAGTCCTTTGTGGGTTCATTCTGTCCTGTGACCACCTCCCAGTGCACACCACCCCTCGCTTCCTCTTCCTCTTCGGAGGCCCTTCCTTCAGCAATGCCTTTATTTTCCTGTCTGACAAGATCTTTGAGGCCTGAGATTTCTTCTGTTGTTACAATTTTTCTATTTTATTAACCTGTTAACCATACAGTTACAGGAGGCCAGTGTAATATTTCCAAACATGTACTGATCTATCCAGCCTCTCCTTGTCCACCCTTCCCAATCTCTATGAAGCCCCAGGTTGACGTGTGTGTGTGTGTGTGTGTATGTACGGCTTCACATGTGTAAAGTACGATATGTACACAGGTTCACGTGTGAGGGGGTGAATATGTATATATGTGCATATATGCCCATGTGTGTACATGTGTGTTTGTGAAATGTGTATGCGCATGTACGTGCATGTGTGTCCATTTGTGTTTGTGTGTATAGCTGTGCATGCATGTGTATGTGCCTGTGTGTATGCGTGTGTGTGAAAGTCAAGAGGCAGTCTTGGGAGTGATTTCTTACGCGCTGTCCACCTTTTTTTCTCACTGGCCTGGAGCTCAGCTGGTCAGGAAGCCTGAGTGATCCACCTGCCTCCACCTCCCAGTTCTGGGGTTAAAAGTGTGCACTACAACGTGCGAACGCTGTTCCGTACCGCCTCAGATTTTACATGAAGCCTGAATTGTTTTCATGGCTTCTGTCAGAATTCAACTTTTTTGTGAGTGCGTGTGTGTATTTGTGTGATGTGTGTATTTGTGTGGTGTGTGTATATTTGTGTGGTGTGTATTTGTGTGGTGTGTGTGTGTATTTGTGTGGTGTGTGTGTGTATTTGTGTGGTGTGTGTGTATTTGTGTGGTGTGTGTATATCTGTGTGGGGTGTGTGTGTATTTGTGTAGTGTGTATTTGTGTGGTGTGCATATATTTGTGTGGTGTGTATTTGTGTGGTGTGTGTATATCTGTGTGGTGTGTATTTGTGTGGTGTGTGTGTCTCTGTGTGGGGTGTGTGTGTATTTGTGTGGTGTGTGTCTGTGTGGTGTGTGTGTATTTGTGTGGTATGTGTATATTTGTGTGGTGTGTGTGTGTATGTGTGTGGTGTGTGTGTCTCTGTGTGGGGTGTGTGTGTATTTGTGTGGTGTATTTGTGTGCTGTGTGTATTTGTATGGTGTGTATTTGTGTGGTGTGTATTTGTGTGGCGTGTGTGTATATGTGTGTCGTGTGTGTATCTGTGTGGTGTGTGTATATCTGTGTGAGTGTGTATTTGTGTGGTGTGTATTTATGTGGTGTGTGTTTATATTTGTGTGGTGTATTTGTGTGGTGTGTGTATTTGTATGGTGTGTGTGTATTTGTGTGGCGTGTGTGTATATTTGTGTCGTGTGTGTATCTGTGTGGTGTGTGTATATCTGTGTGAGTGTGTATTTGTGTGGTGTGTATTTATGTGGTGTGTGTTTATATTTGTGTGGTGTATTTGTGTGGTGTGTGTGTGTGTATTTGTGTGGCGTGTGTGTATATTTGTGTGGTGTTTTTGTGTGGTGTATTTGTATGGTGTGTGTGTATTTCTGTGGCGTGTGTGTATATTTGTGTGGTGTATTTGTGTGGCGTGTGTGTATTTGTGTGGGGTGTGTGTATTTGTGTGGGGTGTGTGTATTGGTGTGTGTGTGTGGTGTGCCAGTGCCCATCCCCCCCGTGTGATGGTCAGAGGAGGACGTCAGGTGCTCTGCTCTCTCACTCTCCTCCCTTACTCCCTGAGACAAGGTCTCACAGAACCAGGAGCCAGGCTGGTTGCCAGAAGCCAGTGACCCTCCTGTGGCTGCCTCCAGCCCTCACAAGGCTGGGGTTGAGGTTCCAGGCACGTGACCCTCTTGAACTCGTGTCCTTATGCTTGTACAGCAAGTGCTCTTATGTGCTGAGCCATCGCCCCAGCCCAAGCTCAAGACTTGTTTTGCGAGCTCTGTCCACGTCACGTGCACAGTGTTCATACATAACGAGTGCCCACTGGCTGTTATATGTCCCCTAGACCGACCTACCTGAGGCCACTGCCAGGGCTTCTGTGTTCCCTTGTTTGCTGTTCCACATTATGCTTTCAAATCTCTCACACCCACGTCTGATGTGCACATGGAAGCACTTCTTGGAATTTGTGCAATGAGTGAGCTGTTAGGGTTTATTCAAGTGCATTAGCTCATGTTGGATTTGCTTTCTACCTAATGGCACAAACTTACGTTTCAGCCAGGAATACTAAGTTCTTCGTTTCATGCCTTCGGCAGCACTTGGCGTTATCAAACTTTCACATAACAGCCGATAAAGTGGGGATCTCACTTGAGAGGCGTGTGGGTTTCTCTGTTCGCACACTGCCTGTGGCTACACGGCATCTGTAAGTCTTCATAAAATATCTACATATCGCTTTGGGTCATTTTTACAATTGAATTATTTGTAACTTTGTATTGATTTTTACAATCTTGGATCCTGGACATTTCAACTTACTAATAATTTTTTTTTCTTATAATAGATAAAATGAATAGTTTGCTGTTCTGTTTGGGAATGTGGCATATCTCAGTGACTTTCATTGTTCTTCCTTGCAAATTTAAAAGCTTGATCAACTTAGATTTTATTGATTTTTAATATTTAGTTAAAATATTTTAAATATTTAGCTAAAATATTAATCTTGTGTTGGTCATACATACTAAAAATAGAGTGACAAGCTTTAGCTTTTGAAATGGCTTATTGGATGAATAGAAATTTTAAAAATCTTAGATGATTCTATCAATATTTACTTTCCTGATTCATGTTTCTTATAACTTCCATAAATAATACTTGCCTACACTCAGGACCTAAAAATAGTGCTAAATTTTCCGACAAGAGTTTTAATGCTTTTCTTACTCACCCGGCATTTATGTGTGTGTGGCTGAGATGTGAATTAAACTTCCTTTTGTTACCAACTTGAAACAGCTGAACACAGCAATTGTCCACATGCTTTTTATTGTATCCTAGCATTGTTATCCTAAAGGATACAACTTAAAGATTCCCATTTTTAATTGTATCAAAATGTGTCTTTCCCACTTTTGCATAATGATTTTATATCTGGCAATCTTGTCAAATTCTCCTGCCAATGTAAAACACTGGCTTTTGATGCATTTTCAAAGTGCTGGGTCGTCTATAAAGAGCAAGTTGGTTTCACACTTTCTAATCCTAATTCCTTTTATTTATTTATTTCCTAAGGTTATTGCTGGCAGTTGATGGAGTTTTGAAGTGGGTTTTATTCCCTGGTTTCTAATGTGGAAGGGAAGGTCTGGACACTTCACTGTTAATCACGGTACTTGCTGTAACTTTTTCTTTTTTCCTTTACTTCTTCATATTAACTTTATGCTCCTGGATCCTGGGTGTTCCCAGCATAATACCTTTAAATTTTTTCGTGTGTGTGTGTGTGTGTGTGTGTGTGTGTGTGAGTGAAAAGTTTGCCATTATTGTACTGAGGGCGTTCGCATATTTCAGTGATACTGTGTTGCTCTTCATCCCAAAGTGCTTTTAATATCTAATCTACATCAGTGTCATATGGGCAGTGAGAACGACTTCCTGTTTTCCTCTCCCATGGAACGTGTTTTTGTCAAGTTGGAAGTTTCTATTCTTCATGAGTTTATCAGATGATGCTTAACAAACAACCCAGGTCTGTTTCCTTCTTGAATTAAAAGAACTTCATCACTGATGATTCAGTCCTGGGACTATGGCTCACTAGTCCTTTCGCATCAATTCTGATAATTTAATTTTTTCCTAATGTAAATCAAGCTTTTAAATTTACTAAGTTATTCATGATCTACTAAGAAAATTCTTGCCTAACCTACAGCTTTATCATCTTTTCAATCCTAATATCGTTTTAAAATTTTAATATTTTTATTTTATATGTATGAGAGTATTGTCTGTATGTGTGTAATGTAAGTGCAACCATGTCGTGCAATGCCCATGGAGGTCAGAAGAGGGAGTCAGATCCCCTGGAACTGGAGTTACAGATGGCTGTTAGTTGCCATGTGGGTACCGGAAACAGAACCCAGGTCCTCTGCACAAGCAGCCAGTGCTCTTAACTCCTGAGCATCTAGCTAGCTCTCCAGCCATCAATCCTAATATCTTATCTGTAACTTCTAACTTTGTTTTTTCTTGACCAGTCTTCCAGAGGTATATCTTCATATTAATCCCTCGCATAGTTTGACCTTTCGATAAGTATATATTGCATAAAACAATGGCTTTCATTGTGAAGTCTTTATGTATGTATATAGCATACCTTGATCATGTTTAGAACCCCAAATCTTTCTTTTATTTTTTATTACACTTTATTTATTTACTCATTTTGTGAGCACATGTGTATATGTTCACACATGCTCCTTTGTACATGTGGAGGTCAGCCGACCTCCACTCCTTTTTACCACGTGACTCCTGTGGACGGAATTCAGGTGTCTCTACCCACTGATCTGTCTTTGTATTTTTTTAAAATGATTGACTTTTGGTTTTGCTATTCATCTGACTTGGTTTGTATTTTATTTTTTCTAAATCTAATTTCTAAAATTATTCGTAGGCCACTGAAACGAGCCAGGATTCTATACAGCACGGTTCCAGAGGCAAGAGCAAGCCAACAAGCTACACACCTAGAAAACAACACGGTTGCACCAAAACACGGGATATATTTTACAAGCTGCTCATTCTTACCCTTATTTTTCAAGTGGCTTAAATTTCTTAGGGACCTTCCTACTCCTCTTTTAAAATGAGTTTAATATAGGACTTGATTATAAACCCTATATAGCTCTACAATTCAAGATTAAATAATATAGCTTTTCATCCACATAACATTAAACTTTCTAGTGAAAATGGCAAAGTAAATATATGGCTTAGGGTCTGAAAATTGCATATGATTTTCCAGGCTTTAAGAAAAATTCTCCATTCAAAAGTAAAATGCAGCCAGACATAGTGGCACATGCCTGTAATCCCAGAACTCTGGAGATGGAGGTAACAGGATCAGGAGCTCAAGGGTAGCCTAGGCTATGTAGTTTGACACTGTCTCTAAAAAAGAGAGTAAAAACAAAGGATTTTATAAAGACACTATAACATAACAAAGTAGATCTGATACTAGGTAACAGCGTGGTTGACCTAGCCATCTCCGTCTACCTGTCCTCAGCTCCAGGATGCCTCCTAGCCTGAGTGGCTCAGCCCTCTGAAATCCTCAGGAATCAGCCAGGGGACCTTGTCCATCCTCACAAGGCCCCAAGAAGTGGCTACATAGCCCATTCCCAGAATACCATGAGAAGCTCTGCTTACTACCCAAAGAAGCCATTGGACAGCTCACCCTGAACAAGGTAACCCACAGAGTCTCCGAAGGCCTTAGACACTGGTATGTGCTGTTCTGAGCCTGGTGGTCCCACGGGGAAGGGCCAGCCTCAGCACGTCTGAACTGAAACTGTCTGAAGGTCTGAGCTGCTCCTGTACCCTGTCCCTGTTCACAGACCACACAGTGAGGAGGAGGGTTTGAGAACTCCACCTTGAGTAGATGGTTAGTTGCCTTTTTCAGTTACCCTCAACAACAGAAGAGTCGTACTTCCAATTTTCGGATGGTTCCAGACTAGTGTCCTTTGGAAATTTCCAGTTATTTCAAGAAAGTCCCCCAAATTGATGAGCTGGGGTCAGCCTCCTGCAACAGCACAAGGTCAGCGCTCAGCCTCTGCCCCACTGACCTTTATCTCCTCCAGTTCTCAGACCAGTCACCTGTCAAATTCCAAGACTGAGTGATTTGTGGCTAATTTGTTTTACATGGGGTCCTTCGAATGGGTTAATATCTGGCAATAGCTTTATTCTGCATATGGCTGTTCATTTCCTGTCTCAATGGGATATTTTCCTAACCACCAAAGATACAGTTTTGGGGGAAAACTAAATACCCATTGCTGAATATTTTCTCTCTCTCTCTCTCTCTCTCTCTCTCTCTCTCTCTCT
Source organism: Nannospalax galili (assembly GCF_000622305.1). Lineage (NCBI taxonomy): Eukaryota > Metazoa > Chordata > Mammalia > Rodentia > Spalacidae > Nannospalax > Nannospalax galili. Next base: position 303,132 of record NW_008340309.1, on the reverse strand, counting down.
CTCTCATCTCTCCCCTTCATTCTCTCTCCCCCTCCTTTTTCACATATATACAAACTGGTTATTCTTTTTTGCTGTTTGTTTGTGTGTATTTGTTTGAGACAGGGTCTCCCTGTAACCCCAGCTGGCCTCAACTTCGCTATATAAACCAGGTTGGCCTGAAACTCACAGAGATCTGCCTGCCGCTGTCTCCTGAGTGCTGGGATTAAAAGCATGCGCCACCATGCCCAGCAAACTGAGTATTCTTTACAACTATAAAACTAATAATATTCAGTTTTATTTAACTAACTACAAATCAGGGAACAGCTATACATGACTCAAAATGAAAAATGAGTCCTGTATTACATCATTTGTCTAAACAACAATCCTGTATTCTCATGCCAACCAGTAACATGTTCATTGACTAGTAGCATCTAATGCTGCTAGACATTGGTAAGGACTTACAAACAGAATAGCATGTGGTCTATTGGCTTCCAAGTGTTTAACCAGGAGCAATGGGAGATGGTGCTGAGACTTCCGGTCACATGCTGGCTAGGAATGTTGTAAGAAAGAAAGCACTTGGGGCTGGAGAGATGGCTTGGTGGTTAAGAGCACTGACTGCTTTTCAGGGGCTCCGGGCTCAGTCCCCAGCACCTACATGGCAGCAAACAACCATCTGCAACTCCAGTTCCAGGGGTTCTGATGCCTTCTTCTGACTTCCATAGGTATTGCATAACACAGGTGCACTTACACACATGCAAAGCAATGCACTCATACATATAAAATAAAAATAATAAAATACATTAAATAAAAGGAAAAGGTGACTCCAGCCCAGAGAGAAGGAAGCACTTTGGAAATTCAGGAAGGCAGTCATGAGACAGCTGAGAAGTGGGAGGAAGAGAAAACAGGAGTGGACGGGGCTGAACTCGCCTCTAGCCAGGGGCCAGCCCAGCAGAGAGGGAAGGGGCCCTTCTCGGAAAGCAGCTGTCTTCTGCTGAGTGGTACCGAGGAGCTAAGCAGGCTGCTCTGTGGACAGCTCAGGTAAAGCCAGAAGAGATATCACAACCAACCAACCAACAACACACACACATACAGAGAGAGAGAGAGAGAGAGAGAGAGAGAGAGAGAGAGAGAGAGAGAAGGTAAGGAAGCCAGAATCTTCTGAAAGGCCACATCCCCAGATAACTGAATTCAAGGTCACACAAATACACCAAGTGCCAGATTTCAAAGCTTTGCTAGTGAACATGGTGACCACAAACAGGGCAAAAATAAGCAGATAAATACAACGCATATCACAGAGGAAAGTCAGCAGTGAGAAAGTGCACGCAAGCGGATGAAGGAATCAGCGATAGCAGTGAGAGAACAGAACTGCAGCCAGGAAACTGAGGTTTCGAAAAACAAAGAAAAATGCTAGAAATGGAAAAAAAAAAACCTCAAAAATTAAACACAGTCAAAAGCATCACTCATGGATTCAGCCCAGCAGAAGAAAGGTTGTCGGAGGCAGAAGAGGGTGACCAAGTACCTCGTTTTTCAGGAAGATGCATCCTCACTTACAGTCTCAAAAATAGGTAAATTATTATAAATCTAGAAAGAAATGTTAAAAAAAATTAACATTCTAGAAAGAAAAGTTTGAAAAGTCCTCTGTCTGAAAATCATGGCAGAAGCCTCTGAGACAGAATGAAAAAGTTTTTATCAGGAACAGGGCCTGTGGGTCTAGCTAGCTGTGTTAGCGTTCAAACCACAAACCCACCAGCTGAAATTTGCTGATAGAGGCAGAGGGCGAAAACAAGGATTAAAATCCACATTTTCCTTAAACATTCCATTTGGCCTCATGAGGATAGTTGAAGACTGAGGAACTTAGAGACTCTGCCAGTACAATGACAGATGGTGACACCCAGGGTCAAAACAAGTCTTCTGACTGCAGACCTTCCATGCTTTCGTGCTATAGCTCTGAAGGCTTTGCACAGCACCAACCACACAGGTGCACAGGAATTGACTGAAGATTTAGGACACATAAGACGTTTACCTGGAGAATAAAGTGATACTAAGCAGATTGGTTTGGGTAACTGACTAGATCCAGAAATTTAGCTGGGCTTTGGTGAGGTTACCCCAATGACCTAAGAATTTGGGGGAGGGGGTTTATTGGGGATGGAGCCCGAAAGGCAGAAGTGAGAAGGGAGTAGATGCATGCCCAACGGGACATTCAGGGTCAAGCGCACAGCTGTGTATGTATGTATGTTCATTGTGTGCCAGATCATACATGTGGGAATGTGCATGCACATGTATATGGAAGCTGAAAGGCAGCCTGGCCTCCTCAGGGACCATCCTTCTAAAAATATTTTTTATCATTTTTGTTAAAATTATGTGTATATGTGTGTGGGTTTATGCACGTTTAGTGCTCAAGTTCCGGGCAGTTGCGAGCCGCTTGATCAAACCCAGGTCCTCGGGAACACTACGAGCTTTTAACTGCAGAACCATCTCTCTAGCCCTGCCCCATTTTTTGAGACAAGTTTTCTCACTGGCCTGCGGCTCCCCAACTCGTCCAAGCTGGCTGGCCATCAAGGCCCAGGCATCCCTGTGTCTCCACCTTACCAGCGCTGGGGTTACAAGTGTGTGCTCTCACACCTGGGTTTTTCCACATGGGTTCTGGGGACCAAACTTTGGTCTTCATGCTTGATGGCTTTAGCACCTGAGCCATATATCTCCAGCCCACCTGTGGCATCTTTACAGGTTCCAGGTAGAGAATAGTCTGGATCAGAACACAAGAAAGCATGTGAACTGCCTGTCTCGTCCAATTACAGTTGGAACCAGGGGGCTGGTACACAGTCGCCCGAGGTGCACGCTTTGTTTGCCACACTGAGTCACTGAAGAGTTTAGGCAACTCTTGTGGTAACAATGTTTTCGCCTTTTACTACCCACTAAAACAACACTGACATGTTTTGTTCTGTTTGTCAAGAACCTTGATTGATTTTGATGAAATTTACTCAAAGTTGAGCCACTTTGGATTCAGTTCGTGGCTTACTTTGAAACAAAACGGAAATTAGTCTATATCACAGGTGGGAATGTTCTCTGACTTGAATACAGTGGAATATATCTTAATGAAATCTGATGCAAGTATTCATTTATTCATTAAATGTTTATGGAACACCTGTTCGAAGACAGGGCTATCTACAGAGTTGACATGAACCCTGCTCTCTTTGCCACCACGACTTAGATTCATCACATCACAGAGTAACTGGGCATCTCTGATCCCACAGACAATTGCACAGGCGGAGCACTGGCAGGGACCAGATGCTCAGGGACAGGTCCAGATGCAGGAACGGGTCATCTAGGCTACCAGGGAGGAAAAGCATCTCTGGAGAGCACAGTAACAAGTGATGGATGACAGCCGAATCGGATACACACAACACAGAACAACAGCAGTGACATAAGGAGTTAGGAGCCTTGCAACACACTATGCTCCAAATCACACGCCAAGCCCGGCAGGTAGCTGTTTACTATCAGCAGGGAGCAGACCGGAGGCTGGGCAGGTTACCAAATATGTGACTCAGGCACAGAGACCAAGAACATTTTCAGGATGGGAAGATGGCTCAGCCGGTGAAGTGTTCGCAAGGCAAGATGAGGACCTGAGTTGGATTCCAGAACCCACACACGCTGGGTCAGTAGCACACACTTGTAATCTCAGCATTGAACAGAGACAAGAGGCATCCTGGGACGCATTGGCCAGCCAGCCCAGCCTAATCAGTGATCTTCAGGTCCAGGGAGAGACCCTGTCTCAACAAGTAAGTTGGAGAGCGATAGAGAAAGATACCTGATGTCGGCCTCTGGCCTCCACATGTGTACATATATATGATCATGTGCACACGCATACACATCCTGTTGTATAGCAATTTCTTCCAAGATAAAAACCTTCCATCCTTCCATCTTGGAGGGAAGCTAGGTAAATGACAGGACGTTCTAAAGGAGATAAACAACAGGTGTTTTGAGAGGAAGTAGAACAGCCTGTCCTGCAAAGAAGCTCCCTGCGATCTGGGAGTAAACAACTCAATGGTTTCAGAGTCTCCCTGAAATTGATCAAGTTCACCCTTCCTCCCCCATATGTGCATGTGTAGCGTGCATGCATGTGTGTGTGCGTGCGCTTGTGTGCATGTCCTAAGGACTGCTGACAGGCCCTCTCAGAGTTGCTGAGCTGACAGGAGCAGAGCCCATCCAGCTGCCTGGAAGAGGCAGAAACCCGCCAAGCTGCCTGAGACAGACACTCTCCGGTCTGTTGAGCTGCCCACGGGCTGCGTGGTGCACTCCTGGCTTCCCACTTTCATGAACCCCATGCTGGGGTGGGCTTTTGGTGACACAGCTGTCTTTGAATTATTTTTGTTCCTGTAAGTGACCCCAGTAAGACTTGCTGGTCCACCAAGTTGGACTTTGGTAGTGTCCTTACATTGGCCTGTCGTTGGCTCTCTGTGGGGTGAGACCTTTGGTCACATCTCCCCAGGGATAGTGTCACACAGCACATACACACACAAGAGTGTATTCAAACCTGGAACGTTTCAAGTTACAGATACTAGTTCTCAGTGGCTCAGTGCGACAAAATATGTGTGTCTCTCTCAGGCTACGTCTGTAAGGAGTCAGTTGCAGCTTCTACTGCATGCAGTTCCTGTTGTCATATTTTTAAAATATTTCTATCGATTTAAGGATTTCATAGGATGTACTGTGATCATATTCAGAGCCCCTCCCCCTTCTCTAGTGTTTTCTATAATTATTAACTTTTTTTTTTAAGGTCTAAGGAGTCTACTCTGTATTTCCTAAATGCGCTTGGGTATGGGTCTATCCTGTGGAGCCTGGTCAACTTACCAAGCTCCATAGCAGTAAGGAAAACCGACTCCCCTTTTCCCAGCATTTATCAATTGCCAGTAGATCCTCAGCTAGAGCTGGGGCTTCCTGCCCACTTCTCCCAGCATTTGTCAATTGCCAGTAGATCCTCAGCTAGAGCTGGGGCTTCCGGCCTACTTCTCCCATCTCCCAATTGTGCTAGGCCCTATTATACGTATTTTTAAAAGATAACAGCAATGTTCAGTCTGGAATGGAAGCTGGCACATAGTTCACAACGCCCTTCAGGTATGAGATTTATCAGAACAAAAGTGTCTGGAGGTCATGATTGGGCCTCAGGGTGGGAGGGAGATTTAGAGAGAAAGAATGCAATACAGAGATCTAAAAATGCAGGGATTTCAGGGAAAGAGAGCTTCCCTTCAGCACCTGGAGAGGCACTTCATTAAGACTGGCAATGAGGGGCTGGAGAGATGGCTCAGCGGTTAAGAGCACTGGCTATTCTAGCAGAAGACCTGAGTTCACCTCCCAGCACTCACATGGCAGCTAACAACCATCCATAACTCCAGCTCCAGGGGATCTGATGCCTTCTTCTGTCCTCCTGGGCACTGCATGACATGGGTACACTTACACACATGCAGGAATAGCATTCATACACATAAAATAATAAGAATTTTAAAACTTTTTAAAAGAGGGAGAGATAGAGGAGAGATAGAGATAGAGATAGAGATGAAAGAGAGAGAGAGCACCGTCGTGAGGGGGATGGTTAGAGAAGCCAGAGGAGCATCTTCAGAGAGCAGCCTTCAAAGCCATTCCCTCAGGGTCCCCCTGAGGACTCTCTCTGGACCAATCCCCGGAACAAAGGAAAAGTCTGACTTTTTACAACTTTTGAGGGAAGGCAGGAAGTTTCACATCACATAATTTAGTTTAGTATGCTGTACATGACAAAGCATGGAAGAGCCAGGTACGGTTAGGAACATGAATCGGGCTGTTAGGCCATGGCACAGATGGCGTAACTGTCCCAGAGAGAGCTGCACAGAGGCCTGACTCAGGCTCTGGGATTTAACTAGAGGTACATTCTAACAGCCCCCACTCCAGAGCAGGGTGACACTGACAGAGCAGCTCTCTGTCAAGTTTCCACATGCCATGTAGGGAGGAAAAGGGTAACTACACTGGATCTACACGGTCTGTCTTAAGATGAGTTCCCCTCCTGCCCATGTGCCGTTGCTAAGTTCATCGGTGGCCTGACCTGATATGGGAGACCGGGAAGCAGAATCCTCTTGGAGACACTTGTGAAAAGACTGATACCTGCTACATCAACCTTACCCCAAGAAAAGTGGGGAGCAAATGTACATCACACTGTCTGATGATCAAAGTCAAGGCTCTGCATGCATTCTAAAGTAAAATACATTCCATTAGCACAAAGAAAGATAGTCACTGTTTTTAAATCACAGGCACTTTACCTATCTCTTAGAGACCATATACTTTGTAAGTTTATCCAAAACAGTACCAGGTCCAACCAAGAACGTCATCTTAGAAGTCACCAAGTACAAGCCAACATACGTAGACAGCTACCTGGGAGCCGGTGTTTGCTATTGGGACTGCAGAGGTCAGACCCCCTGCCCTGGCTTCTGGCTCAGCTGCTTGGCCCCGGGCTGGGTTTTCCCACCTTGCTGACTCAGCAGTCAAGCCTGACTCTTCTCTGCAGACCTACCTGCTTCATCCTCTGCTGGCTCCAGCTCTAGATAAGAACTTTCTGAGCATATGATCTCGTGCCAAAGTCAAGTTCACGACCCTTTCCTAGAGCTACTTTCTTCCAACTTTCTAGTCTCTTCCTGACTGTTCAGAAAGGGAAGCAATCCTATAGGTTCTGTTCTAAGTGGTCTCTCCCTAGATTTTCCCTCTGGACCACACCTGTCCTAAGGCTTCAATTATTACCTCTGTGGAAAGGGTATCATTCACTGTGGCCTCTCTCCAGAGTGCGGGACTCTTGTATTGACTGACTATGCCCTAAGTTTGCCTGAAAGATGGTAAGAGCCAGGACATGCATGAACATATGGAAATAGAATCCTGGGACCTTCTCACATGAACTTACAGCAATGGCATCAGCATGCACAAGACCCACGCAAACTCAAACAGACAAAAACTGAGCATAGAACTGGGGTTATAGGCAGCAGGTCCCAATCTTAGTCAAAGATTATTGTCAGCTGATTACTGCTGGGTGAGGAAGAGCTGATCTTCTTAAAGGGAGGGACTCTAGATAGGCTGACTAGACCCCAGTGGATGAACTTGCACTGAGGGACATCTGGGAACACTAACTTGACTTGATAGGCCTTAACATAAAATGACAGAATGCATGAAATCCAGTGAAGCGGGGGCTATGGGACAGTACCGACGGGGGAAGGGGTATAAAGAAGATTACGATGTTCTGTATGACATACACAAAATTTAAAAATTTTACAATAAAAAAGTGAGAAGGATCGGCACAAAGCTATGACTTCATGTTGGGGAAAACGTCGAGCTCACCCTAAAGGTTAAGACCACCATGATGTTGTCACATCTCCAGGTCGTTCCTGTTGGGTTTCATACTAAGTTCATGCCTGGGTGACATGAAACGGCTTTTCTTACAATCCCAGTACTGAGTCTATCAGTGTGCCTGCATCACATCTACTGAGCTTGCTCACCTCCCGACACACCTGGCCTGCACACAGACTTCAAAGTCAACCAAATGCTGTTACACATGAGTAGCTCCTGGGAGTGTGACCTGCAGCAGATGGCGAGTTCCTCCAGCCACTGCTCACGTCAATCTAGAAGGCTGGTGGAACTTCAGCAACTCTTCCTAACAAAACTTCCATGTCCCAGGTCTGCTGGTTTCTCTGATGATGGCTTTGCTTTGCCATTTTCCAATTTCCCTACATGCTTATCACCTGTCCAAGCTTTCTGTGGGCTATTCACTAGAAGATTCATATTTTCTCTCCCCGCCTCCCCACCCCCCTTCTCCCTTCTCTAATTTCTAGGGAGCACAAGTTGCTGTTCCCCTTATTTTGCAAGCGTACCCTCCCCACCTTTTTTTACATCCTCAGCCCCTTTTCCCATTCTTTTCAAAGTGTCTGTTGTGTAGATTCACTGTACGTGGCTCTGTGTAACATAAGGACACTTTCCTACAGTTACTCTGCGTTCCTCCTTCTTCCCTCCCCTTTGAGCCCCCTCCTCTTCCTCTTTCAGAACCTCCGTCCCCTTCATGGCCCCTCTCCTCCTCCCTCCCATTAATCCCCTCTGTTCCTTGACAGAGGCCACCTCTGTTGTGCCGTACGTATACGTTCTCATTTGTCTTTCTGCCCACCCCGCCCTGATCATTTGATTGTACACAGAACCAGTGTCACACGTGGAAGCTACCTGCTACAACCGCTTTCAATTGTATCTCTGTATCATGAACTCCTCTGGCTCATGTAAACAAATATAGCAGCATGATATTCAGATTAGATATCCAAATACACACCCACAAGGCTCAAACTTCTAAGTTACTGCTCATTCTAGACACGCATCTTTTAATCTTGATCTGCTGCTCTCCCCAGATTAGCTCAGCCATGACCCGTGAAACCACTCTGATGGGCAGCTGGGGAAGTCATCAAGATCTCATCTCTGTCCCTTGGAGAAAATCCGAGCACATGTGAGAGGGCCAGAGGGCCAGGCTGTGCAGAGCACTCACCCAGGAGCAGCTCCCAAGGATGCACAAAGTGAGACCATGTCGCCTCAATTTTTTATTCTTTTTGTGAATTTCCTTTTGGACCTGTCAGACGAGGAACTGAGGTGAGCCCTCCGCTTCCCAGAGCCTCACAATAGACGGCAAGGGGCAGCAATCACCCGAGGTAAAGGCTCTGAGGGCAGCGGGGGCAGAGAAGCAGGCATGCACGGGCACTCAGGTGCAGGGCAAGCGCACCCCAGGTCGGCGTGGGCCGCAGCACCTCCTGTTCCCACGCCCGGATTTCTGGATTTCTGCAGACCGAGGCAGCGATGCTGGCAGCTCTCAGGACTGACTGACGGCGGGTGTGCCCTGAACCACAGATCACAGGCTCTGCCCACAGTGAAACGTGCGTGCATCTCCCCGGAGTGGGGAAGGGTTTGCTGTGGGCCGGGCAGAGCCCACGAGGGAAATGAACCTGGCCTGGAGGCTCACAAGCTGCAGAGCCAGACTCACTTGCCATCTTTGAGTTTCCGCTTCCTCATTTACGACAGGTGTTGAAAAGTCCATTTCACACGGTGGTCATGAGAGAAGTGAGGTTTCACAGATGACGCACGGGTGTCACCCACCACTCGCCCCTTTCCTCCGCCCCGACACCTTGTCACAAATCGCTTGTTCTCCCCAGACACCTAAAACCTCTTGCTTTTCAGACTCTCGTTGCCACTTCCAACCGTTTTCCACGAGGGATCCGGAATGGCCTTCGTATTGGTCACTTATGTCATTGCTGTGACAAGACGCCGGACGAGCTGTTCCATAAGGAAGAAGGGATGGTTCCTGAGGAATCTTAAACAGCTGGGTGGAGGAGGAAAGAGCCGATTGGTCAGGTGTTTATGGCCTCTGCCATGAACAAGGGCTGAGGTCTAAAACTGAGCCTCTGGCATGACGGTAGGGGAAGCCCTGGGCATAGTGTTTAACAAGATCCCAGGAAGGAGAGCCAGGTCCTGTCATCCAAAACCTTGGCATGGTTTCCTTCAGCCGTCCCCAGCTGTACCATCTTCAAGCTGGGGATGTGGAGATCACAAAGGTGGCTGGCTTCCCTTTATAGTGGGGAGAGGGAGGGAAACAGTTCTTAAACACAGTGGGAAGGGGAGAATTTAGCCATGTGAATCGAGAAAAAGAACAGATCTGGATGGAAGCGTCCATGTTACGCACAGGGAAAGGACCACAGGGAAACTATGCGCCCCACATGAAAACCCAAAAAAGAAGAATCAAACAGACAACGGGGCCCAACACACCCAGAAGTGGGAACCCCAGCAATCCACACATCAGGGCTGGAGATGCGGCTCCGTGCTTATAAGCACTGGCAGAACAAAACAGACAATGGGGTGCTCTCCCTGGGACCCCCTTCCTCCCTCTGGTTGTACAGCTTTAGCCCATCTGAGGGCCTCATTTATGCTGGGTCTTCTCCTTGTTCTCTCAAATAGGATCCAGTGTTCTGCCCTCATAGCATTTCACTAATTGCAATCATGACATCACTTGACAATACAGTGCTCTATGTCTCCTTATCAGACTCTGAGCTCCGTTGAGAAGGGCTGGTCTGCCTTTCCCGCTGTTAAAAATCCACCGACCCTGAGTCCAGTATACAGCAGGTACTCCATAATATTCACTGACTAAGCAAATCAGCAAATCACCCACACTTGGGGAGAATCAGCAACATGATCACTGCACTAGGGTTAGGATCTGAATGGGCTGGCCAAGGCTCAAGTGTTTAAGGCTTAATCCCTGGGGTAGAGGTGTTCCGAGACCTGAGCTCTACCAGGCGGCTGGATTATGAGTCCTCTAGCATCCTGGTGGCAGAAACTCTGGGAATTGGGCTTAGACAGAGGAAGTGGTCACTGGGAACATGCCCTTGAGGAGGAAGTGGTCACTGGGGCTCTGCCTTTGAAGGAGCTATTGGCCCCTGGCCCTTTTTCTCTTTGTGCTCAAGTGCACACTCATGGTCTCTGTCTCTGCCTCTTTCTCCCCCCACCTCTCTCTCTGTCTGTCTTTCCCCACCTTCTCTGTGAGCAGCTTGTCTGCCCCTGCATAGTGACACTCTGTCTCACCAGAGACCCAGACATAAGAAAGGCAACTCTGGAGCAAGACCTGTGACACTGAGGTCTGAATGAGTCTCCTCCTTTACATCGACTTTCTTGGGCATTTTATCACAGCAATGGGAAGCTGACCAACACTCCATGCTGAGGTGCTGTGTGGGTTCTGAACTCTTATAACTCAAGCCCAGATCTCAAGGTGAAACCATAGCCAAGAGAGAAGTGGGTGAGCCTGTGTTTTAAGGGAAGTTTCAACCCTGTTAAAAGCTCTTTCCAATGGGCAGCAAACTGACAAGGGCTAGTTCTCACACTGTACTGACTCCTGCAGGCTTGATTGCTAGACAGCGAGGGGCTGAAGAACAGGTCATGAAAGACTCATGAAGTCGGAAGCATGAACAGGAGCCGGACAAGACCACAGTCACTGAGCACTGGGAATGGATAGCAGAGGCAGATGGGCTCAAAACACACATAAAGGTCAAAGTTAAGGTCCCTTAACATTCAGTTCACAGATGGAACTGACTGGATCTGGTTCCTACACTGATATCTTCAAACCAGCACGGTGCTACAGAAATCAGTGGGCCAAGCACAGCTCTCCAAAGAAGAGCGGAGTAGGCAGGCTCCTCTTTCAGCAGACCCTTCCTTTCAAAATACTCACCTGGGGCTGGAGAGATGGCTCAGCAGTTAAGAGCACTGGCTGCTCTTGCAGACAACTTGGTTCAGTTCCCAGCACCCACATGGTGGCTAACAACCATCCTAACTCCAGTTCCAGGGAAATCAATGCCCTCTTCTGACCTCTACAGGATTTGCATGACACTGGTGTACTTATGTATGTGCGGGCAATACACTCATACACTGAATGAATGGGGCTGGAGAGATGGCTCAGTGGTTAAGAGCACTGTCTGCTCTTGTAGAGGACCTGGTTTTGATTCCCATCACTCACGTGGTGGCTATGAACCGTCCTTAACTCCAGTTCCAGGGGAATCCAAAGCCCTCTTCTGACCTCCAAGGCATTGCACGACATGGGTGCACTCACGTACACGCAAGCAATACACTCATACACATAAAAAATACTAAATAAAGCATTTTTTAAAAAATATGGTCTGTGGGAGGTTAGGGAGATGGCTCCGTTGGTAAAGTATTTGTCTTGCTAATGTGAGAACCTCAGTTTGATTCCCCGAGCCCATGTCAAAATTTTAAAAAGCAGTATATGGTGACACTGGCTTGTAATTCCAGCAGTAGTGCCCCAGTGATCTACCTACCATGCCTAACTGCTATGTGGGTGCTGGGGATCTGAACTCAGACTATCAAGTTTCTACATCAAGTACTTTACCCACTGAGCCACCTCCCCAGCCCCATCTATTTTTAAAAGAGAAAGAGATACTTTATATAAGGAGTAAAGGATCTAAAATGTCAAAGGACAGAGACAAAACCATTACTGATAAAGTGTGAGTGCTTACTGCGTTCTAGGCAGTGATTCTCACATAAGCCTTACGACCTCAGATATGGAGAATGCCATCAGATATGGTCAGTACTGTCAAGTATAGTGAACAACGTCAGATATGGTGCACAGAGTAATGAAATACCTCCCAACACGGCCAGGTGAATACAAATTAAGCTACACACCTCTTAGGGACAGAGGGACATTCAAAGAATTGTGACACCAAGCCACTGCCTTTATCTAAGCTGCAAGGGGCTAGGTCAGGCACTTGATGTGAATCTTGATTCAGTTGAGAGACTCAGGGACCACAAGATGTGCGAGGCTGCTCTGGCATAGCACACAGACTGATCCTCAGTAAACTTTTCCTTCATAAGTAGGAAGAACGCATTTGAAATGATGATGAAAATATGGTGCAGTAAATATGTGACCCAGGAGCACAGTCATTCATCAGTCATCACCGTGCCTGCATCAGCACCACAAACAAGTGAGCTCCATGCTACACCAACATCACCAGACAAGAGAGCTTTTCAGCTCCATCAGTGCCACAAGGGCATGGTCACACAGGAAGGCACTGATGGTCAACCCTTCTTCCTCCTGTTTCACACTCTGAAGGTTCAGCAGATGTCCTTGCTTCTCTGCCTGATTCTCAGTGACCAGTATCAGTTCATTCTAGATATCACCCCCTCTGACCCTTCCCTTCTTCTCTGGCTTATCCAGGCCCTCTTTAATTGCCCCAGAATCATTAGATAACCTTCAAGCCATGTTCTTTCCTACAGTCTCCACCAGGCAAGCCACAGCATAAGCCTCTCACCTTAAACATCAGTCACCCCACCACCCAAGGCCACTCTCCACATCTGAAAAGTTTTGGACTTCTTACACTGAGCCAGTAATTCACTTCAACTACACATCGGAATCAATTGGTCAATTTTTTAAAAACTCAATAACCAGGCCACACCCTGCATCTATTAAATCAAATCTCTGGATATGAGAGTGAAGAGGTATGGATACTTGAGACACCTCATCCTGACCACTTTCGACATGGAGCAAGTTCAGCAGTCAGCATTTTGCATCAGAGCATTGTGTCTTGATTAGCACTTAGGGTATAATAACTGCCCCCTCAAGGGCATCGAATTCACAGAACTGCACGTCGGCAGTGATCCTTGGCTCCTCGCTACTGAAAGTGAGGTTTGTAAAACTGCAACATCAGTGGGAAGTTGTCAGTGAGGCAAAACCCCAGCCCCACCTCAGGATGCGCAATGAGATGCATGCATTAGTTTGAGACGCTTTTTTCTAGCCAGGTTTCTGGGGCTCCTGCAAGGATTAAAAATAAGACTAACATGCTGGTCATACAGTGGTGAGCATAGATGCCTTCAAAACTAAGACTAATGCTTTTTAGTTAAAAGCTCACATACTAAAGCTCGGTAGACAAAGCGTCTTTTTCTCACTCCAGTGATGTCTTCTCATCAAAGATGAACACTGCCCATACCATGGAAGAGTGTCCAAATGCTGACTTAGGAGAGGGTTAAGATGAGGTTGTATGGTGAGCTCATCAAGATGATATCATCATGGTTTCCATGGAGACATCATCTTAGCATAGGGATCTCTCTGGCTTATCAGGAAGTCTACTGATGCTCATAGCTACCCTCTCATAGTGTTCAAGAACTGACAATCAGGCTCTGAGAATTCACCCAAACCCTGCTGAAAGTCCAAGTAAGTTGTCAGTAGAGGAGGGAGTTGGGTGGATGGTGTGTTTCATTTGGTATTCAGAGTAGAGACACTGCACTGGATTTGAGTTCCATCATCAGAGCATTTGTAAGGTCTGACTTCTCACCTTCCTGTTTCTTTCAAAAATATTCTTTTATTTTATGTGCATGAGTGTATTGCCTACATGTATGTAAGAGCACCTGTGTCATGCAATGCCCTTGGTGGTCAGAGGATGTCAGATCACCATGAAACTGGAGTTATAGGTGGTTGTTAACTGCCATGTGGGTACTGGGAATCGAACCCAGGTCCTCTGCAAGAGCAGCCAGTGCTTTTAACCACTGGGCCATCTCTCCAGCCCCTTACCTTCCTGTTTCTATCCCCAACCCCAACATGTGTACTGTATCATCAACCCCTATGTGTATATTTATTCATCCCACCCCAACATGTAAACTAAGTCACTCCACCCCAGAATATGAACTCAGTTACCCCACACTAGCATGTAAACTAAGTCACTCCACCCCAGAATATGAACTCAGTTACCCCACACCAGCATGTAAACTCAGTTACAGTCTTCATGCTAGCACTAATTAAATCAATCCATGATAAATCCTTCAACGTTAGAAGAAAACGTTGCCTTTCCGTAAGCTGTATTTTATCCTGTCAGACAACTAGAATTACACAACCATCTCCATCTTTCTGCTTTGTTTGCGAAGATAGTTTGAAGAGGGAGAGCAAAGACAACAAAGACACTTCCTTTGGTGTTCTTCGCTGAGGTGTCTGTGTAGTTCTTATAAAATTATACCGATGGAAACAAAAAAGATTGAAATAAGCAGATAAAAAGTTATCAGATTGTAGGACTTGATACTATGAAAACATTATCTCCAAACTTACCCTGAAACTTGGCAAAATTCATTTAAATTTCTTGTGGATTTTCCTAAAATAATGATTAAAGCACACCCAGGAGAATATTTTTAAATGAAGGTGGAAAGGAAAGTGGTCATGCAGAACAGCCAATAAGCAATTCTAAAACTTTGACCTCATTTGTAATTAAAGAAATATAGATAAAATGGGATTAAAATAATAATAATAATGGTCTTTTTGAGACAAGGTCTCCCTGTAGCCCCAGCTGGCCTGAAACTCACTATGTAGAACAGGCTGGTCTTAACAGAGATCTGCCTGCCTCTGCCTACTGAGTGCTGAGATTAAAGGTGTGTGCCACCCACCAGAACAAGATTTTTTGAAAAAGAAGTCTTTTAGGTTATGGTAAAAAATTCGGAGAAAAAAAATCCCAGAAACAAAAAATACAGACTTGATAAGATGGCTCAGTGAGAAAAATGCTTGTTATGCAAGTCTGGTAACCTGCATTTGGTCCCCAGAACCCACAAGAAGATGGAAGGAAAAACCCAACTCCACAAGTTGTCTTCTGGCTTCCGCACACGTCATAACATTCACATGCACACTGATAATAAATAAAAATTAAATATGGAAAAATTAAAAAGTAGGAAAAAGTTATTTAATGAACTGATACTAAAATCCTATTTATGAACTCAGATTTTTTTTCTCAATCCTAAGCAAAATATTTTCTTTCTTTTTAGGCAGTTTGAATAGCTTAACACTTTCCTTGAAAATTGCATCTTCATTAAATTTTCAATTTTTATTAATATAGAATTATATAGCATGTAATTGTAATTTATAACCACTTTTTTACAATTATCGTCTCGCCACTTACACATCTACTATGTACTAGTGTTTGATCATTTTTTTCCCTAATGCAAACTAAAGTTGTTTAATTTATTGGCCTATTCAAAAATCAGACTCCAAAATTTAAATACAATCATTTTTTTCTTTTTATTTCAATATTTCCTGCCTTGTTGTTCATTAATATCTTTGTCTTTATCATGCTTGTTTGAATGTTTTTAGCAGTTTAATGAGATGGAAATGCTAATTACCCCGATTGGATTCACAGAGTGAATATACATACCAAGTTATCATGCTGCGCCCAATAAACATGTATAATAAAATACAATTCTGAATAAAATTATTCACTCAAAAGCTTAGTTCATTCATCCTTCCTTCTTTAAACGAACAGTACCCAAATGTACAAATTTTCCTCTGTGCAAATTAATAACTAAAATCTATACATTTTAATACATATTGATTTAATAATCCCTTAAGTTTTGAGTCCTTTAATAACCATTTTTAAACAATGTTTAATCATTTTTACTGACTACATTTTAAATTTCTTGTTTCATTCCATCATTGTCAAAGAATTGATGATACTTTTTGGTTTTAAGCTTTCTTTGAAGTCTAGGATATGAGAGACTCATAACTTTCTTTTTGGGTGTGTGCATGTGTATATGTGTGTTCACATGTGTGTGGATGCATGTGCATTCGGGCACACGTGCATATGTGTGCATATGCATGCAGAACGACAGAGGTTGATGTTAGGTGTCTTCATCAAACATACTCTATTTACTGAGGCAGATTCTCTCACTGAACCAGAAGGAGTCAGTGCAGCTAGCAATCAGCCAGCTTTCTTCTGTCTCTACCCTCCCAGCACTGGGATGACAAACTGGCAGCCACACCAGTCTAGCTTTTTACTCAGTTTCTGGGAAATCTGGACTGTGGTCCTCATGCTGGCTGGGCGAGTGCTCTACCCACTGAGCCATCTCACCAGCCTGCTCTCTGTCCTTCGTTGTTCCGTCTTGTGGAGGGTGCAGTGCCACACATGTAAACTAGATCGCAGCTATAGTGTTCGGCGCCTCTGTAGTTCTGTTTTATCAAACTCCCAAAGGTACAGAAAAATATACTATGGCCGTAGGTTTTGAAATCTGGAATTTTAGGCATATGGATTTACGTATTTCAGTATTAAGTGCCCATGACTTGTGGCAGCCTTGTAGGTGAACATAAGAATGTGGACACCAGTCCTTCATTTTTACTCTGATATTACTACTCTTATTTTCATTTTGTGTGTTTTCCTTTGCCCTTCCTGCCATATTTATCCCTCTGCATTATTCTCTTTTAGGTATATCTCTTATAAACAGTCGATAACTTGATTGTATTTCTGGGTTCAGTCTGAAAGCTTGGCATTTAATTAAACAGACTGATCGTAGTAAGTAGCGACGTTTGGTCTAGCTTTTGGCATCTCATTTTGTATTCCTTATATTTCTTTTACATAGCTTCGCTCTAGTTTTTATTTTGTTGAAATGAACTTTGCATTTCGATCACAATCGTTTTATAAACTGTTGACATTTATATTCTATATTGAAATCACATAACCATCCATTCACTTTACGATCAAGTGCCTGGACATGTGACACAGGCGGGTGGGGCTGCAGCAAACAACCAAACCTAGTCCTTGGGGTCAAGGACTTTTACTTTTAGAAATCAAAACAGCAGAAAAACAATCAGAAAGCATTTTGCCCACTGGAAATCACTAGTGAGTTCACTAAAGACCCTATTCCCTAGTGGAAAGGAGCTGGTTGTTTAAAGATCTGTAATGGCTCACCTAATCCACAGCATTTCAGAATATTCTCCTGACATGGTATAAGGGCCCTGCACCAAGAGAAAGCAAAAGAAACAGCAGAGAGAATGATGGAGAGAGGGGCACCCAGTGGGCACCAGGGAACCCGTGTGGGCGTCTGTGGGCACAGTGAGGCTGACTGACATCAGCTTTACTCTGCTTACATCCTGCTGACTTCATGGCAGCTCCCACACTGCTCCCCTGGCTATGGTGTTATTGTGGTTCCCTTCCCATTCCACCTAAGTGTCCTCACTGTCTGCCACTGCGCCAAACTCAAAATAACACATCCTGGGGCTTGGAATCTCCACCAAATGTAACATTTGCCAAAGGAAAAGCCATCTTTTACATAGTTATAGATATTTTAGCATTACCTGATTTGTTACTTGGCAAAGTTTTTCCTTATTAACTTTTCCTCAATAAAATCCTATCATCCCTTGCTGACCAGCATCCTTTATGATTTAAAGGGGCTAGAAAATGTCTATGGAAACATCTGGGTGTCACGGAAGCTCATGTGGCAAGCAATTATCCCATTATTTGACATAGTCCTAAGGCTCCCTCTCAAGAGCCACATGCAATTTTTGGCTCTTTCTATATAAAAAGATTGCTAATTTGGAGAGACTCCAGAGGACTAAT
This sequence comes from Nannospalax galili, assembly GCF_000622305.1. Lineage (NCBI taxonomy): Eukaryota > Metazoa > Chordata > Mammalia > Rodentia > Spalacidae > Nannospalax > Nannospalax galili. The sequence goes on along the minus strand of NW_008340309.1, from coordinate 285,262 downwards.
AACAAAGGGGTCGGAGAACAAGCCATTAAAAAGCATCAGAGAGAAGGGCATGGACTACCGAGAGCTGGGGAAGACAGAGAAGACTAAGAACCACGGGAAGGAATGTTCCTGAAAGAAAGGAAAGGGGCTGTGTTCCTCTTACCGGACACTTAGATCTGGAGTTGAGAAAGGAGAATTCAACTGGGAAGCACACACTGTACACTCTGCTTACCAATACACTCAATCTGAGACCACGGCAGAAATGGGAAAATGGGGGATAACACAGAGGGCCCAGGACGTCGCAATAGTCCCTGTGAACATCTCAGGCAGTGATGCCTGGGAGGGAGAAATCTCAACCACACCGAGTGAGCAGATGCTGCTGACATGAAATGAGGATTTCAATCAGTTATTTTAAAAACTATGGTTCAGGTCTAGTGGCACATGCCTGTCATGCCAGCTATTTGGAAGCGAGAAGTTCAAGGCTTGTCTATAGTGTGAGTTCAGGGCTGGCTTGGAAGACCACGTGGGACCTAATCTCAAAATATTAAGTAAAAAGGGGGCTGGGGATGTAGCTCAGTGATAGAGCTCTTGCTTAGTATGTTGGAGGCCCTGGGTTTGATCTCCGGTACCAAAAGAGCAAGGAAAAACTACCAGTAGCAAAATCAGCATTACGGCCATTGTTCTATCCGTAAATGTAAGAGGAAGGAGAGCAGATGCGGGAGACGCAGCTCTTACCCCACCAAGGAGCTCTAGAGGAGGCACATGCTCACAGACACCCCATAAAAGACGAGAGGTTGGGGCAGGGAACAAGGAAGGTGGAGGAAGGCAGATTCCATCTCAAGCCTCTAAATTTGACCCAGAGTAAACAGCACTGCCTTGAACTTTAACCTGAGAGTCTGACTGGGCCCAAAAGCAGACTAGTTGGAACAACTTCTTTAAATCCTACCATGGTGAGCATCAGTAACAGAGAACTGGTGAGGTCTGAGTCCAAATGAGAGATTGACATACAGAGTAGAAAATAATGAAGGAGGACATTCAGTGTCAACCTCAGGCCTACACACACATACACACACACACACACACACCAGATACACATGCAAGAAAATAAATAAAATCCAGGAGGTATTTACAAGTAAAAACATTGTCAGTGGCTATCACTGAACAAGGCAATGGTGATACTGCATTTATCATCTTTTAAAATTCTCCCTTGTCTAATATCCTAAACTGCACATTATTTCTTATTGTAATTTTCCTGAAGGATCTGTAGGTGGGCTGAGGCTACTGTGGGCAGTGCCATCCTGAGGTAGGTGAGCCTGGGCTGCATAAGAAAGCTGGCTGAATGAGCCAGAGAGCAGTGTCCCCCATCGCGCAGGGGGGCCTGTAGGGAGAGAGGCCCTGGGTACAGACATCGGGAAGAAGTTGTGCTGAAGGGAAGTGAACAGCCCCTCATAGGAATTCTCATAGGTGGGAATCACAGGAGTGGGATGGGGGAGAAGAGAGTTAGAGGGGAAACTGAAGGCCTGTTTGCACAGTGTCTAGGGGTTGGACAGATGAATGTGGACACTCACTTGCTTGACACTAAGTGACTAGATACAACTTTAGAAAAAAATGTCATGTAGTCATGTTTGATTGACTAGTCAGCTTGCCCTGAGATCCCCCAGCAGTGCCTCCTGAGTACCAGGTGTGACACACATCCGGTTTTTATGTGGGTGCTGGGGATTTGAACTTCAGTCTTCTTATATGGAAAGCACTTTACCCACTGAATGGTCTCCCTGGCCATTTAAAAAAATTCTATTTATTATTTTTAATTTCTGTGTATGAGTGTTATGCCTGCATGTATATGAGTGCATCCGTGTCGTGCAATGCCCACGGAGGTCAGAAGAGGGCGTCAGATCCCCTGGAACTGGAGTTATGGATCGTTTTTAGCCGCCATGTGGGTGCTAGAAACCAAACCCAGGTCCTCTGCAGGAGCAACCAGTGTTCTTAACCACGGAGTATCCCTCCAGTACCCCAACCACTATTTTTTAAGGTGTCTCTGCATAATTGTCAGAATCTGTTTCCTTCAATGTTTATCTCAGGTATCTTCAGTTATAATATTCGATCCTGTCACTAACACATCTCGCTTATCCCATACCTCAATTGTTGGAAGCTTAAGTTGCTTTTCTGTTTTTCAAATTAAATAACTGTGCTGAATACCTTTGCACAAAATGAGTTTAATACTACCTTTTAAAGCAAATAGTGTTTACATTACCTTTTGCTGTAAATAATTTAGCTTTGCCTTTCATGAGTCCCAGTATTTCTGTTTTCTTCAACCTGTGAAGATCATTTCCTCCCCACAGCCCTGTGCCATTGGTTATGTGCCTGGATTTTTCCCATCCAGATCGTGTGCTCCATCCTGTTCAATGGCCAATGGGAATGTCATAACGTGTCCTTTCTAATGGAGCTAGAGGCACCCCATCTTCCCCCGCTACTAGCTCTTAGTCAGTAAGGATCAGGGAAGATTTTTAAGTGCTAGCGTCCTAATGACAGACCCTCCTCAGTTATGGCAGAAACAGCTTTACTCATTTCACAGAAGATGCTATTCTTTTCAAAATTTTGATCACTTTAAAAAAACTACATGTATGATCTTACTATTTCTTACCCAGAACACAGGAAGCACTTTATAGACTGGGCTTCAAGAAGCCTACAGGAAGCTGTGGTAGTTTCTCCTTGCGAGAACAAGCCTGGTGACTTCAAGCAACAGATGTTTGCTGCAATGGTAGCTCTCTCCCTGGGTTACTGCCCAGTCTGCAGCTCGGATAGAATCCAACGCCAGGACTTTCCCAACTGGTATCTGCCTTAGTTGGGGGCCTCTTCCAGCACCTTCAAAGCCAGAATCAAAGACTGAATTTTTTTCACATTGTCCAACTCTGGCCCTGACTCTTTTCCCCCCTCCTAAGTGGTTGTTCTTGGTTGGTCAAGACAATCCAAGATGCAGTCCGGACGTTCTGTTCCTTAACTACATATGCCAAGTGTGTTTTCTGTGGGGGGAGGGGCGATATAGTTCCAGGTTTCTGCAAAGAGAATGGGGGAGTCATTCTGCCTCCACAGCTACCCACATCAGGGTGAAAGCCAGCTGAGTAGTGAGCTGCCGCACCAAAGGGGTTCAAGATCCCGCTAGTTAAACGGCCATAAGAGTTGCAGTCCCCTCACCTGCTTAGGAAAACCATTCTCATGTGAGTAGTATGCGCAACACAAGTGTAGGTTTTGTTTGCTGCTTACTTTGCCCAAGCTGAAATTTACATTTACTCAATTTGGATAACCCTTTTTCTTATTATATGGTAAATCTAAAGCTGCTGCGTACCCAATAAAGGATTTAAAAAATTACATCCTAATTGTGAAAACATCGTTTACTGCTCACACTTCGGTGTGGATTAATTAGTGTAATTAGTCTTGTGTATACAGCTACGGCCCCAAATGTCCCCAACAGCTTAAAAACCACCACCGCGCAACATTGCATGAACGGGCCAGGCAGCTGGTGACTTACCTTTCTGCACGGCTGTCAGAAAAACAACCCAAATTCTGCCAGTTCTGATTTCACACTCTGAAAATGAAGAGGGACTGGGACGCGCTCCGCTTTCACTCGGCTCCTCTCTGTGAGCTCACTTCACTGGTGTTCAGATAAACGTGGGATCCCCTTTAATCCAGAGAGAAGCCGGGGTGACTGGGTAAGACGGTAAACATCACACAGCTTGCTCTTCGGCAGTCTCCTGATCTGGACACTGCTGTGAAAACCTACGCAGGCTTATCTTGAATACAGATTCCTGGAAATGGGGATCTTGCTCACATAATAGCAAGATGGGAAATCACCAACGAGGACCCCAGGAGCTAGTGGACTACGGATCCCTTGTCGTCGCACTTTGAAGTCAACAGCCTCGAAGCTCATAATTTGTGGGGGATCCAGTAGTACACGGAAGGAGAAAGTCTTAAGTGTAAAGTATCGCGAGTGTAATTACAAAAGTAATAATTTCTCATATCACATCTGTTAATTTAAATGCCTTAATGTACTGGCTTTAACAAAGAAACCCTTTCCTATCCGAGCCCTGGTATCTTTTCTCTTATCAAACAGTATCTATTATAACTAACTACTGATTCTCAAAATCGTTGTTTTTATGAAGTCAAGTCCTTAACAAAAGGCATAATCAATTGTAAATAACAGAGAGTTCAAAAATTTCTTTCCGTAAGAACTTGTAATTTCCTTCTCTCTCAGTGAACACTCTGATTATTTAAAAAAATCACTTACAATTGACTAAAAAATGAAAATATTTTTAATGAAATACTCGAGAATTATTACCAAATATATATATAAATAAATATCTAGCATGAAGAATATATAGCGATAAAAGTATGTGGAGAAGGAAATATATTTTGATATTTGGAACAGGTGGACCTTTCGAAAAAAACATCCCTAATTATTCCTGTACTGTTGAAATTATTTTAATTCTGCATCTCAGCAGATATGTTTGTATGGTGGAAACAGGTGTTCATCAAAAGACAGTGATAAGAGACACCACAGTCAGGCTTGGAGCCTAGCCTGCATGGTGTTGATGACAGACAAATTAGAAAAATCCTGCGAACATCTCCACACTTCAGAAGGAGATTACACCTTTTTAAAAAGGCAGAACATGAAGTTCAATTACTCATTGTCTGGACATGTGGTTATGCTGAAAGACGGGCGTCTTAAACATCAATAGAGCTAAACAACCACCCAGATGGGCCGGGGAGAGGCGACTCCTGAACGTCCACCTGCACAAAAAGCAACTGGGGGAGAATCTGCCCCCCTTAATTTTTTTCTTTATATTAAATAGTCAGTTTAATGAGTAACATGAGTTGGAAGGGAAATTCAAACAGAACTTTTCATGGAAATGTATTCTCTGTGCGACTCAACAGGGTTTTGGCCCTTGTGGGGACTCTGTGCAGGACTCATGTGGGCTCTGAGTTCTGCCAGTTATAACAGGATGGCCAGGCCTGGGGACGGGGATGCTCTGCACATACCACAGACTCTGCAGGTACCATGCTCTGACCCATTTTTTCCAATGTATATTTTCATTGAATTTTTGTGGATTTCATACAATACATCTTAGTCATATTTACACCCTCTCCTCTATCTGCCCCACCCCCCAGAGCCCACCCACAGGATTTCATGTATTCTGTCATATATATTAAGGCCTATTGTGAAGTTTGTGTCCAGATGTCCCTCAGTGTGAGCTCATCCTCGGGATCCTGTTCAGTCTATCTAGAGTCACCCCCTTAAAGAAGACCAGCTCTCCCTCACCCAGCAGTGATCAGCTGCCAATAGCTCTTTAGCTAAGGTTGGCGCCTCCTCCCTATTTCCCCAGTTCTTTGCTGGGCTTTTGTCTGAGGTCTGCATGCTGACACCATTGCTGTAAGTTCATATGAACAAGTTCCCAGGAGCCTATAGGACTCTGTTCCCTTACGCTCATGCACCACCCCTGGCTCTTACAATCTCAATCTTTCCATCCTATTTTCTGCAATGGTCCTTGGGCCCTGGGTAGGTGAGGTTTTACATAGGAGTCTCTTGCTCACTATACTTTGGTCATTGGCAGCCTTTTGTGTTCATCACCCTCTGTTACATGAGGGAGCTTTGCTGATGAGAGTTGAGATGCATTAGCGTTCTCTCTACCCCTGTTTCACTATGTTCTGTGAGCTTTAGGTGCAGAGGCTCCATGGTTGATGTGTCACTTAGGGTTGGGCATCTTACAGACACTTATTCTGTGTGTGTAACCAGGTGTGGAACTCTGTAAAAGTCTCCACCTGTTACAAAAGATGCTTCTTTGATGAGTGGTGACTGACATACTTGTGTGTGAATACAAGGATCCATATTTAGCACATAGTAAGAAATTATGTCTCGAGATATGACAGATGCAGGGTCTTCTCTAGGCTCTATGACCTCTCCAGCCATGTGTATTTGACAATGTTTACAGTAGTCATGAGTTTACACACGAGTTCCCTCCTGTTGGGCAGGCTTTAAGTCTAATTAGATAGCTGTTGATTACCCCCAAGCTGAGTGCCATCACTGCTCCAGTGTGCCCCATATTTTATGGATGGTAGTAAATGTGAGGCTTTTTGGTTCTGCTCCAATCTGAATATAATTTCACTTCAGTCACAACTTCATCAAAGCAACTGGGGACCAGCATCTTGCCACAAGCCATTCTACCTTCAAACATGACTAGGTGACTCCACCAGTTCTTCAGATGTTTGGGACCATGGCATAAGGTGACCAAAATGAGTTGGTATTTGGACAGTGAGTCTGAGGGATGGACAAGAAAGAAGGCTTTGATATCCTGATCACCCTCACACTAACTTCCCCTGGAATCCTACCACGACAACTCTGTGAGCTCAGCATGACCAAACCAGAGTAGACCCAAACCACAACAGTGGTCCACAGAAACTACCGAGTCTGTCTCATGCCAAACCCTTTCTAGCTGATATTCACAGGAAGGTGATGAAGAGTCAGGGCTCAGAAAGGGTCCCTTTGCCACCGTGTCCCTTCTCGCTCTGGCAGCCTCCATCTTCCTAGGCCAACTTTTCACATGCTCTGCACTGTGGTAGGGACCTTCCCGTTTTGACTTAATCTCCCTGACAAGCTGGGAGCTGATTGGCATTGTTGCTTCTGTCTTACAAAGGAGGAAACTGGTTCCGAGATGTGGGACAATTCTCCCAACATCGGACAATAAATGGCAAATGCTGAAGCCCAAAGGGATTGTGTAAGGTCGCAAGGTAAGTATCCATCTACGAGCTGCAAGCCAGCAGAGCTGTGGGTTAGACTCCACGTGAACCTCGTCCAATACACATGGTTTAACTCAAAGTGTTTCAACTTTGTGACCAGACAAAAGTGGTTCACGTCGGTAGAGACGTGCCTCAGTTCTGAACTCTGACTCTGTCCAGTGCCTGGTAGTGTATTGCTGTGTTGTATGGTTTCCATCATCCGTGTAACCTCTAGAGTAACCAGCAAACACTCCTGATGCTCTGTCGCTACGTTAGGAGGGTCAGTGTGTTGGTTGTGTTAAATGTGTTTGAATTAGGAGAGTTCCCATTTCTCAGTACACACACCAAGTCAAGTCAAGGATTGCCTGGCTTCATCTGGGTGTGCTCCTTCCTGGAAGTGGAAAGTCACAGAAGGAAGCCTTCACTCTGTGTTTCTTCATCTCCTCTGGTAACTTTTCATTTAATGAACAATTTCAGTGCTGGGTTTTGCTCACCTGCTCCAGCCTGAGGACACCGAACAGCTCTTCTCACAGCCCAGTGTCAGACTGAAACTTAATAAAATAAGGTTAGTCTTGAATGTGTAGCCCCAGCCCTGGTTCAGGCTTCAAATGTGATGTTTCGTCGAGTTCTGAATCTTTTAATTTTTTTTATATTACAAATCATTTTAATGTCCTACATGTTTTCCAGTAACATGGAAAACATATACGCTACTTTTAACGTGTGATTACTTGTCCTCGTGGATTTTTATTATTATAAACTTATTTGTCTTTCTTGATGCTTCTGACTCTAAATTTAAATTTTAAATACTAATATTGCTACCCTGTGTTATTTTTTAAATCTATTTTCATACTTACGGATATATTTTGTTACCTTTGAAGTCAATTCTAAATGAAGAAATGCCCATTTGGGGGCATACTTTTTGTTTCAAACTTTGTACTTAATGTAAAAGTTATAAATCTTAAATTTTAGTTTTGTTGTCTTTTTTCTTTTAAATTGGATATAAGAAATTCAGAATTCTATATATATAAGCTTGGCAGACTTTAGCAATTCTTCCTGAGGGGCTTTGGGGAGTACTTAATTCCATTTACAAGTGATTTGAACAGATATTTAAAGATGCTTTTATACATTTGACTTTTTAAAGCATTTCAGTTGACTGAATTAACAAACTTGAACAAATAAAAAATACGATAGTCATACCATTTAGTTTGGTTGCCAATATTGTGCTTAAACTTTACTTAGGATTCAACTTGAAAAATTTTAATCTTTGCTTACCCAGTTCAATAATATCAAGTTTACAATTTCACACATTTAAATAGAAGTTACAAGGCTATAATAGATCAATATTAATTGATTTGTGAATAAATACTCAGACCTACACATTCAACACATAAGGTACTAAATACACAATGATAGCTTCTTGCTACAAAATATTTACAATTATGGTTTTGACTCTCTCAGCCTTTCCATATTTAATTAAAATTTTTCTTGGGGCAGAACCACGTATATCCAGTAAATGTGGCCAGTTTACATGGTAATTAACTGAGGTTTCTTAACTGTAAGGCTTTCAAGACTGAGACTTGTGAACCCTTGCATGCATTCTGGGTAATTGAGAAACCGCTAGTCAAGAGTCCAAGCCAGGCAAGAGATCTACTGCAGCCATGGACACCCTGAACAGCTCTGCACGCTGCCTACGATCAGACTGCACCTAAATAAGAAAATCAGATCGGTCTTGAATGTGTAGCCCCCAGTCCTGAATTCAGGCTTGAAATGTGATCTTTTTAAAAAAAATTCTATGTTTTATTTTTATTTTATGTTTATGAATGTACTCCCTGCATATGCGTTAAGTGCACCCATGTCATGCAATGTCCACAGAGGTTAGAGGAGGGTGTTAGAGTCCCTGGAACTGGAGCTACAGACAGTTGTTAGCCACCATGTGGGTGCTGGGAACTGAACCCAGATCCTCTGCAAAAGCAGCCAGTGCTCTTAACCTCTGAGCTCCTGAAATGTGATGTTTTATCATTTTCTATATCTTTAAAAAATTTTTACGTTACAAATCATGTTAATGGTCTATACTTGGGGACAGGTGTGTGCGTTCTGACAATCATTGTGTGGCTCAATATGTGATGTCAAATTGGTTTGCAGGATAGCTCTCTGTGTAAGTTTAGGTTCTGGATCTATCCTGTAAAATGGTACTAATTAATTTCCTCAGAGGTTATTTTATGGTTGTTTCTATCAGGTACATTTGTGGTCCTGTAGACCCAGGAAGAAAAAGAGGAGGAGGAGGAGAAGGAGGAGAAAAAACCCCACAGAGCTGATAGTTGCTTTTAATACCATGAATCCATGTTTTCATTCTTAGTCATGCAACATTGGCACTTTTCTATATGAATTCTTGTAAGGTAAATAAATTAATCAGTAAATTTGTGTTAATAGAAAACTACAGTCACAATAACTAATTTGTAAGACCCATGGTAATGGCAAATAATATGATAAGATATATTGGCCTGAGGGTGTTTTGCAAATAGGTTTTGATTTGCTAAACTAACCAACACAATAGCAATCATCCCACATAAAATATTCATATCAGAAATGTTGACTGAAGTGATTGAAAGTCACTCACTTAAAACTAATAAATAAACACGCTCATCTCCCGTATGATCCCACATCGTCACACCCAATTTAACAGTCTTCCTTCACATTATTCTTGCTCATCAGCAGAAATGGCTGAGGATAAAATTCAGCTACCAATTTCCTTGACAGATAAGGGGAGGTGTATGTATTTCCACATGAACAGTCAAAGCAGGAATAGCATTTCAAACAGAAGGAACAGCATGAGCAAACACAAATGCTGAGAAGACTGAGTAGCAAAGAGCTGGCCAACGTGCACTGATCCAGTGCGGGGGCATAAGGCGGTACCTGGCCATGGCTAGCTTCAGCTTGTTGCTACTGCCAGAAAGCAAGGCTTCCCTCCCTTAAGCCAGGAGCCGATAGGAATTCTATAGAAGAGTCTGGAGAGACGGCTCAGCGGCTAAGAGCACTGGACGCTCTTCTAGAGGACCTGGGTTCAGGTCCCAGCACCCACATGGTGACTAACAACCATCTGTAACTCCAGTTCCAGGGGCTCCAGTGATCCCTTCTGACCTCTGTGGGCATTGCACAACATGACATAGGTGCACTTATACATATGCAGGCAATATACTCATACACATAAAATAAAAATAATAAATAAAATATTTTAAATGAATTCTAAAGAAAAATATCTCATGTAACTTCCCCCAGAAATGAGGTTTAATGAAAGTACCAACATGTGAATTTCACAGACATCTACCCATATAAACCAGGGAGAATGCAATTTAGTGTTTAATAAGTTCTCTTTAATAAGCTAGCTCATTATAAGAACTGACATTTACTCTATGCCACACACATGCATTATCCCATTTTTTTCCTCCAAAATAGCTTGCTTCCTGTGTTTCAGAGACATGAAGTTAGCCAAGATCATACAGCTAAGAGGAAGAAGCCCACCGACTTGTACCTTACCTGCTAGACTCCAGAGCCTATGTGTTTACGAATGACTCAGAAGATGACAACAGTGTGACTCCGGGATATCACCAACATGCTTTGTTCTGCCATAAACATGCTCACATCTAAGGCCCCTGATTGACTTTGTCATCCACGTGCAACTGAACATCCAAGGGGACTGTGCACCAAGCTGTCATCTCCCTCCTCCCACTTTGTCCAGGGTCAACACCATCGTGCTGAGCACCTGACTGCACAATCTCTTCCATTCATGACCACAAACTGTGATGTGCAGATTCAGAAATAGGACATTATGGCTAAGGCACCTAGGAAGAGAATTTTTACTCAAATCAAATACCTGTAATAATGGCAAAGGAAGCAGAAAATTATGGGCAAAATAAATTGCATTAAAAAAATATATAAACACTTTTCCCCCAAGGTCTTGTCCGTGTAAAACCCCCTTTTCCAATCACTGAAGCCCCTTCACCTCTTTCTAGTTTTGCCCCTTCAGTCCTTCTCCTCCCCCTTCATCAAAAGTCAAAGTTACAAAGCCACCAAAATTAACCCCTTTCCAACAACATTATCATGTCTAGTTTCCAAGAGTTAAGCAACCCCAAATCCAGACTGCCAGTGATTAAGGAAAGCAATGGAGGATAGGGTTAGTGAGGGACAGGTGTGATGGGGTTAGTGAGGGACAGGTGTGACGGGGTTAGTGAGGCACAGGTGTGACAGGAATGGTACCAAGTGACAGTGACAGTCGCCTTGTGCTGGAGACAGGACGCCCCCCCCCCACCGGCCCTGCCGGTGTCAGGAAGGGCTCTCCAGCCCCAGTAGACCAGCACTGATGGCTCAAGAGAGAGGCCCAAAAAAGACTCAGGCAGACTCCTCACAGCAAAAGAAAGTGGAGGGTTTAAAAATCATTTGAAAAACAGTCTCATCTCTGTGACAATCAAAGAAATGCACATTAAGATAAGACAGCATTAAACTTTCTGGTTTAGGGGGGAAATTTAGCTGTGAGGAAATAGTCACAATAACTCACCACGTTTAGGGCACAATCAGCAATATTTGTCTAAGTTTACAATACACATGTCTTACAACCTGGTAATTTTACTTCAAGGAAGACAAATCACAGGTTCATTTGTACCCTTAGCCCAGAGACAGGAAAGGCCATGCTGCTGATAGAGGAAAATCCCCCAGAATGTTCCCAGCATCCTTTATAAAATCCCTTAGATGGCCACATGAGGAGCTACATAGAGAAGCCAGGGTTGGGAACGAAAAGAAGAAATGAATTATTTCACATTTTTGTATTTTTTTAATGTTTCAAAGACTGTGTATTAGGCAAATAGAATGGCAAGGCAACAGAAAAATGTAAGTGCTTAGGAGTTCTGGAGAAGAACCAGGAAAAATAGGGATGGAAATTTCAATTTCTGTCTTAGAGCAGTGGAAACCAAGCTAGATCACAGGTTGAATTCATTGAGCTGATTGCCTTTCAGAACCCATATGACATCATCCTGAAAGAGGAAAACCTATCATCCAGCCAACAGCACTATGCCATCAACATAACAGACTGCAAATGATAGTTCAACAATAAGAATACTTCTAATCATTTAACTTATGAAGTAGCTGTCCTCACTAGCATGCCTTAGGCTGTCTCCCATGTGATCAGAATATTTTTCTGTTTTCAAAACACCTTTTAAAACCTTTGAGAAAGCCACCATCTCCAGGCTCTGACAGGCAAGGGACAGAATTCTTATCCATCCCTATGCAACACAGGGCAAGCAGCCTTATAAATTCTTCATGTTTGCCAAACACATTACATGGGAGATCACAGTGCTAATTTGGAAAGGGAAACAGTTTTATGGCATCTAAAGGGCTGAAAAAATTACCTCTAATCCTTTTGGGAATCAAAGGAGCAATCAAGTGAAATGGAGTTGCGAAAAGACTCACATTGTAAATCCATTTACCACCAAGCCTTGTTTACACGAGGGTTTATTCCTGCCAGTAACTTGTCACCAAAGCCTAATAGCGTGACTTTACCAGAATTTCATTTAAAGAAGTGTCTGATATTTTTTTCACAAATAGTGTTCAGTTGATTAAAGCCTAATTACACACATTGAATTAAAGGTGTGAGTGAGTAATAAAACATTCCGGCTATAGGAACCTGTGCTGGGGTTTGATTTCCAGCTTGTGATCTGGCTGGAACAGAATGGGGACAAGAAAGCAGGATTGTGTAAAAGGTGCGACATTACGACAACATGTTTCTAGATTGCAAAAGGAAATAGACAAATACATTGTACACTTTTTAAAGTGGGGAGTACTGTCATAGAAAACAGCCTTTCCTGCTTACTACTCACCGTTTATAATAACAACACAACCCACACTCACGGAAGCCAGGAAAAAAAAAACATATTTCCATTTTAACGCCTTTCGATGATCAAAGCCTCAGCTTAATATAATCAGCTGAAATCCATTTACCCCGGAGCCTGCCACTGAGCCCAGGGACTGGTCCTTCCAGCATGTCTATTCCGGAACAGGTGCTACAGCAGTAAATTAATTCGTCTGTGAGATGCACCTTGTTTTCCATCTTCCCAGGCCTCTTGTGGGTCAGGGCCTGGAGGACTTCACCATCTGGGCTGAGTTTTTCCCAGGGAAGCAATGAAAGCCCGCAGATTGCAGGCCAGGGAGGAAGGTTCAGATGACAATTAACCTTATTAGGCCTCATTTTTTACAGTTTATGGTGTGTCAACACATTGGCTCCATAAATAATCTGCTACATCAAATAGGTGAAGAAAACGGGTCTCCCCTTGTTAAAAGTTTTAAAGCCCTCTAGAGAATAAGGCGTAATATTTAAGAGGAATGGAGTCATTTACAAATGGGCAAATGTTAAGATTATTGCATAAGAAGTAAATATGCTCTAGATTTCAAATAAAGCACATTAAAAAAAACCGCCACCCGTTTCTGGATATAAATTTGTGGTGGGAAAGCCTTCCATTTCTTTTCTAGGGCTTCCAAATTTTTCCTTTTCAGACTGACTCTTCTAGAGGTGAGCGTCTAACATCTGGCTGACTTAATTTTGAAATACATGTTTCTGGGGCTGGAGAGATGGCTCAGCGGTTAAGAATACCGTTTGTTCTTGCAGAAGACCCGGGTTAGTATCCCAGCACCCACATGGCAGCTAACAACTGTCCTAACTCCAGTTCCAGGAGCTCCTACGGCCTCTTCTGACCTCCTTGGGCATTGCACGACACAGGTGCACTCACCTACATGTAGGCAATACACGCATACACATAAAATAAAAATATAAATAAAATTAAAAAAAGAAATACATGTTTCTTTCTGAAAAATTATACTTTTGCTCTTCCTCTGCCACAATTATGCACACAAGGTCCTGTTGTCCTGGGGATACAGAATAAAACCATCGGGACAATTAATATCCACAGCTTGCCACAAAACCAACAGACAGTTAAGCCTACATTTTTAATCAAAGTGAGCTTAATTAAACACTTCACAGATGACTGCAGCCTAGCACACACACAGACACACAGAAACACACACACAGACACACACAGACACACACAGACACACAGAGACACAGACACACACACACAGACACACACAGATACACACAGACACACATACACAGATACACACAGACACACACAGACACACACATAGACACACAGACACAGAGACACAGACACACACACAGACACACAGAGACACACAGACACACACAGACACACACACACATAGACACACAGACACACAGAGACACAGACACACACACAGACACACACACAGAGACACACAGATATACACATTAGTATCCACACCACACACACACACACACACACACACACACACAAATGCCCACTTAAAAGCAAAACTTTAAGCATAATGTAAAATCACGATCACTAGCAGACGGCTGCAGAGATTCTTGCAAGGAGAGTCTTCGGGTTCTCATTCATGCTGCTTGTTTACATGGTGGTGGCCACTGAGACCCACCCTCTCTCTCATCACTCAGAGTTCAGAGTTCATGCTTGGGAAACGACATCCCTCCCTTCAGGCTTCTCCTTCCTTACTGCTTTCTTGGATAATGACTGTGGGCCTCTGGAGAGTCCAGGTTAATCACACATTTGAAGGCTCTGACAGTGAGGGCACTTTTGTCTTCATACCTTTCCCTGTTGATTTACATACAGGTTGAAAATATTTTCAAAATGGAACTGTTTGATACTAGATTCAAGGTGCTCACCGCATTCTATTTGAAGATAGTTCTGTGGGATTCGAAGTGATTAAGGAGGAAGAGACTTCATAAAATGTAGGTTTTATAGCTTTTAGAAACAGTAGCAGGAATGGAGGGTGTCAATCTGTAAAGTGGTTGCCGTGCAGGCATAGGGACCTGGGTTCAGATCTCAGCACCCACACAAATGACAGGACGTGGCAGTGCACGCCTGTAATTCCAGCACAGAGGAGAGGGGGAACAGGAGGATTCTGGGGATTTGATGGCCAGAGAATCTAGCCAAATCAGTGAGTCCATGTTCAGTGAGAGACCATGTCTCAAAAAGTAAGGTACAGAACAATGTAGGAGTGCACTAAACATCCATCAATTTCTGACCTCCACATACAAGCATGCACACATGAACACATCCCTGCCCACATCCCCAAACACATGCATACATCCCCACATACATGCACACATCCCCACACACATGCACACATCCCCCCCACATGCACACACATAAAAAACAAATGGCAGAAAGTAGGATGCACAGCTTTCTTCAAGATGAATTTCCCCTGAAGTTATATTTGGGATTTGAATAGAATGTCTCCAGCTGGGACCACCCGCAGGCACACAGTAGGCCTTTATTATCAGAGTGCACAAGTGATACTTTGAAACTCAATGAAAACGTGACTTCTTCTATTGGTCACCAGTAAATATAAAGAAACTAGCCATAAGGGAGCTATCCTGACATACCTGGGCATTATTATTTAGAATTTGTCATCAGGGGTGATGTGTCTTAATTTGCATCTAACCTTACTACAATTGTCCCGTAATCACAGTTTCATGTAATTATTATGTATTTGCAAGCATAGTTGTGATTGACAGCATGGTGGTAACCACTGAAGTATTAATAACTTGAAGCTGGATCATGGGGATTTGATCTTGAGGTATTGAAGAAAACACCGCAGAGCCTCTAACCAAAGAGTGCCCTCTAGAGGACACCCAGACACCCCAAGACAGAGCAGCTGTCTTGGCCACAGGGTTGAGCAGGGAATAGGAGTACAGGATGATGTCTTATGATACACGAACATTAAGAGTCACCTCTAGGATAATCCCAAGGACAGGAAAGGCTTGCTTCATAAATAAGCAAGCTCCTGCAGACCTACCGTGAGTCAGCCTGGTGTACGGGATATATGTACAGGATAGCAAGGGTCCCTGCCCCCAACCAGCTCACTCACAGACCCAGGAGAAGGAACTTGGGAAAGGACTGAAGAGTCCTGAAGCCCAGCCAAGCAGCCAAGCACCGAAGCAGCTCCCAGGTGCTTAAACAAACTTCTACAATGAACAGAAGCCAGAAGCAGGCACACTCTGCTCTCTAAACCCAAGACCTTTTGCATTACTGTCAATCAGAAAGATCTTGATGCAGAAAAAGAACGCAGGATTTGGGTGGCCATCCATGCTCGGGAGAAAGAGAAGGGTTATCCCAGAGCCTCCTCTTCCTCCTGGGACACTCTTCCCTGTAAGGTCATTCCAGCAGCTTTCTGGAAGGAGTGTGAAAGGGCAGAAGTGCGGTGACAGTCGGGCGGGGAGGGTCTACCTCCAACCTGAGTGTGTGTGGTGGAGAATGGAACTCTCACAGCGTGGGTGACTATGTCCTGCTCTCTCTGCACCTTAGCCCTGCAAACCTCACCTGCCCTGACACGGAGTCACATACACGTTGATACTGTATACCACAGAGTCACAGAAGCCCATGGCAGAAAAGGAAACCCACAGCCGTGCGGTTGCTTTGGTGAACAATCAGAGCAGTTCAGATTCAAGAGAAAGGAAGCCAGCTGACTGTGAAGTTTGCCCATGACACTCGGTGATAGAAGCTTTCTTTGATCCCTCATCTGGTTCATCATCCCCCTTCCGTGTGGGGTCACAGAGCCCTTGCACATATCTCCATTCCCACATTCATTGTGTTGGGATGCACTTTGTCTCTGTTACCTTTTTATAGACAAACTTCTTGAATCTCCTTGAAGTCAGGAACTATGCCGTTTGACACCGTAACTAGTATTTCTCTGTATTCTCAGAAAAATACGGAGCACAAAAATAGTTGCTCAACTAACATTCAGTGGTTGAGTTACTGTTTAAATTGTCTATTATTGGGCTGGAGGGATAGCTCGGCCATTAAAGGCTCAAAAAGAAATTGTCTATTATTTTGAGAAGAATATATTATATGATTGCCGAGATTTCACAGGGCAGGTAGCAAAGGGTGGTTTGTAGATAAGAATCTTAAATGTGAATTATCAAATGGAAAAATTATAGCCTTGCTGATTGAACAAAAGGCCTGTAAAATGTGCTACTAAAAACTTACTGAACACGCAAAAACAAAATATGAAAACGATGCTGCCAGGACTGTATAGGAGGCTGCACATAAAAGCAGACAGTACTGTGAGTCTATGGCTCACCATCGGAGAAGAGCAGTTTAGACCAACATTGTGGTGTGAAGTTTACTGGAGATTACAATAAAGCACTTCAGAAAGATGAAGAAAAATGAACACAAAATGGTTTTCTCGATACCTCTGAGGGTTTGTGGGGAAAGGAAATGTAGAGTCTGTGAAGGACAGAGAGGAAGAGGAGAGGAAGAAAAGACTTAAAGGGAAAACACAGAGGGAGGGAGAGGGAGGGAGAGGGAGGAGAGGGAGGAGAGAGAGAGAGAGAGAGAGAGAGAGAGAGAGAGAGAGAGAGAGAGAGAGAGAGAGAGAGTAT
>NW_008340309.1:262489-267678 GCF_000622305.1 Nannospalax galili | reverse complement strand
ACGAAACACCCTAGATCAAGGAAATGGACACAGACTTGCACAGCAACCTAGCTAATTATGCTGCATAACTAATTAAAATGTAAATATGCATGTTGGACAGATGCCTGGATCACATATATAAATATGTAAGTGGATAGATGCACATATATGTAAATTAGTGTTTGCTGGGTTATGTGTGGGTCGGGCACTGAGCCACCACTGAGGTCCTCCTGTGGACAAACCTGCCTGGAAGGTCGTTTTACAGTTTCACACCTTAAATGTGCATAAATATTTCAAGAAAAGCAACAAAATCTATTAAGCAGCCCTCTAAGTATACTTTATAGATAAAAAGCATTTCAGTGACATGAACATTTAGAACATGACACCCACTGTAAAATTCTATCCAGTAGAATGTTATTAATAGCTTCTGACTTGGCTAGAGCCTTACTCAGAGCTGAAGGCATAATGGAACACGGGACTTCTGTCCATGATGACTTGATGAAGGAGCTTGATTTCACGCTCATGTATGAAAATTCGTGTTTTTAGGGGAAGGGAGTTTGCAAGAGCTTCGTCTTCATTTTTGGCAGTCTTCTGGTTTCAGCCAGCAGAGAGACGCCCTAAACTGTCTCCGTTAACCTCTGATCATAGCATGAGGTTAAGAGGAATCATGAGAACTGGGAATATTTAAATATTCTCTCTGCATAAAAGCTGTTTAGCTGCTGGAATCATCTCCTCCTCGTGCTGTCCCTGAGCTGAGGAAGTGGATGGATCAGCAGGGGAGGGGAACAGATACAGCTGGAGAGGAAGGGAGCCCAGGGGAATCACATCTGAGCAGCCATGGGGGACAGGACATGACAGAGAAGAGTTCACAGAAGCAGCTGGCCGTACGAAGCCACATAGGGAAGGGGCTCAGCACAGCAAAAGGAAGAGACGAGACACGCTCAGAGCCGCTCACAGCTTGCAGTCCGCCCTAAATGTTCCCAAGGGGAACTTCAGTCCCTTTTTCCATCACAGCCTGCAAAAATAAATGGAGTGCACAGTTCAGTCTCCCACTTTGCCTTTTCTGACATTCATGACCTTTGAGATGAGGCCGACCAGAGACACAAACCCCACTGGCTGGTCTGGCCCTGCATCCTTATTACCCAAAGGAAAAGCCAAGCCCAGGAAAAATGTCAGGGGATACCTAGGGTTCCTTCTGAATACTGAGGACTGACTCTCTCCCCAACACCCAACGGTGAGTGCTGCCTCTGTCTTCCTGTCATCTTAGGCCAACTGAGAGATTCAGATGCCTTGAGTGAGAGTTAATAACAAGCTAATGCTTCCCAGAAGGCTCTTTAAGAATGTCTGAGAAAACAGAACACGCTACTTTAGGAAGCTACTGTTTATAAAACACATTAAACTTTTTATTACTAATGTTTCAACCCATCAAAGAACAAAACACACCTTTTGGGAATCTTCACTTCATCCTGGGAATGGACGTGGAAATTAAGGTAGCAGCAATCTCTTCCATTCCCGTGAGGTTGTGGTCTACAGGCAATTAATGTGTGCTCAATACTTATTTTCTTGTTTTAAAGATGGATTTTGGTCAGTGCTTTGGCATAACACTTCTAAACTGCACTGTAAAATGCACAGGATAGACTCTGTAACAATAGTTTGTAACAATGACTCTGTGTGCGTGCCTGTGCACTGAAATAGCAGCTTCGGGTTAGTCTGGGGTCTGCAGGACCAAGACAGCCCTTTCAGCACCTGGGACAGAGCTTGGCTTCCCCACGTGGACCTGCGTGAAGAGGTTAGAGGGATCTCGAGGAGGGCGCTGTGGTTCTTCACATACAGCAAGAGAACGCAAAAGAGGCAGCTCAGTGTAAGACTTTCCCTTTCAAAATGTCTAAGCAGCAAACTGTTAGGACACTGTGCTTATTTTTATAATTTTTTACATGTGTGTGTGTCTGTCTGTCTGTCTGTCTGTCTGCCTGTCTGTCTGTAGGTTAGAGAACAACTTGCTAACGTCGTTTCTTTCCTTCTATCTTACACGGGTTCTGGGGATTGAACTCAGGTCATCAGGCTTGGTGGCAAGTGCCTGCCTTTACCCTCTGAGCCATCTCGCTGGCCCCATGCCTATTTAACTACAGGGGTTTTGTTCTTTTGTTTTGTTTTGTTTGTGCCCTCAAACCAAGGAAAACTAAGAAGAGCATATTTCCCCCAGTTAGTGCAAGTTAGTTCAGGGAGCCTTTCTCCAGGTAACTTTATGTGAATGTGCCCATATTTCCCATCTTCTTTCATGGAAACTAAGGTTAGTAACTTTGCCCCTTTCCCAAAGAGTACATTAAGAAAGAAAACAGGTAGGTTAGGGAGGGAACAGATCAGGGAATCAATAGTTGCTATGCATTTAAAATGTACTCAATAAAATGATGGCATTCTCTTTCATGTTATCTGACTATTTTAATGGCCCTGAGAAAGTGTCTTTCCTGTCTGGATGTGGGAACCAAAGCGCCAAACCCCTAAGTAACAGAAAAGAGGTCTGGGGGATTTAAGGGCTTCTGTTAACTACGACTCAGATTTGCACACCTATTTTCATGTTTATTAAACCAGTCTTGTTCTCTCTCTCTCTCTCTCTCTCTCTCTCTCTCTCTCTCTCTCTCATCTTTTCCCTCTCCTTCCCTCACAAACACGCAGAAAGGCCAAGACATATAATAAGAACTACAACGAACCATTAGGCTGTGAAAGGGAACACAAAATGCTGTCTGGACAGAAGAGATTAACAACCTCACAGAGATGAAGACTCAGTTCCTGAATGATGGGTTTAGAAACTGAGATGTCTAGACAGTCATCTTTAGAATAGCTATTAAAACGAAGGGCTCTCTGGTGCTGGGTGAGATGGTTTGAGTTGAAATCATCAATGCCTAGAAGACCAATATTGACTTTTGTTGACTTCTCCAGAGGGTAGTCAAGAAACTTCTCTTCAGAACTTTATGACAAGACTATGTAGATCATTTTTCTCTTTCACAGCAACCTCTCCCCGGAATTCTAAATCTAGAGTGTGTGCGCACATACACACACACACTTGCAAACACATCCAAAAGTGTGTACTTTTGTGCTTTTTCAGAGGACATGCTATAATTCTTTTCTGACTCTCAAAGGAACATGCAAGCATGGCAAGCACAGACTTTATCTGGACTCTGGGCTGAATCCCTGAGTTCTAACTGTTAGCAGAAGACTTGGTCCTTAGTAAATGTCTGATTGCTAAGTGAGTGGGTAATGTTTCATGGGGTGCTAGATAGAGACACACAGTTCTACCTATATGTTCTTTTGCCTCTGGGTGTTGGGTGGATTTTCTTTGTGATTTATTTTTATCTTTTAAATTGTGTGTGTGTGTGTGTGTGTGTGTGTATGTGTGTGTGTGTGTGTGCATATTTATGTATGTGTGAGTGCTGGTGCCCTTAGAGGCCCAAAGAGGGCATCAGATCCTCTGGAACTGGAGTTATAGGTGATTGTGAGCAGCCCAATGTGGGTGCTGGACACTGAACCCAGGTCCTCTGCAAGAGCAGTAAATGCTGAGCCATCTCTCTAGCCCCAAGTTGGGTGAATGTTAATGGTTCTGTGTCAGCACTGGTTCAGCTTGGCTGAGTGGATGAGCTTCAAACCTTCTGTGCAGGTTGTGGCCTGAGCCAAACAGCTCCTGGTTGTGTGGCTTTGACCAAGGCTTGGTTCTCTGAGCCCTTGGCTTTCTCATCTCTATGAGGAGGTTTATAGTAATAGTACAAGCTGCTTACAGGGTCCGACCTATCCTGGGAACTTGTCCTTTGTGCTGGCTTTCTTTTTGGTAACTTCTGGGATACTCTGGAAGTCACTCTGACCAACAGCAATAGCTTCACTGGAATATCTGATGGGGCAGAGCATCCTGAGGTCCTCTCTCAGAGGCCTGTGCACCTTTCACTTTATTCCCAGTGGCTTGGACCTATCCTGGGAAGTTCCAAACAGCTTCCTTGAAATAAAGCATGTCTTTAAGCCCATGGGACCTTCTTTATGTGTTCACTGTTCACTGCCTAATTGTGTATGCTTTTAATTCTGAGAAATTTCAGGGCACCCATGCTAGCAAGTCATATAAAGATGAGTTACATATTCTGAGTAGTTTAAACAACTTCACACCGGCTATTGCTATGAGAGCGATATACTGGAAACTCACAAGTTGATTTTTTCTTTGTTTTGAGACAGGGTCTCATTATGTAGCCCCAGCTGGCCTAGAACTTGCTATGTAGACCAGGCTGGCCTTAAATTCACAAAAATTCACCTGCCTCTACCTCCTGAGTGCTGAGATTAAAGATGTGAGCCACCAGGCCAGGCTCTGAATTTTATTACTAAGTAGTTGCAGCAGAAGATTTTAGCTTGGTGATCTAAGCCTGTCTGTGTGCACAGTAGAAACGCATACATTTATACAAATCCATATTGATGGTGTACGCATCCCAGCAACAAAGGAGGAAGCCTGTTTATAAAAATTAATTTAAAGGCAGAAGCTTCACTGCCACTGATGGGACCTTCCCAGGCTGCTGCCCACCTCCCATCCACACGCCTCTCTGAGTTGTTTCGGCTGGTGCATCAACCTCACGGTGGTGGGATAATAACTGACAGCGGGCTGATACACAGCCCAACAAGAGCTCCCTCAGGAGGTCTCCTGGGCCCAGAGATCAGTGGGCTTAAAATATTAGGATTTGATAGAGTTAACACTTGCCCTTGAGCAGATGGTTTCAAGCATTCTGTCAACACTGTTGGTGATTACTGCAAACAGATTCTCTGTCCCAGAGGGACCGGAAGAAGCGCTTTCTAGCTCAGAACCTGTTTGAGAGGTGTAAAACGAATCATTTCCAGGGTCTCCTCTCAGCTGTGAGGCGTGAACTCAGTCTCCACATGGTACACTCAGTGCTGTGACTGAAGGAAGGGCTCTACCAGGCTCCAGACTAAAAGCCCGGACCTGGCTAAACTACAGCTTGACCTGAGCCTCCCTGGTCACTGGCGCTGGAATACTCTGGTTCATGGATCTCACGGTCTATCACAGCGAGGATTAGCAGTCACGAGGTCTCCAGTGTCTGTCTTCAGAGTGAGGAGGGAGGTGAGGCTGTGGAAACAAATCCACCTCAACTTCCCAGAGCAGAAAAGCACATCGATGTTTGCTTGCTGCTTATTGAGTTTTAAAAATATTTATTTAGTATTTTTTT
>NW_008340309.1:245284-262304 GCF_000622305.1 Nannospalax galili | reverse complement strand
TTTTTATTTTATGAGTATGAGTGTATTGCCTGCATGTATGTAAGTGCACCTGTGTCTTAAAATGCCCAAGGGAGTCAGAAGAGAGCGTTGCAGCCTCTGGAACTAGAGTTACAGATGGTTGTTAGCTGCCACGTAGGTGTTGGGAATTGAACACGCTCTTAACCGCGGAGCCATCTTTCCAGCCCCGTTTACGCACCGATTTTAAGAAAGAGGGCTCACTGTTAGTTGTGCTGAATCTGGTGCAGTTGGAACTCGGGTTCAAACAATCTTCTGCTCCAGGCACAAGAAATTGTCGCCCTGTCATTTTCAATCCTGGAAAATTCATTTCAGAGTGTGGAGGGAGGAAGGACATCCAGCACTCAGGAACTGGACGTCACCAGAGCATAACAACCACTGAATCCTGCACCATTAGGATGTTGAGAGAGGAGCTTGTACAGGATGTCCATCCCACAGCGACCACAGCTTCACTATTAGAAGGTGCCGGCGCAGTAGTGCACACCTGTTATCCAGCACTTAGGATGCAGAGGAAGAAGGGTTGGGAGTTCAAGGTCATCCTCAGCTACAGAGCAAAAGTGAGGCTGGCCTGGGCTACATGAGACCCTGCCTCAAAAGACAGGGGGGAGGGAGGGAGGGAGGGAGGGAGGGAAGAGAGAAGAAAGGAAAGGGAAGGGAAAGGAGAGGAGGGTGAAGGGAGGGGAGGGAAGGGGAAAGAAAGAAGAAAGGAAAGAAAGGACAGAGGGAGGAAGGGAGAGAGGGAGGGAGAAAGAGAAGAGAGGAGAGGGAGGGAAGAGAGAAGGAAGAGAGAGGGAGAGAGAGAGGGAAGGAGAGAGGGAGGGAAGAGAGAGGGAGGAGGGAGGGAAGAGAGAGAGGGAGGGAAGGAAGGAGGGAGGAAGGGAGAGGGAGGGATGGAGGGAGGGAGAGAGGAAAGAAAGAGAGAGAAGGAAGGAAGGAGAAAGAGAAAGAGAGAGAAAGAGAAAAGACGAGAGAGAGAAAAGAAAAGCTGCTATTAATGAATTCATGAGCACACTGTGCAGAGGGTCACGCCAAGTGCAGGGGGGACACTGTCTCTGATGGGACATGCCTCACAGCACAGCCAAGCCGGGCAGGCCCAGCCCACATGGAGGTTTGCTTTTTCTTCCAAAGGCCGCTAACCTCACCTTCATCTCCTCGCCTTGCTTCAATGCTCCAAACACCTGCACTTTTCTTGGATTTCTTTTAATAAGAAAAAATTAACAAAGTACAATTTGTTGACAGTGTCGAACGCCGTCGCAGAGGGTGTCCCACCTATGCGCTGTCACATATTTCTGCTCATTTCTGCAGGTGCTAAATACACGCTGACAACAACATATGCTACTAATCAAGAATGGTGTTAAAAAAAAAACTCATAATTAGGGAGTGCTCACAGCTTGAGAAAAAATAATACAGGTGAAAGCTGCCTCTGCCCAAAGATTGCTCCCGATTTATTTTCTTTTTGCCTCTGAGGGAGTTTTGAATACAGAGAACAGAGAAAAAGGAGGTTCTTAAAATTATTATCTATGTACATGGCAGTGGTAAAACAAATCTGTCACTTGAAGCACTTGACTTTTAAATTTTCTCCTGCTCCTTTTAATAAGGCATTTAGGCCTTCTGAAAAATCACACAAACCCTCTGCAAAGACTTTGTTATGCTACATAAACTTCAAAGTTGTCTAGAAACCCTCCAGAGGGCAATTCTTTGATGTTTTTTGTTCCTTTCTGGTTGTATACAAGACCTCCTAAGTCACACAATTAGAAGGGAGTCACGGTAATTTCACCCCTATGAATTTCAGAGATGCTTTCTTTTTATGGTCATCAGGAGACTAGATAACCACTTCTAGATCCGTCCTCTAGGGACCACCAGTGGGGCCATTGATGGGTGGGGCTGTTGATGGTCTTTCCAAAGAGTGGGACAGAATTCAGTGACAGCACTTAGGCTTGCTTTTCCTGGTCCCCTCCTGTCCCCCGACTGCAGGCGGTAAGATGCTCTCAACCCACCTGCAGAGCCTCTGTCTCTTTCCCCAAGGCCTGTCCCCTGAACAAGGCCAGAGCAGGATGTCTCCTCTTTCAAAAGCTGTTTGTTTGGTTTGTGGGTTTTGATTTCTGTATTTTGAGACAAGGTCTCTCCCTCTGCAGTCCATACTGGCCAGAAACTCACTATGTAGCCCAAGTTGGCCTCACACTTGTGGCAATCCTCCTGCCTCAACCTTTTGAGTTTGGAAGTGACAGGCCTGATCTACTACACCAGACTTTGGGGGACCTTTCTTGAGTACCCTCGAGCTTTACTCCAGAACTTAGATGCTAGGCCTTGCTTTGTGCATTTGTGATTATTTTGTTATCTTTTCTAAAATCTTGTTTCTCTGGCTATGTAACTGCCGTGAACTCAGGACTGGCACTCCTTGGGTGTGAGTATACAGTGTGCGTGTGTGTGTGTGTGTGTGTGTGTGTGTGTGTGTGTCCCCTGCTGAATCCAGAGTTTGCAGATTTGGTGAGACTTGCTGGTCAGCTTGTCGCTGGGATCCCTTGTTTCCACCCCCTGAGCACTGGGATTATAGGCAACTGCCACAGACACCTGGCTTTCTACCTGGTTCTGGGGATCTGAACTCCAGTCCGCACGCCTGCACAGCAAGCACTCTTCCAGCTCAGCATCTCCCCCCACAGGAATGGCTCCTCGACCCCATTGCCATCCAGCCTGGAGCCTGGCTCCAGATGGGTATCCAATAAATACTTATCGACTACATTAATAAATTGTTTAAGAGACAGTTTGCTGAGGATTTTGAACCAGTTGGAGCTGGTGTCAGGTGAAGCCAACAGTTTGCAGTAGAGCCTTGGGTGGTTTGGTAACTTGAGAAGCAGTCCTGGTACCTGACTGCCCTGTGTGGTCCCTGGACAACAGCATAGTGTCATCAGAGTGACACAGGAATTGCAATCTTCAGACCCAGCCCATCCCTGCTGAGTCAAAACCATCACCTGCAAGATCCCT
Organism: Nannospalax galili; assembly: GCF_000622305.1. Lineage (NCBI taxonomy): Eukaryota > Metazoa > Chordata > Mammalia > Rodentia > Spalacidae > Nannospalax > Nannospalax galili. Next base: position 259,307 of record NW_008340309.1, on the reverse strand, counting down.
GGGAAATGGTTCACCAATTAAAGTCTGTGAAGTCCTGCACTCTCATGTGCTTCCGGACCAAGTCTCCAGCCAACACAGTATACAAGTGGACATCCCTGGGATGGCGGAGGTCTGACAGACTCTCCCCAAGCCATAGTAGACTGGGTGCTCTCTCCAGCTCTTAGCTTATTTAAACTAGGTCTCCAGCCCTAAGAGCCACTTGGAAACTTTCTGGAAATACCAATTCTTGGGTCTACCTTAGACTGACTGAACTAGAAACAGACTGGGGTAGGCCCAACCACCTCCCTTTTAACCTGCTTCCCATTTTGCATACTAAACTATGTGACTCTCAGAAAAATTCTAGAAATCACAGTGTGCAGGCCACACCCCAGACTGACTAAGAACATCTGGGAATGGCACCCAGGTTCAATAAACTTTAAAGTTCCAGGCAAGTCTGACCTTTTGATATTGCATGATAAGGTTATCATCTGTAAAGTTGACTCTCAGAATCTGCACAATAGAATTACAAAAAGTTAATTTTAAAAAATCTCATGTTTTCAGTAAGTTGGAGATTTTGTGTTGGTCTTTGCTCATAGTTAACCTGGGTACATACCACCATGAGATAAACACTCCTCCTAGACCCGTTCAGTGTGTGTGGAATTCAGAGGACAACCCCGGGGGTCCATTCTCACCATCCACCTTGTTTGAGACAGGGAGGGTCACTTGTTCAGTGCTGTCTCACCAGCCTTCCAAGGATTCACCTGTCTCTGCCTCCTCTCTCTCCCCCAGGGTGCTGGAAGTACTGTCTCACCTGGCTTTTACAGCCAGGGATTCAATTAGCTCTTCACGCTTACACAGCAAGTGCTTTACCCACCAAGTCATCTCCCCATCTAATTAGAAGGAATGCATGGTTAACTAAGAATGAGGAGTATCACATGGTTGGCACAGAAACCAGCAGCATAGTCACCTGTGGTTATCCAGCGCGACACACTACGAGACTACAGGAGCTCTACCATGTTGGACCGACATAAGTCCCCGTCCTTCTGCATCCCCTCGAACATGTAAGCACTACATTGCATCAGGACACTTAGGTATCTGCTATGTCCCTATGAGATGTGGACTTTCCAGCTTTGCAATAACCCGTGCTCCGAGGAGATGGAGCCATTGCCGTGCAGTTTATGGTGATTCATGGAAGCCAGGTTAGATTCAAGAAGATTTAGCATTCATGAGAATATTTCCTGGAGGTCTGGTTAAAACAGACTGCCAGGCTTCATCCCCTGGGATTATGAACCACCAGGTCAGGGTGGGACTGAAAACCTGTGTTCGCTCTAGTTCCTTTGGAGATACAGATATTGTACAGCTGGTCCAGAAAGCTTGTTCTAGAACCACTGCACTGCAGTAACTGCCTCCAAGGCAGTCCAAAGAAAGACATGAGATTAAAGCGAGGACAGGCAGGGCTGAGCTGGCAGAATTCTGTCCCGGCACAAATACAGAAGTCAGCTTTCCCAGACCCAAGTTAATTTTTGCTGTTGTTCTCCCCCTGTGGTCTCAGAACACACGGGTGCTGGTTTCTAATGGCCTACACAAGCAGCTTAGGCCTCTTTCCTCATTCGTCCATCCTCTGTCTACAGTACACAGGAATCTAGGTTCTCACCAAGGCTCATTCATAGACTACTGGGTAGACTGCAGACCTGTCAGACCTACTGACCTCCTTCTCTACAGTTACTAAATGAAGCCTTGCCAATGTGGTTTGGCTACCAAAGCCACAGGTCACTATAGGCCACTTGAGGTCAACAGGTTCAGTTATCTTTCAATCATGTAACTGGCCCCCTTTAAAATATTGCAGTCATGAATCTGAAGGGCGTACACCTGGACATGGAGCAGGTAGTCAAACCCTGGTTGGGTCTGGTTCAAACTGTGGCTTAGTTCTAGTTTTCTTGAATCCCCATCAGGCAAGAAGACTCAGGAACCCAAAACTCCCTGACTCTAATCTGCGCCTAGGTGTTTATGGGCCACATCCTGCTGTCAGATGTGCTTTAATGAAATTATTGCCCCTGAGGGGTTGTCAGGAGGAGTGCATGGGTGGTTTTAGATAAAGGGCACAGAATATGTGGCTAGGGGGGTATTTATTTTTTATATTTTATTTATTATTTTTATTTTATGTGTATGAGTGTATTTTGTCTGCATGCATATAAAGCACATTCATGTACAATGCCCACAGAGGTCAGAAGAGGACATTGGATCCCCTAGAACTGGAGTTGCAGACAGGACAGTTGGTAGCTGCCATGTGGATGCTGGAAACTGAACCCAGATCCTTGGCAAGAGCAGCCAGTGCTTTTAACCACTGAGCCATCTCTCCAGCCCCTGGAGACTAATGACTGTTAGTCAACCTAATGACTGTTAGGTTTTATACTGATCGGAACTCTGGCTTCTCCACAAAACAGCTAACCTTTTGCTTTCCTGACTCCATTTAAATGCTGGGCTGTCACCACCTACTTCCTGACCTTTGATCATTCATGTCCTGACCCCAGGATCTGGTTATGACCCCAGCATTGCACAAGGACCTGGTAAAGTGGGCATTTTACATGTATTATTATGTTTAGACTCAAGACAAATTTAAGGGATAGTGAAGGTTGTCTCTCTCTGTCTCTCTCTGTGTCTGTGTATCTCTCTCTGTCTCTGTGTCTGTGTGTGTCTCTGTCTGTCTGTCTGTCTGTCTGTCTGTCTCTCTCTCTCTCTCTCTCTCTCTGGGGGGGTGTGCACACTCATGTGTGGAAGCCAGAGATCAGCCTTGAGTACCTTTTCTGAGAGGCCCATCCTTTGTCTTTTTTTGCGGCTTGGTCTCTCATTGGTCTAGACTTGTTAATTAGACTAGACTAGTGGGGAGCCCCTGGGACCCGCCTGCCTCTGCTTTTCCACCACTAGAATTACAAGCACATTCCATTACATCCAGGTTTTTCCCATGGGTTCTAGACTTGAATTCAGGTCCTTATGCTCATGCAGTGTGGATCAAGCCTTCTCCCTAGCCCCGTTAAGTAATTCTTAAACTACACCTGATCACGGGTGTCCTTGTCATTGAGAAAGTGGCGTTTAAATCCAGGCAGACCTGACTTTCATTGATAGCCTAGCATGTGCCATCAATGAACAAACCCAATCACGTCTTCCTAGATTCTCACTCTCTTAGGTTATCACAGGAAGCTGATGCCTGTCTTCCCGAAGGTCTCTCCTCTTGGAGTTTACAAATTACAACACTGTCCTTTTCTGTGCTTGGATTTCTTCTCTCTGTAAGCCAGGATTCTAAACTTACTCTCTCTCCAAAATACTGACCTTGATTGGCCCCTTGGGCATCACTGGCTGGACCTGACTTGGAATTCAGAGGCGGGGTGCCCCTCACCTGCCCTTCTCTGCCTCCTTTAATGGCATTGCCCCCTCCCTCGGCACTTGGGTTCAAAACCTCAGAGGCAGTTTGTCAGCTGGGGTTTCTACTTAGTAATTGCCACTCCAAACTCACTTTTTTTTTAAAACAAACACTTCTCTCTTAAAAGCCTTTATGCCACATCTCAGCAGCTACAGACACCATTATGACACTTGTTTTCCCTGAAATTAAGTGCAACATTAGCCAGAATCTTTGAATTAGGCCTTTATATATTCTATTTTTTTTTTCTGAGATGGAGTCTCATGGTGCAGCCCAGTCTGGCCTCGATCTCTCCATCTTTCCCGCTTAGCCTCTGGGATAACAGGCCTGCACCACCACAGCCAACTCTTGTGTTCTCGCAGCTAGGAAGATGTTTGCTTTCAGAAAACACCACTGACACAAATATCTAACATGAATTTGCTAGTGTGGAGCTCTGAGAGACACTGGTTGAGCTCAGCCATTAGAACTGAACTCATGACCAAGCAGAGTCACAGTGTGATATGTCATACTTATCTGCCCATCCCTTTCTTAAAGTGACATTTTCTAATAGATTGAAGCTGAGGGAAAAGTTCATTCAGTGGTAGTGAATTAAATACATCGCCTCTAAGGTCTGAGAGCGCCTGCAGGCGACTTCAAATTGTGCACACTGGAAACACAAATGGTTTTAATGATCTGGGTTAATTAATGACTGCTATTTCTCAACTCCATAAGCCTAAACTTAGAGCCCAGGGGCCAACCCTCTCTTCCCTTAATGTCTACTTAAAATTAGAGCTCTCGAGGTAAGGTATTTACTACGTCTGTTTGTAAGTCTCTCCTTCTACTTGACAATAATCCTAACACACCATGTGAAGTTCCGAGAGACTGATTTTCAGAGCACACCCATGCCTAAATGTCACTCTCTAAAGCCAGGAGCCCCAAGTCAGGGTCGTCATACACTTGCTCTGGGGGTCGCCCCTAGTTTGGGGAAGCCAGATCCATGGTGAGATTGGCTCTGCCGACCTGTAGGATATCCAACAGGAGAGGGGAGACAGCGAGTGTGAGAAGTGCTATTTGCCAGTGACACAGGACAGGTTTTCAGGAGCCCAAACTAAATCACCTGGAATTTTGCCAAACTCAAAAAGGGGAAAAAAGCCATGACAATCTTCTTTCTGCTAAGAATAATTATGTGAAGTGCTCCCAGTAGGGTTGCCACCTTATTAAGTACCCAATTGTGATCCACGGTGTGAGAGACTGGCTAACAGCTTATGAAGGCTTTGTGGGAGGTCTCGGGAAGGACAGGTAAAGTTGAAGGGGTATGTTATTTGGAAACACGAATGCGGCTGAAGGTCAGGGGCTCCTTAGGAGAAAGCGTGTTTTTAACTGCAATTATTGGGCATTATACATTCAACAATCCAAGGACCAGCCATCACCATCCAATTCATTCTTCTATAAATCTATCTAGATCTGCTCTAAAGGACCGCGTCAAAAGACGCTACCAATTTAATTATTTTGGTATTGTTTAAAGAATCAAATGTGGACCACCACCAACACCCTTGACAAAACACCATTTCTTCCCTCCCTCCCTCCCTCCCTCCCTCCCTCTCTCTCTCTCTCTCTCTCTTCTTTCTTTCTTTCTTTTTTCTAATTTAATTTGATTCCTGTCATCCTGGAAGAACCAGCTAATGTTCTAGTCACCACAAAGGGTTAAATTCGAATGCTGTGAATGAGACGCATAATCCTCAAGGCCTCAGAGCATTAAGACATATCTGCTCCTTAGGGTCCATCTTTGTCCATAATCAATTTCTTCCCTTGGAGAACATTAATTGTCTCTAATGATAGCTTTCCATCAATACATCCTTGATCTTAAAAGGCCTGTACGGCTTTTTCCTTTATGCAATCAAATCATCTCTACAATTGCCCCCCTTTAGTAAGATAATACCTTTTAAGCCTTGTATTTTAATATAAAAAATAAGAGGTAGCTGCAAAGTCTAATGGGGGTGCTCACGTTTGAGAACGGGGATGATGGCTTCTATTATCCTAAATAATGTTTGAAGATTACGGAAAGCACTGTGTTTCAAAAGGTGGAAACTAATCCGCCACTTTCAAATTATTCCTTGCATAAAAATCTGTTCTGACATTAGGACTTTTTTTTAATGCCCTAGTGACGGCACGGTATATTTAAATATTTGAATATGAAAGATAATTTTTTTCAGTTATGAAAAAGGCAAATAATTGCTATTTATAAGGACAAAATGCTGAATAATTTGTGGAATTGACGATTTGAAACCCCAAAGCCTTTTATTTTGTTATTCTCCTGATAAGCCATTCCCACACACCACTCAAACCACCACCACCCTAATCAGCAGACACTGAAATTATTTAATTGAGAGAGAGCGCAAGAGAGATCTTCCCGACCCCCCATTGCTTCCCGGCCCCGCACCTTAAAGGCGTGGGGTCGTTTCCTGCCTTGTCATTGTACCAGCTTCCGCCGGGACAGACCTGCGCTGCTGCATTACTTTATCTGGTCTGGTTCCCAGGACAGGGCTCCGTGGAACCAGCCCCAATATGTAGAATAGGTGAGGGAACTCGAGGGGACAAAGCTATCTTTCCTAGAGAGTCCTTTCTTTGGGTGATTTCTATATTAAATAGGAAGATCGCAAAATTTCCATGCTGCATAGAAAGTATCATTCTTATCACCAAAGATTAGGGAATGTTCTATGCCACAGTTCGAAGCTCACATATTCTCTCTCTCTCTCTCTCTCTCTCTCTCTCTCACACACACACACACACACACACACACACACACACACAAATCTGCCTGCATTCTAGGAGCAACGTGAACAAACTCTATGGAGTGTAATTCACTGCAAAGCCCAGGTGATTTTAAAAAAATGATTAAAAGGAAATACACACACCACACAGAAAAGGACTAAGAAAAAGATTTTAAAGAGACAGAAACATTACCCACGAATTGAAGGTTTTCCTAGTAATAGTTGCAAATCTAAATATTATATTTACATCATGAATTAAAATAAGCAAAATTTCATAACTGTTGTATCTGCAAAATAATGCAAAAAAAGAGATTGCGGTGGGGTGTGTGTGTGTGATATAGATAACCTCGCACTCAACAATACCAAACCTAAACAAAACAAATACACACAGTGAGACCAGTTAACATCCGAGGTAAGAAATGGAGATTGCCAGGGAAGCAGATCGGCTTTATTCAGTGCCCTGATAAGCACCTATTTGCCTTTCTCCATTATGTTTCTTAGTATTTATAAATTATCACTTAATTATGCTGGCAAGTGGTAATTGTCAAATAAAGCTCAGATAGGCATAAGCCCTCCAGCTTCACATGACAGAAAAATATCTGTGAAAGCTGGGTCGATCCGCGCTTAGGAAATAATTTCCTTTCTTCTTTTTATCCTTGACAACAAATTATATGAACTGGCACTTGGTGGTTTGTAGGCATTTTGAAGTCTATGCAGATTACAGAAAAGAAAAATTAGTAGTTTCAGTATCTCCTGTTCCTAAATTATTCTGCTGATTTAAGATGCCACACACCGGGAGAACAAAGACAGCCAGAGATCAAGAAATCCAAACCTTCCTCTGCTCATAGTTGCTGCTCAGGGGTCATTTTTCAATTGAGGAAATCAAGATTTGGAGAATTCTTTTACATATTTATAATGGATTTTACACAGAGTAGAAATCTGAACATGACATTCATCCCATTAGGAGAGATACAGAAATCTTTTTCCATAAGTCTTTTCCTACTTAGGTTTAATTAGTGCCCATCTACCCCACCTCTTTTCTATCAAGTAGTGTAAAAAATTTTTTTTTTTATATCTCGCTGCAGCACTTCAACTGTGGAACACAAACCCAAATAGAGGATTACAACGCTCAGAAAAGATAAGTTGAACATCAAGAGGCTATTTAATTTACATCTAATATTTAGACAATGTTACTTGCAAGCACAGTCATTTCTGAGTGGTTTTTATTTGCAAGGCTGAGCAGAGACCACACAGACAATGCTCTTTCCTCACTCCTTGCATGCAAGAGATGGGCATGGAAAACAAACCACACAGGCCTGCGTGTGCACACATAATCCACACAAGCTCATGACCTTCTTCCCACTTCTTTTTCCCAGGCATCCTAGAGTTCTCTGGGGGTTCTGAAGGTACCACATGCCATCCTGCACATGCCCCTACTGCTTGGAAACTTCTTTAACAACTTCCACTGCACCTCCAATCCCCCTGTCTCCTTAAGGGTTCAACATTCTGCAGATCGGGTTCAGACATCATTTCCTTGGGAAAGCTTTCCCCCACCTCCACACTTAGTTCCAGGAGAGATCACCTGGTATTGTCATGCCAGCTGGTGGCCTCTCCTGTAGATTAAGAAAAAGAAAAGAGCAAATCAGTAGCCTTTATTATGTGTCACGTGACTCTGTTCTGCTCAAAGCCACACAGCAACTAGTGAAGAAAGATGCTCAGCCCCAAGATCCCACAGCGGAGACTTAAACCCATGGATCCAACTATGTGCTCTTAAACTCTGCTTCCTTCTGCCAAATTCACACACGATCATCCAACCACTAAACATCTAGTTTTCTCCCAACTCCAGAAGTTGAGAAGCATCATGAGGCCTCAGATCATGTCTGCTTCATTCAGGTCTAATCCATAAAAGGAATTCAGTAAATAATGATTGAACAATGACTGAGTATCAGCTCAAAACAAACACATGGCTGGGCACTGAAGGACTGGCACACTGCCCTGCGTTATTTCAGGCCACAGCTGCGAACCCGCCCTGCTGCCCTGGTTCAAGGAGGCGTCTTGGCCTGGTTGACAGAATTCTATGGGCTTTTGCTGGATTGCATAAGGTACTTTGCTTTTTTTTGTTTTTTTTAATGGTTTAATTCCTTTCATTCTAAAGGCCTTAACTAGAAGGTGAACTGTTTTCACTGTCATTGATACTTTTAAAATGGGTAAGGTCTGTAAAAAACAATGTCTCTCTGTAGATGTTTCCTTTTGAGACTGTAGGGGCTGAGGTTAGCAGCATATATTTTTAATGTAGATATAAAAACACACCCCACTCTTAATGCATAGAAAAATAAGGTACATTTGGCATATTTTCAGCCAAAATACAGGGCGCACCCTAGGTGCACTCTGTGTACTATTAATATTTATCCACAGCAAACAGGAATGTTAACAATGTTTTGTCAAAATGCATAACTCATATTTGAATATGCAGTCTAGCCTTGAATAATTCAATTCATAGCACTCATTTGAGAACTTAGCCATTTTCCTGTTTGTGGTACTCTTAGAGCATTTTAGTCCATGATGTGAGCTATTCAGCAACCGATGCAAATTTTTTTTTAAAAAAAAGAAATAAAATGCTTTTTAGTAATCAAAATATAAAGACATATCCAGAGTGGCACTTGGGAAATGGAACACAACTTAACCCCCATTCACACAACCCTTTTTAAGCAAGAGATGTGCCTACTCGGGCTATTAATTGGGAGCTGCAAGGCTAAGATGCAGTGGTATCTTGTATTCACAAATACTTCCTGGTACTTGGGAATAGTTTCAGCTACTCAATTGGTTTCCATAGGCACTCCTCCACCGCAGTCAGAAACACTTCTGGAAGGAACTTGCCCTTCAGAGAATGCTCAGGAGCTTGGGGGCCACATTGCCTTTGCTACTTAGGATCCGGTCTCTACACTGTAGCACAGGAGCACTCTCCATTATAATTAGAAATTTAGCTTTAAAAAAAAAATAAAGCACGTACTTCTCATTCCCATAAAAATAAAACAAAAAAGGCTGGGCTTGGTGCAGTTGCCTGCAATCTCAGCTCTTAGGAGAATTAGGTGGGAAGACAGGAGTTCAAAGTCATCCGGAAGTACAGATGTAGTTGGAGGCCAGCCTGAGCTATGTTAGAACTCCCAAAAGATCATAAAGGACATAAAACAAAAGAAAAAATATGCCTCTATTTGAAAATGGAAGGGATCATGGGACAGAAAATCAAGTGTCTTGTTCAAAAAATAAAAGTCATTTTCTTTGAAAGACAATTGCAAGGTCCACTCTCTCCACGCTCTGTTCTCTCTGATCTGTGGTTATTAGCATGGTTTATCTGGAAGACAGTACAGACTTAGCATCAGCAGGGTGACTGGCACACAGTAAAGCTCCAGTGTTTATAAAGTGCAACCACCCCCACCCCCTCTCACGTGGGTAACAGATGCAGATGGCATCTTGAATGACCCTAAGGGCATCTTCTGACTCTTCAAAGAAAAGATTTAGGCCTGTGAATGACACAGCCTGAGGATTAAGCCTCAGGATTCTATTCTGAGACTCAATCCCGACCACCCACTTGTGGATATGAACCCATTCTCTTCCTCTAACCAAAGGGTTCTGGGAACTTCTAACTCGAATTCCTGAGTGCTTTGTAAACAGAGAACTTAGTGGCTTATATGTTACCAAATGGAACATTGGGTAGATAATATAACAAAACACATTTAAGGGGGGACAGAAAAGCCGCTGATGGGCCATCCAGTTTTCTAAGTGATTTGGGTGCTGCAGAGGCGGCTCAGTTGGTAAAGTGCTTTCCTTGCAAACATGAGGACCTGAGTTCAATCCCCAAAACCTACAGGGGCAAAAAAAAGCCAGATGTGGTGGTGCATGCTTGTAATTCCAGCCCTGGAGACGGCATGACTGGGGGGTCCCTGGGGTTCGCTGGCTGGACAGCCAGCCTAGCCTACTCTGAGGGTTCCAGGAAAAGGCCCAATCTCGAAGAAAAGTAGATAATACCTGAGGAATGAAATCTGAGGTTGTCCTCTGGCATGTGTGTGCACATACATACACAAAGGCAGAGAGAGAGGGAGGGAGGGAGGGAGAGAGAGGGAGGGAGGGAGAGAGAGCTGGAGGGAGAGAGAGGGAGAGAGAGGGGAGAGAGAGGGAGAGAGAGGGAGAAAGAGAGGGAGGGGGAGAGGGAGAGGGAGAAGGTGTGAGAGAGAGAGAGGGGAGAGAGGGAGAGGGAGAGAGAGAAGGAGAGAGTAAAGAGAGGGAGAGAGAGGGAGAGGGAGATTATTAAGTGCTCAAAAATACATACATAATACTAAACAAATACTGCCCCCAGAGAACCTCAGAGGTTTCAGTACATGGCTTAATATTGAGAGCTCATCCAAATACCAAGATCTCATCAAATGCCTCTTAGCTGATTGTTGAATATGCAAAACATCCCACCACTGTCTAATCAGAAGACCATATGGATCCCATGGGTAAGTCTAAATGTGGCAGGGTCCACATTTAAAAAGCAAACAGAAAAAGAGAATTAATTCTGATAGTACATTTTATTTAATATTCAAAGTATTATTTCAACACGAGGCTAATCTAAGGCATTGCTAACGAGAGGGATGGCATTCTCTATCATACTTTCAGTGTGCAGGTGTCATTCGAGGCGTGTCTCAGTTTGGACTGGCTGCTTCACATGTACTTGATTGCCACATATGATTGTGACCACCACAGGTAGACCACACTCTGTTCATTGAGCAGATATTTTTGGTCTTATATACTCTAAATTAATGATGTTTTGGTGTAACTAATGATGGAAAAGAAATATACAGGGGCTGTGAGATGTCTCAGGTAATCAGGCGCTTGTCTGGCAAGCATGAGGACCTGAGTTCACCCCCCAGAACTGGCATAAAAAGCTGAGTGTGGTGGTATGTGCTTGTCAGGTCGTCCCTGGGGCTTGCTGGCCTAGGCCACTCAGTGAGCTCCAGACCAGTGAGAGACCCATTTCATAACAGAATATACACAGCACCTAATAAATGATAACCAAGGTTGTCTCAGGCCTCCACACACATGTGCTCACACATGGAAGCACACACCCAGTCATAGGTGCACATGTATATACACACATACACAAAATTAGTAAAAAGTAAATAAAATAGTGTAGGTTCCAATATATAAAGTATTCAGCCAGTGAATGAACTTAGAGATGAATTTCTTCCTGACCCCAGCATGAAAGCAACTGCCATTGTCTATGCCACCTGAGTTAGCAAGTCTCCACAGCAACGATCAGACCTTCAGCCCTGCCTCTGAAGTTCCCAGGGAATTCTGCACCAACAATCAAAAATTCAGACGAACATGCAAAACTTCAGATATCACCTTGTAACCCTGCTCTGAGTGTGAGAAGCTAGCTCTGTGTGTTTTTCTGCCTCATTTTGACTCGGGAGGCAAGCTCCAACCCAGAAGCCTTCCTAACCGACTCCTCAAAATTAAGTTCAAATTTCACTTCAGGAGTCTCTTCTACATCTACCATCTCAACAAAAGCAACCTTTTACAGAGCCTTTACCATGCGCTCAATAATAGGCTGTGTACAGTTAGACATTAAAACAACATTTTTGTTAAACTCTTCCGGTTAGTAAGCATGTATGCAGTAAAAAGAAAAAGATGCTAATTCACATTGTGTTATTGAAAGTTCAGGCAGACAGTCCTGCTTGTACGGACAGAGGTTTTAGAGTGGAGGTAATGCCTGGGGGGATTTTGAAGACTTAAAATTAATTTTCAGGTAAGTAAACAAGAAGAGACGTTCCAGCAAATACCTCACAATCAGTGAGGCCTGAGCGCTGGCTGGTCTGACAGGACCGTGGTCCTGCCCACACACTCCAGTTGATGATTATTGCAGGAACAAAGTCAGGAGCAGCAGGAAACAAGGACTATAACAGACTAGAAGAAGTTTTGAAAGGTTTTAGTCAAGTGAAAATGCTCTCAATTATATTTTCGGAAACTCACCCAGGCAGCTCTGCAAAGAATGGCTTAGAAAGAAAAGGAAGAGGCAGGGAGAGCGGTTGGACGGTTGTAGCAGACCAAGGCGAAGGTAACATGCAGTTGTATTAAAAGTGTGGCCCTGAAGGCAGAGATAGACTATCAAACTCCAGATCTATTTAGGAGATGAAATATGGAGCGTTGGGGAACAGCTGCATGTGAGGGATGGGAGACTGACTGGCAGGTGAATCAAGGACTCGAGGTAGCCTGTCTGGAAAACCACGGTGGATGCCGTCAAACCGGACAACAGAAATAGACTGACTGCTTTTATACAGAGGTTTAAATATCTCAGAAGCACGACTGGGTAGGCTCAGGAGACAGCCGCAAACAGATTAGAATCCAGGAGAGAGAAACACTGAGAACCACAGACCACTGTGGATTGTCTGAAATAAAGCAAAGGGATGCATTTCCTAAGGGACCAAGAAAGAACATGAAGAAGGGCTAGTGACAGTCAAGATAAAGCTTGAATGGAAATCAGCCCTGCGCCTTGTGCTGAGCCTGTATTTCGATCTGGAGGACAGAAATCAAACCATATTTCATGTTCCTTGGGAGTTTTGACATCAGCATGTTGGAACAAATACACAAACATGGGTTGAGTTGAATTGAACTCCAGCTTCGTTCTTGAGCACTTGAGTTGGAAGGAGACCCCTCCCTCAGGGTCAGAGAGGAGACTGAAATAAACCTTACAGGTAAATGAACCTGGCCCACTCTTAAACGTGGGCCATTTGGAAAAAATTATGAGGAAGAACAGGGAACACATCCAGAAAAGGAGTTCGATGATAAGGGTCACATTAAAGTTCACTCCCCTCCTGAGAAGGTAGGTTTGCAACAAAACTTACAGATCTAGCAGGGAGTCCCCAGCTACAGCAGAAAATGTGATAAATGACGATGTGACAGATCTCCTTCAATTATAACTTTGACTGATTTGAGCAAAATTCTGGTTTGTTTTTTTTTTTTTTGCTTCTAAGAGGCAAGGGATGAAGTCTTGCTATGTTGCTCAGTCTGGCTTGGAACACTTAGATTCAAGTGATCCTCCTGCCTTAGCCCTCCAAATATCCAGGCCCACAGGCACTTGTCACCACATCCAGTTTAGTATGCCTTTGTCTTAGCAGAGGTGCAGGTGGGAATTAGGATCATCACAAGCGCATAGAAGCAAGGAAAGGAGAGCGGTCTGAAGCAAATCTACTAACACCAGGTTTCTGCAAGGCAATGTGTGGAATGTGGATCCTCTGCCTTCTGCTGAACCGCAGACAAACTTTGAGGTTCTGAGAAAGCATGGTTATTGCTTAGTTTAATTTGGGGTTTGGGGACTGGGTTGATGATGGGATGTTTTCCTTAACAGCAAAGAGAAGTCACCTTTCCTGCTTCTACACGGAGGCCCTGAGGAATCCTGGCAGGGCACGTCAATAGCACAGGGACACTGAAACCCGTGGATCCTTGGCTACCTCTGGAGGGTCCCGATCACATTTAATCCCTGTGACAAGATGTCAAGAGTTTTGAATTTTAAATAAAAGGGCCCGAGGAGACGGCTTAGTCGGTAAAGTGCTTGCTCGGGAAGGACACGCAAGTCTGGATCCCCAGCATCTGTGTGAGAGCCGGCTGTGGTTGTGCACATCTAACCCCACTGTGGAGGGCGGAGATTGGTGCGCCCAAGCCGCCAGTCTAACCAAATGCTGAGCTCTGGGCTTAATGAGAGAGGGAATGTACTGGAAGACACCTGGCGTCAAACATGGGCCTCCACACATGTATGTCATGCACACATGTATATCGCACACACATGCACATATACATAAGAATACAAAAATTAAGAAAAGAAGGAAAAAGGAAGAGAAGA
>NW_008340309.1:206529-237454 GCF_000622305.1 Nannospalax galili | reverse complement strand
CCTGGACCCTGGACCCCAGACTCAGTTGATTTACAATGTGTCCTGTAGGCCTGTTTGCACATACCAGATAACCGATAAGGAACAAAGAGAAGGAAGTTGCACCAGGCTTACACCAGATCTAGCCTTCCTGGAAAAGATGTTTAACCGAAACTATAGCTTTTAGAAGATGTTTGATCAAAGTGTCTGCTGAGGAATGCTTTTTGTGTAATGACTATGTGGGCCTATATAATCTGTATCTGAAACTGAATGGGGGTCGATCGTTCTGACCAGACTTGCATGTCTTGGGAAGCCGGTCGACCCCAGCTAGCTGGAAAGTAAAGACTCTGCTTGATTTTTACATCTCCAATCCCGTGTATTTGTTATCTGGAGGGGACCCATCGAGTCACGGACCCTAACAGTAATCAACTTAGAAAAAAAGCAAGTGTTGTGGCTGGGACATGAAAGAACTGGGGTCCAGGGGGTTCAGTTAGCAAAGTACTTGCCTGGCAAGCACAGATACCTGAGCTCAGTCCTCAGAGCCCACATAAAAACCTGGATGTGGTAGCACGTGCGTATAACCCCAACACTGGGGAGATGGGAACAGGTGGAGATGGGTGGGTCCCGGAGGCTCACTGGCCATTCAGCCCTAACTGCTGAGTTCTCAGCCAGTAAAAGACCCTTCTTTAAATGTGGGGTGAATGGTACCCAAGGAGCAACACATAATGTTGTCATCTGACTCCACACACACGTACACGCAAATGCATGCGCACCCACACCCATGCATGCACCTGCATGTACATGCACAAGAAATGCCCTCTGAATGCGGACCTTGCTGATTCTGTGTTTCCTGAACACCATTAGGTGAATAGCTTTGCTCCGCCACATGGGCCAGTCAGGGTGCTCTGCCTCACACAGCTTGAAGACAGCAGAGCCAGACAGTCATGGACTAAAATCTCTTGTGCTGGTTAGTTTCTGTCAGGTTGACACACTAGTGTCACCAAGAAGAGAGAGCCTCCAGTGAGGAATTTCTAGCATCAGACTGGCCTTTAGCCATGTCTGTGAGGCATTTTCTAAATAGCTATTAGATGTAGGAGGGTCCAGCCCATCGTGGGTGGTGCCAGCCCTATGCCTGGGCTGTAGAGGAAACATAGCTGAGCAGGGGGAAGCAGGTCAGTAAGCAGCATCCCTTCGTGGTCTCTGCTTCATTTCCGACCTCCAGGCCTTGGCTTCCCTCAATTACGGACTCTGAGCTGTATGCCAACTAAACTCTTTCTTCGGGTTGATTTTGGTCAGTGCTTTATCTGAGCATCAGAGAAACCAAACCACGGCAGCTCTGAAACCTTGAGCAGAAATAAGCCAATCCTCCTTTGAATTCTTTTTGCGGAGTATTTTTGTCAGTGTTGGCACGTTTACACAGGAAGTACCCTGGAGGTCTGAAAGCAGAATGGAGTGGGCTTTCCAAGGTCAGGCCTGGGCTTTTGTGGTGCAGAGATGTGCCATCCGGTCCTGGCTCTTACTCTCACCAGCTGGCTGATCTGAACTTAGTCCTCTGGGTCCTCCAATGAGATACAGTACCTAGTGGAATGTCCACTGCAGGATCTAGTTGAGCCTGTGTGAGGGAACGCACAAGAAGTGCTTCCAAGCCCCGAGGGACCCTCCTGATGGCATCTAGGCCACCAGTGGCGGCACAGAGATCTGAGTCATGGGTACAGGTATGCGTTGGTACCTGGGTTTGTCCAGTAGAGTCGTGAACTGCTTGTTCCTCGAATAAACTGGATAATAAGTCAAGGTCAGATTTTCCTTGATTTTGGTTCATTTTTTCCAGACAGTTTCATGTACCTCGAGCTGACCACAAACTTACTATGTAGCCAAACAGGAATGTGAACTTCTGATCCTCCTGCCTTTACCTCCCAAATGCTGGGGTTACAGGTGCGCCCCACCACACCCTGTTTGTGTGGTGCTGAGGATGGAACCCAGGGCTTCATGAAGGTCTAGGCAGGTGCACTGCCAATGGAGCCAATCTTCAACTCTTCACTTTTCTTTTAAAAATATTTTATTCATTTAATTTTATTTTTTATGTATATGCGTGTATTGTCTACATGTGTGTAAGTGCACCCGTGTTGTGCAGTGCTGGTGGAAGTCAGAAAAAGGCATCGGATCCCCTGGAACTAGAGTCACAAACAGTTATTCGTCACCATGTGGGTGCTGGGAATCAAACCCGGGTCCTTTGCAAGAACAACCAGTGCTCTTAACCACTGAGCGTCTCTCCAGCCCCATCTTCACTTTTCTTAAGAGTCCTTCCATAAAACCCTCTGCCCCAGCTGAAAAACAGGCATATTGAAAGTCAAGATGATCAACAAGGTGCTGGGCCTGTCAGAGAGGGAACACAGCTTCTTACACACAACACACTCACGCATGTTCCTCTCCTGATGACCATGCAACAAGCAACATTTGTTATGAAAACACTAAAGTGCTTTTATCATGCACTAATACGTTCATGTGAGTCTTCCAGTCTTTCTTGAAAAATGTTTATTATGAAATATTTTTATATTTTTAACGAGGTATAAAGAACTGACAATATAATAACCATCATCGCTACCCCCAACTTACAAATAAAGCATTACCATTGAAGCTGTAGGCCCTCTGAGTCTTCCTCAACATGACTGACCTCCACCTCCAAAGCCAAGGTCAGAATGATCCTTACTTACAAATATAATCACAAATACTTCTTTTTAAAAAGTTTTCAAAAATTTATGTGTATGTGTATATGTCTATATGTATGTCACATGTGTGCAGGTGCCCATAAAGGCCAAAAGATGGCATCAGATCCCCTGGAGCTGGAGTTACAGGGAACCATGACCTGCTCAGCATGGGACTGGGAATTGAACTTGGGTCTTCGGTAAGAGCAGCAAGTGTCTGTCTCTGCTGAGCCACCTTCAGTCCCTACACACTTTTTATGGTGTTGCTGTCTCAAAGTAGTTCCTTGAAGAATTTATTTTGTACCTGTCCTCAAACTATCTGGAGTCTTAGCAGTAGTCTTAAATTAAATTTCTGTTTATTTAATTCTGTGGGGGGGTGGGCTGTGGTGTGTGTGTATAAGGTATGTAGGGGGTTGTAGTATATGTGGTGTGTGTGGTGTGTGGGGGTGTGGGGTGTGTGTGGTCTGTGGGTGTGTGGGGTGTATGTGTGTCTATCTCTGTGTGTCTCTCTGTGTGTGTGTGGTGTGTGGGGTGTGTGTGGGGGTGTATGTGTGTCTATGTGTGTGCGTGTGTGTGTGTGTGTGTGGTATGTGGATATGTGGGCTGTGTGTGGGGTGTGTGTGTGGTATGTGGGTGTGTGGGGTGTGTGTGTGTGTGTGGTATGTGGGTATGTGGGGTGTGTGTGTATGTGTGTGTGTGTGGTATGTGGGTATGTGGGGTATGTGTGTATGTGGGTATGTGGGGGGTGTGTGTCTGTGTGTGTGTGTGTATGTGTGTGGTATGTGAGTGTGTGGTGTGTGGGTGTGTGGGGTGTGTGTGTGTGGTATGTGGTGTGTGTGTGTGTGTGTGTGTGTGTGTGTGTGTGTGGTATGTGCAGGCATGAGTACCATGTATGCATTTGGGGACTCAAGGGTTAGGCATCAGGTGTCTTCCTCAATCACGCTCCATCTTATTTTCTAAGGCAGGGTCTTTCTGAACCTGGAGCTCACTGATGGGCTAACTGGTCAGCCAGGCAAACCCAGGGAACCTCCTGTTTCCAACGCCCCAGCTCTGAGATTACAGGCCTCTGCTCTCATGTCTGGCTTTTTACATTCACACTGGGGGTTGAACGCAGGTCCTCACGCTTCTGTGTGAGCACTTAACTTATTTGCTTACTGAACCACCATTCCAACTCCTCAAATATATTTTTAGTTAAACAGAGATTTGGGGGCTCATGGTCACAATAGACACCTTATCAATGAGAGCACTGAAAGTCACTCCAGGCAGAAGCAGAGCTGGGGGACAGAGCCTGGACTGAGGTGAGGCTCTGCTGTGCACAGGCTGGTGGCCCTGGCGATGGCACTGAAATGGTTAGTTTTGGTTTCTTCAGCCTGAAAGTGAATTTCTCACTGCCCTGATTCTAGGATTATTGTGATGAGCAAATGAGATGGTCTGCGTGCTGTTCCATGCCCTTGAGTCTATGGCAACTGTGCTGGACAGCTTTACTGTCAACTTGACACACCTGGGTTGAGGGGGCCTCAACCGGGGAATTACCTCCATAGGACTGGCCTGTGGCCATGTCTGAAGGGCATCTTCTTGATGAGTGATGTGGGAGGGACCAGCCCACTGTGGGTGGTGCCACCCCTGGGCAGGTGGGCCTGTGTTGCATAAGAAAGCAGACTGAGCAGGGACCAGGGGAGCAAGCCAGTAAGCAGTGTTCCTTCATGGCCTGTGCTCCAGCTCCTGCCTCCAGGTTCCTGCCCTGAGTTCCTACCTTGGCTCACTGATAAACTGTGACCTGGAGATGTAAGACAAATAAACCCTTTCCTCCCCAAGTTGGTAGTGGTCAGAGTGTTTTGTCACAGCAATGGAGAAACAAACCAGAACACCAAGTTCCATGCCTCATTCAAAAGGAGTCTAACTACAGTTCTATGTCCTAGTCTGTAGAGTCTGTATACAGGTCCATGCCCTGGTCCTTAAAGATTAGAGGTGTAGTTCCATGTGCTAGTCTGTAAGTAGTCTACGTTCAGTTCCATGACCTAGTCCATAAGAAGGCTACATGCCTTTATATGCCCTAGTTTGTAGGGCATCTGCATTTAGTCCTACTCCCTAGTTTATGAGGAGTCTCCATACAGCTCTACACCCTAGTAAATTAGGAGGATATGTTCAGATCTGTGCTCTAGATTGTAAAGAATATATGTGCAGTTCCATGACCCTGTCTGTAATGAGTAAACATGAAGTTCCATGCCTATACAGAGTCTACGTGCAGCTCCATGCCCTATTATATAAGGATTCCGTGTATTCCTTCCTAGTCTGGAAGGAGCCTACATCCAGCTCCATGCCGTATTTATGAGGAGTCTACACATGCCCTAGTCTGTAAGGGACCTACATTCAGTTCTATGCCCTAGTTTACAATAAGAAGTCTCCTGGTCATTCTGTGTCATAGTCCATGAGGGGGCTACATGCAGTTCCATGCCCTAGACCGCAAGGGTCTACTAGTCTGTAGGGGTCTACGTGCAGGTCCATGTGCTAGTCTATAAGGAGTCGATGTGTAGTTCCATACCCTAGTATATAAAGAGTCTCTGTGAAGTTCCATGGCCTAGTCTATACTGAGCCTACGTCTAACTTCATGCCCTAGTCTCTAAGGAGTTTGTCCAGTTCTACGCCCTAGTCTGCACGGCGTCTCCTCGCTGCTCCACATTTTGTCTGTAAGGAGTGGACACTATCCTCCTGCTTAGTCCAGCACCTTCTGAGAAAGCCAGACTGTCTCTTCAATGATATTATGTTGCTACTTTTCCCTTGCTGTGACAAAACACCATCATAGAGGTAATTCACAGAAGTGTTTATGGCTCCAGGGGTATAAGAGTCCATCATGATGGCGTGTCATGGCAGCAAGAGGTGGCCTCACATCTTCAAGCAAATGCAGAAAGTAGAGAGATAGAGGCTGGAACTGGGTCGTGGCTTTGAACTCTCAAAGCCCTCCCTCAGTGCCTGCTTTCTCCAGCAAGGCCACACCTCCAAGGGATCCCATGACCTTCCCAAAGCAACACCAACTGACTATGCATCAAGGACAATATAACTTTGCTCATGATGCCACGGCATAAGAGTAAGTCAGCCTTAAGTGAAACCCACGATCTCCTGACTCTTAAATAACATGCATCTTTACCAAATGACTCAACTCCTGCTGGAACTTAAAGGGAGGATAAAAATTCAATGTTTAAAATTTTCCAAATAAAAAAATAGCAATTTCAAACTACAGGATAGGAAACTGGGGCTTAGAGAGCAATCTTTTAAAAATTTATTTAAGATATATTTTATTTTTAGTTGTGTATGTGTGTCTGTGTATGTTTGTGTGTGGCTATGCACATATAAGTGCAGTGCCCACAGAGGCCAAAGGAGCATGTCGGGTCCCCTGGAGTGGAGTTACGGGTGGGTGTGAGTCACAGAATATGGATGCTGGGAACCAAACTTGGATCCTCTGCAAGAGCAGCAAGCACTGTTAATTGCTGGGCATCTCTCCAGCCTGAGATCAATCTTCTAGAAAGTTCCTAGAGCATGAGATTGCTACGTCAGATTCTTAAAGCATTTTTTTGAGTTAGGTTTGCCTCAAACGCGCTATGTAGCCGAGGATGACCTTGAACTTCTGATGTTCCTCCAACTCCAGAGTAGGAATAGAGGGCCTGGGCTACCTACCATACCTGGTTTTGTGGGATGCTGGGACTGAGCACGGGATGTTGTCCATGCCCGGTAGGCGTCTATACTGATCTGTATTCCCAGCCTTAAAGCTACCTTTCAGTGTGTGGAAAGCAAAAATTTGATGCAGATGAATGTGTCTTCCTCGCCGTGACTCCATCCAGCTCTCCCTGGTCCCTCCACCTCCTCACTGCCCACCTCAGTCCTGGGATGAGTGGCCCCTCAAAAAGGGGACAGATGGCTCTTCAGGACAGGTGATGGGGTCTGCTGCGAACACACAGATGTCTAAGGAATCTTAGTTTCGTTCTACCAACATCAACAAACAAGACACAAAAAGAGATCATTTCTATGTATAGAGAGTAATGCCAAGATAAACAACAAATTCAGAGTGGGCCAGAAGCTGAGGGGCAAGTTCCTGCTCTGGCCTTTTGGATGCACTGATGTGGGCCACACAGGATGGAAGGATTGCTTTCCAGGCACTAGCCACCGTGTGCAGGGGACAGAAAGCAGTTTGCTGTTATAAAAGCAGCAGGCATGGGGTGGGCAGTTCCCCAAGACAAGGCTCAGATTTGGAATCTTTGCAGGTCTCTACACTGAGAAAGGCTAATAGCACACATCTTCCAGAGTCTAGATTCCACGTAGATATATAAAACTGTGTGTGTGTGTGAGTGTGTATGTGTGTGTGTGTGTGTGTTCACATGAGGATCTGTTAAGAGGTATGTGGAAATAATTTTCTTCATTATAAAAGGCATTGACAGGGTTATTACTTACATTAATTTTTTTTTAAATTGCCATTTTATGAGTGTATTGCCTGCATGTATGTAAGTGTACCCGTGTCATGCAGTGCTCATGGAGGTTAGAAGAGGGTGTCAGATCCCTTGGAACAGGAGTTACAGATGGGTGTTAGCTACCATGTGGGTGTTGGGAACTGAACCTTGGTCCTCTGCAAAAGTAGCCAGTGCTCTTAGCTGCTGAGCCATCTTTCCAGCCCTCATATTATATATATATATATATTCAAATATTTTATTTATTTTTCTTTTATGTGTATGAGTATATTGCCTGCATGTATGTGAGTGCACCCGTATTTTTTTAAACTCAGAACCAAGTAAGTTCAGCCCTATGGGATATTCTGAGGTACCTGCATTCTAGCTTCCTTGAATGGGAAGAAGATGCTGGTGGCTCAGAGGGAAGGAGCAGCTGCAGCCGTGGAGCCCACAGGGATGTTGTCCTCCAGTTCCAGGCTTGGAACTCTGCTCTAAATTACCCTTTCAGAACCAGCTCAGCCTTCCAGGAGTTTGGGAGCTACATTCAGTCACACATGTAACAATATGATGTGCATGTGTGTGTGTGTGCGTGCGCGCGTGCACGCCATATATATTATAACAATCCTGGCTGGGCTGGCAGGGATCCTTGGGTTTTCCATGACTAAACTAGGAGACGGAGGGTGCAAGGCAGCCATATCTATGTGCAACCTGCCAATGTCCAGAAACTGAAATATTTCTATTGAAACAATTCCATGAGTTTGCATAATAAATGTTCTGCAACTGTTCAAAACACAGGCCAAGTCACCAACAGCTCACACTGTTAACCTGAATGGAAGATGGTTCCTCCATCATTTGAGAGCAACTACCCAAGTTCCCATCAAGATGAAAGGCTGGAAGGATGGAAGGTCTCCACAGCTGTAAAATTCAGCATTTGTCAAAGGCCCAAGATAAAACTCACAAGTGACTCTACCTCAAGACAGGCTATATGAAGAATAACAGGTGTTCTGGCCAATTCTATGAAGGTTCAGAGTTAGGAAAAATTAAATAAATTTATGAAATTATTCAGTTATCCACAGCAATGATAAATTGACAAAGGACTAAAAAAAAAAAAAAGAAAAAGAAAAATAGGCTCACAATTTCCCACTTGATTCTATTGCTCACTCTATCCCCCCAAATTTCAGATTAAAAAGCCACACTTGACTACGTACCTCAAAATGTGCACATTTTAAGTGTGTTAAACTAGATAGAAAATAAATTTCTAAAGATCAGAATGCCTCAGCTCCTATTACGTTATTACGTAAAGCTAGGGATGGCAAACAGGAATATCTCAGCCCAGCTCACCACCGGGAGGACCCACGGAGCAAGAGCGAATCGCTAAGGTAACCAGACAGCAGAATGTAATTACCCAAATTGGAATTCAGCCAGGCTGTGCGGGTAATACCCACACTCTGTAGAAATGTCATAGACTCTTTTTAATAACCATGGCAATTTTCTTCCATAAACATGTATTAGCAGGACATATTACAACAAGAATAACATATTCTTGTTTTCTACATCCATGAATAGACACACAGCCAGAGTGAAGAAGACAGAATTTAAACCTCAGAAACATGATTATAAACTTGCTTAGCTACAATAGTCACTCTTGTTTCTAAATGTAATTTTTAAAAATATAGGAAAAGAGCCCCAGTGCCACATGTGCAGCAAATGCAGACGAAACAGAATTCAAACGAGGAATCTTACGGAACCACTGAAGAGTCGTACTAAATTCTTCATGTTGTTATTGCAGTGTGCATACGGGGTGTGCTGATTTTATCGGAGAGTCTAATGGCACATTTAGATGTGGTTACACACCCTGGACCAGAAACAAAACAAAGGAACTACCAAAATAAATAAATAAGAATAAATATTCAAAAATTTAAAATTGCAATATATGAGGTACAGGTACTTGTTCCCAGGAATAAACTTTGGTTTTCCTGGCTGAGTTGTTAAATAATCCAGTCAACAACTCGTGCAGAGCCGCCTACAGGAGCAGTCCTCATTGTTGGAGACGGCATGCTGATGAACATGGGGAAGGAGCCAGCAAAGCCTCAAGAGGTGAGAAGAGCCTAGTCACAAGACACCGGGAGGAGAGGATCGCCAATGCCCAGAAGGCAGGACCACAGGGAGCACCAAACCATGGCCCTGCGGGTACTTAGCAAGCAACGCTGGACCAGTACAGAAAGTGGCAGTGTTGTGGGAAATCTTGTTTTGTGTGAAACACTGTACCAGGTGCACATTTTGCCTCTTTCTTTCATGCGGTAGATTCTCAGTGTGTAGCAGAAAGGGGCTCCCAACTCACTCTAGACCAGAGCGTCACCTCAGCACAGCTGGCTCAGGGTTCAAATCTGTGTCACCACTCACCAGTCCAGTTTTCCAGTACAGAACACTCAACTTTTATGTCACTTCATTTCCCTCATCTGAAAAATCAGAACACTTTCTCTTCCGGGACTAATAGGGTTAGACAACAATGCTTATAGAGCACGGCACCCAGCGACACACATCACAACGGCTATGGTACCCATAATAACTTTCCCTAATGACACTGCATTAAAAGCTCTACTGTTGTGGGTCATCTTCAGCCTGCAGTGCTTACCTCCAAGCTGGCCGACTGCTTCCAGCTTCTCACCTCCTGCTGCCTATCCACCCTGGACAGCTATTACGTCTTTACAGACCTGGGATCCGTCACAGGAGCCATCAGGTCTCCAGCCTCTGACATGCCCCTTATTTTTCCCATACGCCAGGAGGCTGCAAGCTGGATGCAGTTCATTGTATTTCAACCTTACAATAAATTGTGGTGATTTTTTCACATTTGAGTTTGTGCGTCTTTAACACCCTTTTTCTTTGTCTGTTAATAAAGGACTGTGCTGTAAGCTGAAATAAATGCTTTTCTTCTCAAGTTGGTTTTGGTCAGTGTTTTTATCACAGCAATAGAAAGACACGAGAATGCTTCCTTTTCCTGAGTGCCAGGGAGGTAATCAAATTGCCTTTAGTTCTGGCTGTTTCTTCCTAGCCTGTGAGAGAACAGTTCATCACCAGAATACTGCCAGTGATACGTCAGCTGCATTTACAGTTACACATAACTGCCTTTATTTTTAAAACTTGCCAGACACTGACATGACAGAGCCTTCATAATAAGTTATGCTTTCGTACGAAGCAATATTTTTTCTAGACTGTAAGGAAAGCAGTGGTTTCTTCTTCACTTTCTGATTAGACAATTGTTCACTTCTTCCAACGATTTTCCCACTTTTTATTTTTTTTATTTTATGTGTACGTGTGTATTGCCTGCATGTAAGTAAGTGCACCCATGTCGTGCAATGCCCACAGAGGTCAGAACAGGCTGTTGGATCCCCTGGAACTGGAGTTACAGTTGTTAGCTGCCATGTGGGTGCTGGGATTCGAACCCAGGTCCTCTTCAAGAACAGTGTTCTTAATCACTGAGCCATCGCTCCAGCCCCTTACCCACTTCTTAAAGAATGCCAAACAGACAATGTTTATTATAAAGGTAATAAATATATAGTCTTGTTCTTAGTTTTTTTACATATATTACTTAATAGGCAAGTCTCATATTTCAATTCCATTAGAAACTCCTATAAAATTTAGCTCCAAAGTTGAAAATACAAAATGGAGGATTTCAGAATGGGCTCTTTATTGCTGCACAGCAGGTATACAAAGAATAGAAATTTGATTTCACTTGCAAATGAAACAAACTGGAGTCTGGCAGAAAAAATAGTAGATCTCAAATATCAAAGTTCACAACTAGCTTTTTTTATAAAGAATTTCATTCAAAGCTTTCCAACTAGTTCCTCTGTAAATGCAAAAGTTTTCTTCATGACGGACTCTCCCAAAACTTACCAGATCGCCTTATCAGATGACCACTAGACCAACCATCCTGAGTGACTTTGGGCAACTAACTTGTCTTCTCGATGTTGGCAACTGGCTCAAGTCCAGGAGAGCCAAGGAATGGTGACACAGAGACAGATCTGGTATTCTTCCCTAAAGGGTTCAAGTGCTGCTTATATGATTATGTACATTGCTCCTTTCTGCATAGTATTTTTATTTTATGTGTATAAGTGTATTTTCTACATGTACGTAAATGCACCTGTGTCATGCAATGCCCAAGGAGGTCAGAAGAGGGCATCAGATCCCCTGGAACTGGAGTTATGGATGGTTGTTAGCTGGCATGTAGTTGCTGGGACCTGAACCTGGGTCCTCTGCAAGAGCAGTCAGTGCTCCTAATCGCTGAGCCATCTCTCCAGCCCCTCATTTCATTTTCTTGAGACAGAGTTTCACTTGGTAGCCCAAGCTGTCTTCAAACTTGCAGCAATCCCCTGCCTCCACATATGTGTGCTGGGATTACAGACACGAGCCACCATACCTGACTCTTGTGCTTTTGTGACATTATTTTAAGTTGTTCTCCATGGGCCTTAGAAGATGCTTGCTGTGTTGAGTAGTCAGGGTAGAAGGTGAGGAACTGCATCGCTATGGACCAGGCTTTGGCCTTAGGTGGCTTAGAAATGGCTTTAATACTTTTTTTCAAGAACAATGGTAATTGTACTACAAGGTGCAATGTTTGCTTGAGTTGATTCTTAATATGCTAGAGCTGAGCAGCACCAGCCCTGAGAACTTGCTTTGATCTGTCTGCCTGATGACACTGGAGATGTGTCACCTCAGACAGAGGGCCTTTACTTCCTGATGTCTATGCACATGTCTCTGTTGCAGACGATGTTCTTGAACCACAGAACTGCAGTTTTATAACTCAAGCATATGAATTCTCTTTTCCCCTTTAAACTCCACTCAGAACTTAACTGTATTAGTCTGCCAGGTCTGTCATAGCAAGTCACCACTGACTGGGTGACTTAAACTGCAGAAATTTATTTTCCTACAATTTTGGAAGCTAGAAGTTCAATCAGGAAGGCCAGTTTCCCTGGGTGCCCCTCTGTTTGGCTTGAAGAGATGGCTACTGTTCCAGTGTGAGTCTGCTGACATAACAAAATGGAAAGATCATTTATAAAGTCCATCACTTTATCATTCACAGCAATGGATGTGGGAAGCCGAAGACTGAGGTGCCAGCAGGTACACAGTCTGGGGAGGGTCTTGTC
Source organism: Nannospalax galili (assembly GCF_000622305.1). Classification (NCBI taxonomy): domain Eukaryota; kingdom Metazoa; phylum Chordata; class Mammalia; order Rodentia; family Spalacidae; genus Nannospalax; species Nannospalax galili. Next base: position 225,199 of record NW_008340309.1, on the reverse strand, counting down.
CTCACAGCTGACCCTGCTGAATTGTCCTCAGGTGACGAAGTGCAAAAGCATAAGACAGGAGAGAATGCTGCATCCATGAACGGCAGGAGGCAGGAGAGCGAGGGGGCTCCCTTTGGTCCTTGTAGCCCTTCACCTCTCTGTCTGTGACACTGGCTATTGCGTTTGAACTTGGGGGCATTCAGATCACAGCAGCTGCCTTGTCCTGGTATCTTTACATGGTTTCATTTTGTGCATATTTGCCTCCAAATCTCCCCTTTCATCGTGTGTCTATGTATACATGGGTGCATGGGGGTGGGTTACGTGTGTTCAGGTGTAAAGCATATGAAGGCCAGGGGTCAATCTTGCATGTTATTCCTCTGAGCTATCTTGTTGATTTTTGAGATAGCATGTCTCACTGGAGCTCACCAAGCAGGCTTAGCTCACCAGCTAGGCTAGTTGGTCAGTGAGGCCAGGAGAGCCGACTGTCTCCAGCCCCACAGTGCTGCGACTGCAAGCATGCACCACCATGCCCAGCTTTTCCATATGATTTTTGGGAATTGAACTCAGGACCTCATGCATGGCAAGCCTCGACTGACTGAGCTACCTCACCAGCTCCTGATTATCCTCTTCTTATAAAGATCACTCTGTTATCGTATCAGGAATTTCATTTTCATTTAATTACCTTTTTAAAGACCCTATCTCTCAACATAGCCATATTCTGAGGAACTAGAGATTAAGACTTCAACACATGAATGGGGGTCAGTTAACATTTCAGACCAAAGAAAGCTTCTGAGGCCAAAGAGGCTAGAGGGTCCCCGGTCTATCCTCTGGGGGTCCCTGGTCTGTCCTCTGGGGGTCCCTGGTCTATCCTCTGATGGTCCCTGATCTATCCTCTGGGGGTCCCTGGTCTATCCTCTGATGGTCCCTGGTTTATCCGCTGGGGGTCCCTGGTCTATCTTCTGACAGCCCCTAGTCTATCCTCTGGAGGTCCCTGGTCTATCCTCTGATGGTCCCTGGTTTATCTGCTGGGGGTCCCTGGTCTATCCTCTGATGGTTCCTGATCTATCCTCTGGGGGTCCCTGGTCTATCCTCTGATGGTCCCTAGTCTATCTGCTGGGGGTCCCTGGTTTATCCTCTGATGGTCCCTGATCTATCCTCTGGGAGTCCCTGGTCTATCCTCTGGGGTGTCTCTTCAGCCAACCCTTCTTCTCCCATTCTTCTCACAAGGTGCATCTTGGGGACTGTGCTGGATGCTTTTAGTGTCAACTTGACACACCTGGGTTGAAGGAGCCTCAATTGGGGAATTTCCTCTATTGGACTGGCCTGTGGCCATGTCTGTGGGGCATCCTTCTTGACTGTTGAGTGATGTGGGAGGGCCCAGCCCACTGTGGGTGGTGCCACCCCTGGGCAGGTGGGCCTGTGTTGCATAAGAAAGCAGGCTGAGCAGGGACCAGGGGAGCAAGCCAGTAAGCAGCGATCCTCCATGGCTTGTGCTCCAGCTCCTGCCTCCAGGTTCCTGCCCTGAATTCCTACCTTGGTCTCCCTGATGAACTGTGACCTGGTAGATGTAAGATAAATAAACCCTCTCCTCCCCAAGTTGGTAGTGGTCAGAGTATTTTGTCAGAGCAATGAAGAGACAAACTAGAACAGGGACTTTCTAGAAATAACAGCTGCCAAGGGGAACTTCCCAGAAGCATTTGTCCCCCACATGTTCATAGAGGACGTCACACTGGGTCACATGATGTATAAAACAGCTGAGCAAGCCCCGTGTTCACAGAGCATCTATCTGTCAAGCACATTGTCATGTAACCTGCATGATGGCTGAGGTTGAAACACACTGGACTTGACTTCACACCCATGAGAGAGGCAGCGTGGGCTGTGGACCCAACAGGAAGGCCAGGCAGGAGCCCTGGATTTCTTTAGCTGCCCGACAATGGTATTAGGGCTCGAAGGAGGTCAAGATTAAGAAGCATTGAAATTGAAAAGTGCCACAAAGCACAGAGTATTATATTGGAAGTCGCCAAAGCCAGCACTCACAGTGTGGCAGTGTTCCTTCCCCTCGCTCCTGCAGGCTAATTGTCTATATTATTACACATCACCTCCTTAATCAAATTTCAATGTTCCACCTCCAGTTAATTGAAGACCCAGTAGCTGTAACCAAGTGGGACAGGTTATTACAAGTTTGATAATTTGAGGATTGATTACTTGAGTCTGAGATGACCTTTTGTTTTTCTAAAATGATCCCTTTATTATCGTTCATGTCGGGAAGTTTTAAATTCTCTGTGTTTCATTTTTGCCCACGGAATGGATGGTCTTCCTTTCAATACACTCCATGATCCCCGACTCCCTCCCTAGGACTTTAAAACTATTTTCCCACCTTCTGTTTAGTCAGGTCACCCTAACTAACCTAAACCTCTTTATGGAGATGTTGTTCTTACCTCCAACTTTGGAGATTCCAGTCTAAGGAACTCACAACTTCCTCCTGGGTCACCTACAGAAATGGCTGTTACTGACCACCGCCACCAGCTGCTCTTCCTCTTCCTTCAAACTCCCCTGCCTTCCGACAGCTTCTTTCCTTCCCTCTTGACGCACTGAAACGTGGCTGGGAAAACGTTATCCTCTCCCAGTCTGGCATATGTGAGGAAAAAGGCCTGGTGCTGCGTGGAGGTGCATTTGAGTCAGATTCACCCTGTGGTGGAGTTCAGAGTCATGTGAGGGAGACGAGCAGTCCTGGCAGCACAAGGTGGAAGGGAAAGGTGGTCAGCAGAGGCTGGAGGTGACGCTCTTTTTTGTCGCGGAACCAGGCACAGTACAGAAGATGAGATACTGGAGCTGGGTCTTAGAGAATTTCAGAAAAGGCCAAGAGATGAGTCAGGGCTCAGAGCCAGCCTAAGAGCTGGCATTCTGGAGGCCGAACTTCTGCAGGTGGAGGTGCTGGAAAGCACTGTGTGATGTAGGGAAGAGGCTTTGAATGGCAAGGGACCTCCCCAGTAGCAAGCCTGGCCCAGCCACTCAGCCCTGTCATGTCCTCCCTCCTCTGTGCCACAAGCCAGGAAGAAAAGACCCAAACAGAGCCTGTTTTAATGCATTAATGCCTCACCTTAAGATGAAGGCTGTAATGAGTCATCAGCCATTCTCCTACAAGAGAATAACCTGTTTATATACCTCTGGCCCATGTGAATTCTAAAGCAAAAACATTGTAAGAGAAATATCCCTATGAGCAAAATTCAATTCCATCTTTACCACCTTCACAATAGTGAGCTGACCAGCCTTTCCAATGGTTTCTTAAGAGAATGGGCTTGATCCTGGGCTCCTGGTCTAAACAACTGTCTCACAGCTCAGCTGACATCAATGGGCTCCGTGGTCCCCACCTGGCTGCATCCTCCTGATGCCTGGAGTCGATCCCCACATGACTGGGGGCTCGCACTGGCCATTCTCTTCACACCCTTCCCGGTCCTTCTTCCCCGTTCTTGTCCTTGTTAGTGTTTCAGCCGTTTCTCCACATCTTCCAGCTGCCTAAAATCCCAGAATCGCTTCCAAGTCACCTCATCTCTGATAACTTATCAACTCCCAAAGCCAATCAATTTTCATGTCGGCTTCTGTTGGGCCCTTTGTTCACAGTCTTTGAGCCTCGATCCCTGGGACAGTTTTCTCATGGCTTTTCCTGACTCTAATCCAACCCGAACCTGGCTGCCAACCTAATCTTCTTTAATATATCACTTCCGTCATGCTGACTCGCAGCTCGATAGTCTCCAATAGCTCCGTTCCAGATTCAACCCAAATACACTGAGAGCTCACTGGGAAATTCCACAGATGTTCTGTTCCCTGAGTGGTAGGTGTCATTATCACAGTAGTTCTGATGATGACGGTTGAGGTGCCAAAATTTAATGTGCCAGAGTCTGATAATTAGCAGACCAGGATTACAATCCAGCCCTGTGAACCCAGGTCTTCCTTTTGGCCTTAATAAGAGTTAGTAGCTCTTGAGCTCAGCTTTGAATAATCTCCATAATCTCTGTTTGCTTCATTTAACAAATTTAATTTTTTCTAACTACCCAGCATCGCCTTCCCCTGGGACCCAATCAATGGGACCTGCCTCATCCCTGCTCCCCGTGGCTTTCTTGGGGCACACTCTGGCCCTCCCCAACCTTTGAGGCTAAATGCTGTAAGTCCCACCAAGGGGTTGTGATGATGGCTCTGGCAAGGCCAGCCTTCTGCCGTGGAGTCCTCTGGCATTCGTGCTCTAGAACAGTGGCTCACAGCCTAAGGACAAGCCCCCTGGGATAGGACTGGGACGGGATGGTGTGTACTGACACACATCCTAAACTACGTGTCGCTCAGATGTGACTGCTGTTACTTTCTAAAAGTAAGTGGACACCATTGTGATAAAATAACAACATTATGTAATTCATGCTTGTCTTTTGTCACCATGTATTTTCCTAATTATAATCATTAAACATATAGCAAGAAGACCAAGGAGTTGGCTTAGGGGGTTAGCAAGTCTGCAATCCCTCCACCCAGAACTGGGGAGGCAGAGACAGGTGGATTCGCCTCGCCTAATTTGAGCAACAGCAATATCAGCAGTGAGAGACCTCATCTCACGAAGCAAGGTGGACAGTGCCTGAAGGGATGAAACTGAAGGTTGACCTCTGGCCTCCACACGCACACGCACATGCACATACATTCACACATGCACACGCATGCACATACACATAGCTCACAAAAGATTTAAAAAAACCAAACTATCAGCTATCCCCTGAAGTTTGTGAAGCAACTGACATTAAAAATGAATTGTTTATCTCAGCAAGGTTGGAGAACGCTGGTCTAAACACGTAAGTATGAACAATCTTCTGACCTGCATTGATGCACCCTTTAAGCTTGGAGCTTTTAAAGAGCTTCTTAGACTACACGGAGGCACTCAAGCTCAGTTCTGACCCTACAGTGCCTCACCTGGTCCTGAACACGTGATCGTACCCAACAAACGTTGCTGGCAAGCCCCTCTGCTAATAAAGGCAATGATCTGCTCAGTGAAACTGAGACTTGTTTACAGAGTGATAGCCCAGAAGAAAGGATAAGTCTAGAGCTACTGAACTCCAGGACACTGCAGTTCTCCACCCCTGGAGAGAAGGACCGTCCATCAAGGCCAGTCCTCATGTGTTTAGGTGAAAGCTCTGACTGGTACTCCGTATCGAAAAATAAGCAAATGTTACTTGATGGATCTGGATCCAGGACTACGGCTTCACTAGACTGCTCAGATGTTCCACTTCTGTGTGTAAAACAGACAAGGCAGTCAAAGAAATCGCTTGAATCCTCATGGTCACATGACATCAAAATCAAGGGATGGTAAGACACCTTGAGTCAATCGCTCAGCTTTCAATTCAATTAGATTACAATATTAAATCAAGGCCTCAGTAACAAGGCCTATCCATATACTGGCCACAGATATATAATACATGTACTTGAGTAGAGGGCTAAAGGACGATTCTAGACTCTGGCACAATAAGAGTCTCAAATGGCAGAATAATTATCCATTATGCAACATCATTAATGGATACAATTTTTCATAAAATAGATTCATCAAGTGATTGAAATGTACCCAGTTTTCAAATATTTTAAATACCTTGAATATATATGTCTTTATTTCCATTAAGCATTTGTTATTGAAAATAACTCTTCCTTCTGTTAACTGTGAAATCAGCAATTATTTTATACACGTATACAGCAGAGTTTTCTGTCCTCTACATTAAATGGCCCCAGATAGTATTCACTAGGAGTATTGTAGGATTAAAACCTTTATCCCACAAACAATTCCAGACTTAAAGTTGTGAAGTCCGTACATAAACTCCTCAGTGAACTTCCTCCATAGGATTAGTTTATATAGCTTCAATAGATCAATTCGGATTGGTACAGCACCACTAACTGAATGTCAGACTTCACTCAAATCTCACTGGTGGTTTTAGTATGTGCTTTTTCTGTTTGGATCTCAAAACAGAACCCCAGAATTGGTTTAATGTGTCCCTAGTCTCTCTCCTGATGAGTGACAGATCTTATTCTTCCCTGTCAGAATCCTGTTACTCTTGATGAGTACTGGCCAGTTATTTTGTAAAGTTCCCTTCGATTTTCTTGTCTTTTCTAACGAGTAAATTGAGGTTATGGGTGTTGGACCCTGTCCTTGGTCTATCTTACTGGGGACTCATACGATAAAATATCTTATTCCTGGTAACATTAAACCTAGTCAGGAGGTCTGATTTCCTTCTGTAGTTAATAAATATTTCTCTGATCTATGAACACCATTTTCCAACTCTTTCTTCAGAGTGAGACATCAGACATTAGTCCTTAGTTCTGTTTCTAGTACATTGTCTTTATAATCGATATAGGCTAAAAAATCAGGGGAAATGGTTTGATAGAATTCTCAAAACTTAAAAAAGTGGGCTCTCAACAAGTTTGTCATATACTTGTAAAGTCTCTTTTTGACACTGAGGCAGTTTTGTGGTTACAGCTCCATGCTTGGTTTGGGGGGTCTTCCCACGGAAGCTGTGTTGCTCAGAATTTAGTGGGTAGTCCTTACAAGTTGAGCACGCCCTTGAAGGGTCTCAGGGCTCAGATGCAAAGCCCTGAAGACAGAGATGGAGCTGTACCCACCCCCAGCTCAGAAGTCAAGACTTCTTGGCATCCTCCTGCCACAGACGTGGAAATAGGGTTCTGCAGCCATCGGGGATTCCAGTACCACTCAGTGAACTGGACCTCCTGCAGACACAGACATTCCTCTCCCTACATCGCCCAACTTCAGGCTCCCCATCCCAAATCACCAGACTGAAGGACCAGCCAAAGAACACACCCTTCCTCGTCCACCTTCATGATGCCTTCCATACCATGGAAGAGTGTTTCTGGAATGGTCTTCCTGATTTCATCAAAGCCATGCCTCTTATTTGTGGGATTTCACTGAAACCTTAATTTCTACATATTTCAGAGAATATGTATTTGTGCCTCATATTGCTCCTTTTCATTAAAAAAGTAAATTAAATACATTTTTACCCAGAATGAGATCTATTTAAAATACAGTCTATATTTAAGCTGTTCCTGTTTCTACTGTTCTAATTTGATGAGGTGAGATCTTGTCTGTTCCTCCTACTTTATACCCAGTAAGAGTAAGAGCCCAAACATTCTCAACAACATGTCTTTAAACACGTGACTGACTTGAGGGTATCTGTCTTCCCCAGTGCAAGACTCCTAAAAATGACTGAGCTGCTGTTGTTCTTTTGTTTAATCTGATAATTAGGCAAGCTCTAAATCTTACACTTTCCTACAGAAAATGTTAACACACATTGAGCAGGCAAAAAGCAAAGAACTGTAATCTGGATGATAAAATGCATTACTCTGTTTAAAAGGATTGTTTTACAGATGCAATTAACATCAGCGGCCGCACAGTTTAGACCGGTGTTTTGATGCCATCTGTCGGAATAGGTCCTCTCCCTCTTGGGAGTGAAGCTATAATTTTCTGCTTACAGTTTCATTAGCAATACATGAGATTAACAGTCACCGAAAGAAGAGAATTCCCAAACATGTTCACTTTTATAGACTTCCATAATCAAGTAAGTTGCTGGAAATTTCTAAAACAGAAGGATTAAAAGCAAATTGCTCTGTGTTGCTGTGTAGCCTGAAAATATCAACAATTCAAGTGCCAACGACTATCTACTTCTAGTTTCAGTATTAAAGATACGATTTCTATCATTTAGCTTACTTATGATTTTTATTAACTTTTAAAAATAATTTCCCTGGGCCTAAGGAAGGGGTAATATAATAGCAGTGAAAAAAGTTAACAATGTGTCCATTAAAACACATTACTGCTTATGTTATTAGCTTATTAAATGCCAGATCAAATCTCTGGGGTTTTTAATACACTAGGGGGTGCTAGCTCTCTATGTGTACACATTTATAAGGCAAAACTTTTTCCATGATTAATTTTGGGGAATTATAGAAGTTGACCTCAGGATCCTCTAGGAGAGAGCAGCCTCTGTGCACCACATACGAAGGGAAAGGGCAAAACTCCTTAAACTGTGCAGTGGGAAACCATTTGACCTGTCAGCGGCAGTTCTCAGTGCAGACATCCATCACATCACTGTGGCCGTTCTTCACGGCTGGGTCATTAGCTGCTGGATCAAGCAGACCCCGAGCAAAGTCCACACTCTTCCAACACGAAGTGTGACCTCTGAGCTTCTGCTGCTGTCCCTCACATCTGTTGTACACCAAACAAACACAAAGCAAAAACCACAGGGTGAAGAGGTTTCTTTACTAAACTTCAGCAATTTATTTGAGAGGCTCTTCCACCGACATCAAACAACAAGATGTCACCATTAAGATCTGAACTTATGCTCTGCAGTAGGCTGGCAAACAGTGGTCTCTGTGGGTCTTGGCACATTTTCATGATGAAAGTACACACACACACACACACACACACACACACATAGGAATGTGTGCACACATATATGCACAAGTGTGCACACATGTGCTCAAGTATGTGCATGCATATGCACACATGCACAGATGTATATACATGCACACCAGACACAAACAGCAGTGTAAAGATACAGAAACAAGTTTATTTTTTAGAAATTTAAAAAAGCATTTTATTTTTATTTTATGTGTATGAGTATATTGCCTGCATGCGTGTAAGTGCGCCCATGTCATGCACTGCCTGCAAAGGTCGGAAAAGGGCATTGGATCCCCTGGAAATGGAGTTACAGACAGTTGCCGCCATGTGGGTGCTAGTAACCAAATCAGGGTCCTTTGCAAGAGTAGTCAGTGCTCTCAACCGCTGAGCCATCTCTCCAGCCCCCCCCCCTTTTTTTATATTGAAAAAAATCAATTCAATAGGAACATCATCACAGATTCCATAACACCTGGGAGAGGGGTGTGTGTTTTCTTTCCTTCTTTGGGGTTTCGATGTCCTTCTTTGAAAAGACTAACCAAGAGCAGTCCAGACACACGTCTGGGGAAGGTATTGTCACCCCAGCGGTAGGTTGAATTTCAAGCCTTCAGTAGCTTGGGGACAGGAACCAGCGCACCCTGACAAGGCTGCGCACTGAAGGACCTTCCACGGCTTGGAAGCCGATAGGTCATTCTATTGGTTTTTCCCTTCCCCAACTACTATCAGCAAGGAAATCACTTTTATCACAGAAACTGTAACATAATGGCATAATCACGAGAAACAACTTGATCTAATGTTGGAACTGAAATTCCTCAAGGATGGAACTCGGGTGGCATCTGCCAGCTCCCAAAGGGTCCTTGGCGTGCCCTTCTCCACTGGCAGGGTCCACTTCATTTTCTTCTCTTTTTATTCCTGTAACCTACATGACTCCCCGTGTGGTCTCCCTGGTCTTTTCTGGAAGCATCCCCATAAACTGCACTCAGCGTGCTGTACTTCCCCTACCCACACACTCACCAGCAGTAAAAAGTACTCGCTCTATTTGCTCGTAGCAGCGAACATCAACCAGCAGGAGTCTGTTCAGAACCCTTTGACATTGTGGTAGAGAACATCTAAAATCAGCTTGATGAAGTCATCTGTTTGGATCACCTCCTACAATATTGATTCTTCTTTCCATAAGTAGAAACACAAATGTAACCCTTACCTGGTGTGCTAAACACACACACACACACACACACACACACACACAGCACAGCACACGGAACGCAGGAACAATTTAGTCAGGACCTTCAGGCCAGGCAAGGACCACTGTGGTCGGAGCCAATGAAACACAAGCAGCTTCAGCACCTTTAGGAGTCTCTGCCCACCAGAACTCTGCTAGCAGAAGCAGTCACTTTGCAAATGTGCAAATCTTTAGATTTGCATTTAAAAGGGCAATGCCCTGGGCTCATTTTGAGTCAACAACAGAGATCTGTCAGACATCAAGTCTGTGCCCTCTCTTTGCGGGCAGAGGCCAAATCTGCCATTGTTTACACTTTGGAAAAAAATGAACTGAAGGCTGGAAAATAGCTGTCAAAATAGCAAAAACCATTAGGGTTGTCAACTCGACTGACAAACAGTCCAAACTATGTCACTTGGCACTTGGGAGTCAGAATCCTGGCATTAGAAGCAGCTTCAGTGTCATTGTACGAGGCAAACACCCCATGCGGACAAAGCTCCTTCAGTTTCCTAAGGAAATCCCTCCAGTGATCAAGACGCTCTGCTTTTACTGACCTGACCTGACTTCTCCCAACTCTTCATAAACCAGCTCAGATCCTTGTTGGACTAGTTCTTGAGTCTGGGCTGCTGGGGTTCCTTCCCAGTCCTGCCCCACATAGCCTTCTACCCTGAGCTAAGTCAGTTCGTGCGTCCCACATTCCTTCACAACTTGATCACTTTGCATTGTCAGCATGGCTATGCTCAGCTCCCCTGTCCCTGTCACCATCATTTAAAAAGTCTAATGAGCCTTCCACAGCAGTGGTCCATTTCAAATTCGATAAAAGTCCTCCGTTCACACACCTTCACATTAAATACAGGGTGAAATTCAAGTCCTCTCCCTGGCTTCAAGGGTCTAAGTAGCGATGGCTTCCTTTGCCTGTTGGGCTCTGGGCTCATCATCTTCCCCCTCCCAATATGCATCTGTGTGGAGCTTGAGACACTGGATCTCCCTGGTCCTGCCCTCGGGGCTCTACCACAGCACAGCAGCTCTCACACTAGGACCTTCCCTGCCTGCAGATAGGCCCAACCCTTCCATTTTCCTTTCTTACCAGATGATTCTGCCTCTGTCTCCTAAGCACACACTGATTCTCACCTCCTCAATCCTGATAATCCCACTTGCCATCTGGGCAAGCTCTTTCTTACTTTTCAATATGTTATATCATTTATTTTTTAATACTAGATACCACTGTTCCTCGCTAGGCACAAGGGTAAGGTCTTCCTATAACTTGCTCATAGCATCTTGCCCACAGTAGACATTTAAAACTTGTCCAGAGAGTGAGTGGATCTTAGGATGATGTTAATGCACCTGTAACACTTAAAACTGGCTGGAACGTAATACAATTCATGAGTTATTATTACTACTGCTGAAACTTCTACTACTGATGCTGGCGTTAATTTTAGTGTTACTTTTCATTCCCTAAAGTTATTTTGTAGTTTGCTGTACAGCTTTAGTGTCAACTTGACACACCTGGGCTGAGGGAGCCTCAACTGGGGAACTACCTCCATTGGACTAGCCCATGGCCATGTCTGAGGGGCATCTTCTTGATTGTTGAGTGATGTGGCAGGGCCCAGCCCACTGTGGGTGATGCCAACCCTGGGCAGGTGGGCCGGTGTTGCATAAGAAAGCAGGCTGAGCAGGGGCCAGGGGAGCAAGCCAGTAAGCAGCTTTCCTCCATGGCCTGTGCTTCAGCTCCTGCCTCCAGGTTCCTGCCCTGAGTTCCTACCTTGGGCTCACTGATGAACTATGATCCAGGAGATCTAGAATAAATAAACCCTTTCCTCCCCAAGTTGGTAGTGGTCAGAGTGTTTTGTCATAGCAATTGAAGGCAAACTAGAACATGTATTCCTATCAAGTTCCTAAACCGTAGTTACAAAGGCCTGTGACCTAGACTTTGAACTCGCCTTCAAATTCCTTGGCTATCCAGGGCAGGCTGGCACTGTGTGTGGAGCTCTGAGCTGGAGCTGTCCCTTCTCACATGTGCTGGGTTCCTCCCTCTCCCACAGGGCTCTCCCCACATCCACACACCTTCTCTATTCCTCATTCGGTCTTTCCTCTGGGCACATACCTCCCTGGGATCTTTGAGGTATCTAAGTCTCTCTTCCTAGAAGGACACTAGTCAGATTTGGTTAGAGTCCATCCCAACAGCCTCATTTAAACATAATCACTTTAAGGCTTATCTCCAATGCTATCAGTCCTCTGCACCCACAGGCTCCTCAGCCAGAAGTCAACCAAACACAGATCAAAAAACATTCAGAGAAAAACAATGGTATTAGAATAAACACAGAGACCTCTTCTTGTAATTATTCCCCCAAAAATGCATGCAGTGAGTATTTCCCTAGCACTAATTTACGTTCTGCTACCTTCCAGGAGTAATCTGGAGTTGCTTTAAACAAGTCCATGAGGTTATGCACAGCTTACGTGCAAACTACATCTTACCTAAGGCAGCTGTGTGTTGTGCCATCCATGGGGGTTCTGGACTACTCCCCAGTGGATACCAAGGGGAGCCTGCACAGACATGCCCTGAGGTGCTGGAGAGGAAAAGCTTCGGTGGCATACTTTGAGAGGCTATAGTTCAGGCCGTGAATACCATGAAACCACTCAAAGTGAAAGGGGGTCACTAGAGCAGCTGGTTGAAGAGCCAACAAGTCCTGGACATTGCCAAGTTCAGAAACTGAAGGGACATAAATACTAAGTAAAATCTCACTGATTCCACATCTCGTTCCCAGAGCGCTGTCAGCAAACGACTTCCCAGTTAGTAAGGGACTGCGGCATCGGTTCTTCTGACTAAACAGCAGAAGCTAAACAATATACATCTGACTTAAATTGAGCCATTTTGCATAAAAAGCATATTAATAATTAATAAGTTTAATGATAACATTTAAAATACTAGTTAGTGCATAAATTATATCAGTACTCAAAAATAAAAGAAAAATATTTGTGTTCAGCATTTCGTCACCTGTACCAATGAAGCTTCTTCTAGTTGTTTAAGTCTCAGTGGCCAGATCTGCATTTTATTTATTTCATAAACAGGCCACTGTGTAAAGCCTTTCTAATCGCTGATAGTGTGCAGAAAACACACTTGTGGTGTACGGAGCACACGCTGTGGGTCCCGCTGACATCTCCTCCTCTGTTGGAATTTCTTTGTTACTGTGAGGTTGAAATATACAATTTCTTTTTAATATGCAAATAAATATTTCTCTTTGGGGAATATTTGGAATAAATGTTTAGAGGACTAACAAAATTTAAAAATGCAATATTTTATGGCCTTTGCTGCATTTTGAAACATCTCAAAGATGCTTTATCTTGTATCAATGTCCAAACTCACCAATTTAACCACAAATTCATCACTACTGAGTACAGATTCTCAATTCATTTTTGGTAATTAAGTAGGAATGAACCAGTGTCTGGTGTTTACTTATTTTTACAAGTCTTTGATAAGAAATGCGTTTCATAAAGTTGCATGCCTAGTAGACTGTTTTTACCCATAGCACAGTGTATCTTAGAAGATGCTTATTAAGCCTTCTCTCAACTTGATCAGGACCCTTGAGGCTATGTTTTGCAATAAAGTACAACCTTACCTGCTCCTTTTGGCTGCAGCTGCTATCTTACAAGACAGGGCCTCACTATGTAGCCCAGGCTGGCCTTGAGTTCTCCATTCCCTGCCTCAGCCTCCTGTTGTTGGGATAAAAGGGAGGGCCATACACTTGGCTCCCATATTTTGAAACCACATCAATTTAAGTGTTTTTGGAGGTAGTAAAAGTCATTATAAATTTGCTAGGATCTAGCCAACTTCAGTAGCTCTTAACAACTCTATGACCAAAGGTTCTGTGAACGGGCAAGCGGGCACAGCTTATCTGGGGGATGTTCCCACAGCCAATAAGGATGCTAGGGGCCTTAGAGACAAATGAACCTTACATCTAGTCTTCCTCTTTCCCCCACGTCAGCTTCATATGAGAGCATCACTTTCCCTTGCACTCATGTGTACACCCAACTGCTTGCATTAGGGTTTACACTAAATGAGATAGTTTCATTATGACTAGTAATGAATATTAATTGTACAGATTAAAGTGTCTCACTGTGACATTTCCATACACAATATTAATTGTACAGATTAAAGTGTCTCACTGTGACATTTCCATACACATATCAACCTAAATCAAAAGCAAGTTTCTGCTGGACTTTGGTGAGGGATCGTCGAACCACCACTCCTATGTTCAGTGGCTGCGGGCCAGCAACTTTCAGACATGTAGGACCTTGTGTGTTTAATCATTGTTCATTAAACCAGGTGCAAAGTTTGCCTCGCTTGCATGTCATTAACTGGTTGATGCATAGTCCTGAGCTATCGCTAATCTCCTTGCAAGTACTGAGCTGCTTGCTGGAGGATGATGAGGCAGAGATGGGCCCGGAGCCTTCAACTAGGGCTACATACCAAGCTACATAGCACTTGCTCTGAGCCACAGACAATACCCCACCCTGTCGCTACTATGGGATGTTTGTCTCGGTACATGCCTACTATAAAGCTTAATTTATCAATTAGGCACAAAAGATGATTCGCAATGAAACAGAACAATTACAACAGTGTGTTATAATGAAAGGATATGAACGTGATCGCTCTCAAAACGCTGCAAAGAACAACCTCCAAACGACAGTGCGGGCAGACAGGACGGCTTTGCGATGAGATACAGTGAGGTCAAGGGCACAGGGAGAGGCTGCCATCGACTTTAAGTCCTCCCCAAGATTTAATTACTCTACTCAGAATGGCAATTTACAACCTCTGTTGTTTATGTCTATCATTTAATATTTTCAGACCACAGTTGACCAGGGGTAGCTAAAACCATGAAAGGTATAAACAGCAAAACCATGACTCAGGAGACTGTTACAACACCTATCCCTGTCCTCCAGAGATTGCGCTGGACCATTATAACACACATCCCTGCCTTCCACAGTGAACAAGTTCAATTGTTTAAGTTGAAACTGATTCCCTGTATGCCTGGAGTTTTTCAACAACAGTTGCATGTCAGACTCTAATCAAAAACTTAAAACTATTCTCTTAGGCTGACAAACTCTTGAGACACTGAAAATATCATCACAAAGGTGAATGTTGTTGCTAATTCTCTGCAAAATGGAGTCTGTGCTCTTCCTCCTCCAAACTAAAATGAGTATGAGGAACAGTCTCTAATTAGCTCTAAGCTCTTAAAAAGTAAAGAGCAGAAGCCAGACGTGGTGGCACATGCCTGTAGTCCCAGCACTCGGGAGGCAGAGGCAGGTGAATCTCTGTGAGTTCAAGGCCAGCCTGGTCTACATAGTGAGTTCCAGGACAGCTGGGGCCACAGGGAGACCCTGCTTCAAAAAGACCAAAAAATAAAAATAAAAAAAGTAAAGAGTGGAGCTAGAGAGATGGCTCAGTGGTTAAGAGCACTGACTGCTCTTGCAGAGGACCCGGGTTCGATTCCCAGCACCCACATGGTGGCTATGAACTGTCCTTAACTCCAGTTCCAGGGGAATCTGAAGGCCTCTTCTGACCTCTGCGGCACTGGACGACATGGGCGTACTCACATACATGCAGGCAATACACTCATACACATAAAATAAAGATAAAAAGTAAAGAGCAACATAAAAACTGAAGGATAATACAGAGAGGTAGAAGGACAGACAGGAAATAATCACCAAGATATGCTGTTCATTGAAAATAAAAGTCAGGCGCAAATGACACCTTTATGGTGGTTGTTTCTAGGGAACGAACCTGTGGACTAAAAAAGGAATTGTCTCTTGTATCTGCCCCCCACACTTTCTCTTTTTGTAAATGAAATCTCTTTATTGTAATTAACTCACAAATAGAAACACCACACTATTTGTTTAAGGGAGCCACTCAAACACCTGCCGGGTCCCAAACTCCGTGTCTCTGAGAACGTCTGTGCGGCCGTTCTGAAGCTGGGGCTTTGCATCGGGTTTGCACTGTCAGTTATGTTTTGTGTGCTTGTCATTAGAGAAGATGGTGGCAGAGTTCAAACCAGAAAAGAAACTCACTTTATCTCCTGCGTCACGACTCGCGTGTCCTTTTTCCCGCATTCTGCCCTTCCTGGTCACCTAACATCACCCTAGGGCTCCTTTCTAAATGCACATGTTTTTCCATAGTTTCTGAAATTTTCACATACTTGGTTTAAGTCTCCAAATAAAATGGATTTCTATAAAGGCCATGCAGTTATTCATCTTGACTAATTCATACCTGAAAATTCAGACCTACAAAGTAAGGAGGACTGGAGAAGTCACCCAGAGAGAACAGCCAGGGAGAAGACAGAATGGGCAGAGATCCAGAGCTATACTCGGCACCACCGCCATCAGCAGGACTGACACCACGACTCATCCGCTGCAGTTCCGAGCACTGCGACTGTAGCTTGGCCTATAGCAAGTCCACTGGAGTCTTCTTTGTTTGTTTGTTGTGTTGAGTGTGTTTTTAAGAGACAGGGTCTCCAAGTAACCATAGCAAGCCTGGAAATCACTACGTATTTCAGGCTGGCCTCCATCTCACAAAGATCCATCTGCCTCTGCCTCCTGGGTGCTGGGATTAAAGGCGTGTGTCACCGCACCCAACTTTGGAGTTCAATCTTGTGAGATTCACTCAACATAAGACATAAGCTACAGAAACCATTCAAAGATGAGCCCATGGGAGTTGAGCCCCGTGTCTCCTCTTTATGTCACCCCGCCTCTCCTGGAGAGAAAAGCCATAAATAATGAACTTGGAAGTCTTCACAGGTTCTAGGAGGAAGAAGAAACCAGTGCTGACAGATGACACCAAATGCTCTGCAAGTTCTGGAACTGAACAATTTGCTCACAGATGCCACTGAAAGGTCTGAGAGCAGCTGTGATGACACTGGGTTCCCTGCGCAAAAAAATGTGCCCGTGGGGACCGAACGGGACTTAAATGACAAGAAGGATTGGAAAGAGCCCAAGGATGGGTCCCCAGTTCCAGATCAACTGGAGGGACATCAAGCATCTCCACACTCAACAAACACCGGCCAAAGACTCCTAGAAATGGGGAAAACCAAGATGGTAGAGGAAAAGTATCTGTTGAACCATCAAAGACAATCTGCCCCTAAGTTATCCTTCTAGAAGGTTCTTCCCAAGCTGTCCTAAGAATTTGGTGAGCACAGAATGTTTCCAGAGGACCCTGCCCCGCTGAGGCTGCACAACCCTGTCCTTAGCAAAGTTCTTCTAATGCTCTGGATGGAGTCATCTGACATTAGACATTTAAATGGAGTTAGTTCATCTGTAAATGCCTTTACCATTAAGTCCAGTCAATTTTGTACTCGAAGAAGCAGAATGTCCAAAACAGCACACCTCAGTCACAAACCACAGAGGTAAAGAGGTCAACAGTGTTGCGGAATGTGGCCTGAAGTCCTGTGAGGGGCAGATGATCCAGGCTCTTACAGCCTCTCAGTCACCAGTCAAACTCAAGGGATTATTGTGTTGGGATGTCAGAGCGTCTTCTAAGTGCCATCGTGAGCACAATGCGGGCAGTTCATGCAATGAACTCCAGGGTCAGAGTCTGCATTCAGCCCTTGCATCGCTGCCTGACTTCTGCAGCCCTGGTGGGTACCTAACCTTTCAGGGTTCAGTTTCTCTTATCTGCAAATGGAGTATGTCCCAGTTTGCCTTCTGTGGCTGTGATAAATACCATGACCAAAAGCACCTTGGGGAGGAAACTCATTTCAGCTTACAACTCCCAGGTCACAATTCATCACTGAGGGAAATCAGGGGAAAGAACTCAGGCAGGGACCTGGAGGCAGGAACTGAAGCAGAGACCCTGGAGGAAGGCTGCTTGCTGGCTGGCTTCCCTTACCTTGCTCAGGTACCTTTCTTATACAGCCCAGGCCCACCTGCCCGAGAATAACACCATCTTCATGGCCTCCCAATCAACAAGCAATCAAGAAAATCTCTCAAAGACATGTCCACAGGCCAGCCTGATGGAGGAAATTCCTCTGTTGAGGCTTCCTCTTCACAGGTGACTCTAGTTTGTGTCAAGCTGACAAAAACCTACCAGGTTAGAGTAATAATTGTACCAACCCTAAGAAAGACTGTTGTGCGGAGCAATAAATAGTACGATTATGTGTGATATACACAGGAAGCTCCAGGCATCTAGGAAATGATGAACAAGATGTTCATTATGTTTTATTAACAATGGGCTTGAAATTGAGTTTTAGGACAAAATACATATATGCTATCCAGGCATCCTCGTGTGTGTGTGTGTGTGTGTGTGTGTGTGTGTGTGTGTTTATAGACACAGGTAGAATATATACAAGATACACACGTATGTGTATGCACCTCTGCAAATATGTGTAAATATAACAAGTGAAAAATATAATACATAGAGAAATTGCCACGAACTGGAAATTCATTGGGTAGAATTTCACTGATAGACTTAGGACACTATTTTAGAATCTGTTATTAATTGGGTTTAAATATATTTTAAATACGAAGTCATACATAAGATCAACACGGAAAGGACATAAGCTGTTGTGGCTCAGGAACCAGCTAGGTGCACAATACATCTGATTCTGACCTAAACATCGACTTAAAAAAATTTTATTCACTGTTTTTATTTTTATGTGTAACAGTGTATTTCCTACATGTGTATAAGTGTACCCATGTCGTGCAATGCCTAAGGAGGTCAGAAAAAGGCACTGGATTCCCCTGGAACTGGAGTTACACATAGTTGTTAGCAGCCATGTGAGTGCTGGGAACCAAACCCAGGTCCTCTGCAAGAGCAGTCAGTGCTCTTAACTACTGAGTCACCTCTCCAGCCCCAACATCAACATCTTATAGATGTTTATTGACAAAAGCAGAATCATTTTCTCAATAAATTCCAAAAACAGAGATTACAAGTAATTGAATGACATGAGGAAATGCAGGAACTCTGGCTGAAAATGTGTAAGAGGGATTGAATTATTCTCTTCCTACTGATACAGCTTTCTGTTTTTCTGGAGTACTCTCTTTACTTTAATAGTTTTTTT
>NW_008340309.1:203620-206074 GCF_000622305.1 Nannospalax galili | reverse complement strand
CCCACTAGAGCCCTTATACTCTGATATCCCTGCTACTGTCTGCTGTGTTGTCGGCACCCCCAGCCATTCCCTACTACTTGTCCTTCTGGTGAATCTAGTCAGCCTATCTAGAGGTCTTTGTTTTAGGAAGGTGAACTGTTCCTCATCTAGTGGTAATCAATTGTCAATATTCCTTTGGCTAAGATTGGGGTCTGCTGTTCATTTTCCCAGTTCTGTGCTAGGTTACTATCTGGGAGTCCCTTTGGCCACCCTGGCCATCAACTCAAAAGAAGGTATCACTTGTCTGGCACTGTTGCTTATTATGTAGAATTTAGCTATACAAATGGACTCTTATGAAGTTATGTTGGCCCATTTAATCTTTGGTTATACTTTCCTTTTGGATGTTTAAGGTCATACAGTTGGTCCAGATAAACTGACTTCTTTTTACTCTTAAGGTCGTTTGAGGATCTGTTCCTCAGGGGTCACAAGGGCTTGGGAGGAGCCCCTGGCTCCTTTCTTTTACCAGTTCCATCTATGTGAAGATAAGTCAAAGGTCCTGTTCGACCACGGTTGGCTTTGCTTGGAAGCATGGCAGAAGTGATTCCTCTGTGTTGACCCTCCTCTTCATAGACTGGACACTGGTTCAAGTCCATCTGGTGGGGTCTCCTCGACCTCTTTGATCAAGAGGACAGGTGACCCACCACAATTACAGGACATTTTGAGAGATGCTCATAGTCCCCTGGAACTAGTCGATCTAGGAGGGCAAGGAGCAAAAAGTGTCCTTTATGTCCCTCTGACAAAATTATTATAGACCTCAAAGTATGTCTTAAACACCCAAGAAGGTTAGTTACACCAGTCTGCTACTTTTAATTACTGTGTGTCATGTAGATAAATCTTGGGCAAAGATCAGTTGTTCTCAGATAGACCTTACCTAGACATATATTTCTTGATCTGCTGTGTATACTTTGTCAGTAGGTTGTTGGACTAATATGGTTCCCTCTGGTTTTCAAAGCTAACTAGGCATTGTTTATCTCTCACATTGTCTCACCCCTCCATCATGGTTTTCCCACTTAACGTACCCCCATTGCCCCCCTTTCTCCCTTACTAAAACCCTTCTCCTATGGTCCTACTTCTCTTGAGCTCCTTCTTTCCCTTTATCCCCTAGGCTCCTTGTATACCCTTCCCTCCCCTCTCCCTTAAACGAACCCAATTTTTATCCATATCTCCCTTATTAAGGCCTGTTTCCTACTGTTCTTCTCTTTCAGGTTATTTCTTTTCATTTACCTCCCTGTTTCCTTTCCATTATCCTGGTTCCTGTAGTTATGTCTGTTTGCATACTTATTTATCAGAGTCTGGTTCTAGGATCCACATATGAGGGAGAACATACCTCTATTTTTTTCTGAGTCTGTGTTACTTAGTATAACAGTTTCTAGTTCTGTCCATTTACCTGCAAATTTCATGATTTCATCTTTCTTTACATCTGAGTAGAACTCCATTGAGCAAATGTACCACATTTTCATTATCCACTCGTCAGTTGAGAGACAGTTATGTTGCTTTCATCTCTTAGCTTTTGTGAAAAGAGAAGCAACAAACATGGTTGTACAAGTGTCTCTGCAATAGGATGAGTTCTTTGGATGAACAGTCCCTTTTCCCCACATCCTCTTCAACATTTGATATCATTTGTTCTCTTGATCTTAGCTAGTCTGACATGTGTAAGATGAAATCTTAAAGTGTTTTAAATTTTCATTTCCCTAATTACTAGCAATTTCCCTAATTAATTAGCAATCTGTATGCTAGGGGGTTTAGGTAGTCTGGGTTAGGAAGTTACTCCAGAGATTTCAAGGCAGAGGAATTGGAGCAGGCCAGGGTCCAAGACTATTAGGGGACTGGGTAGGGGTGGTGTAGATTGTAAGTGCTGAGGCCAAACAGTTGTGGAATAGAGAAGCAGTGGGTGAGATCCCATTTTCCAGAGTCCTATGTATGTTCATATTTATGCTTATCAGGGTGTTCCAGAAAGAAACAGATTTACACTATTTGATGTATACCAGAGATATATGTTAGAATGATCTTGAAAAGTGGAAATGTATTTGTATATACATATGCTAATATATACTAAAATGTGTGCATATGTGGATATGTTTTATGTACTTAATGATATGTCATATGTATATGTAAGTCGACGTTTTTCCTCCACAATGGCTTGAGGTAAACATTCTCATGGAGGAAGGTGTCTTTATGATCATGATTTTGGCAGTGAATAATCTGTTTGAGTCATTGTTTTTACACAGAATCACCATTGTGACTTGAACATGTGGAAAAAAAAGAGGGAGCATGGTGGTGAGTGTAAGGACCACATGTTTCCTTCAAAGGCACACCTCAGCTACGTACATCTTCTTATGAGCTTTTTATTCCTAATAGACCTTTCAACTATAAATTCACCATTAGATTAATTCATTGATGAATTTAAGATTGATT
>NW_008340309.1:198441-201482 GCF_000622305.1 Nannospalax galili | reverse complement strand
GGGTGGAATATTTGGTAGATGTCTGTTAGGCCCATTTGATGTATGGTATTGTTTAATTCTGATGTCTCTCTGTTAACTCTCTGCTCTGTTGATCTAATGGAGACAGTGGGGGTACTGGAATCCCCTACTTTTAATGAGTTGGGAATAACCTGGCTCTTAAAGTCCTGTAGTATTGTTTTTATGAAGTTGGGTACACCAGAGTTTAGTGAATATATGTTCATGATTGTAATATCTTCTTGATTTATTGTTCCTTTGATCAGAATGAAGTGGCCCTCCTTGTCTCCTCTGATTAGTTTTAGGTTTAAAGTCTATTTTGTCAGATATTAGTATTGCTATGCCTGCTTTTTACTTAGTACCATTTGCTTGGTGTATTTTTTAATATCCTTTCACTTTGAGATAGTGTCTGTCCTTGAAAGTGAGATGAGATTCTTGAAGACAACAAAAAGATGGGTTTTGTTTCTTAATCCATTCATATAGTCTGTGTCTTTTGACTGGGGAGTTCAGTCCATTAATGTTTAAAGTTATTAATGAAAGATGGGTATTGAATCCTGTCATTTTTATTTCTGTTTACATTCCTGATATAGCTGTACCTTTCCACACTTATACCTTCATTGGGATTCTTTCCACAATCCCTTGGGTATAGTCATTCCTTTCTTCAGCTCTTTGTATTGCTTCCAGAACTCTCTGAAGGGCTGGTTTTGTGGACATGAATTCCTTCAGCCTATTTATACTCTTAAGGCCTTTTGAGGAGCTGTTCCTCAGGGGTCACATGAGCTTGGGAGGAGCCCCTGCCTCCTTTCTTTGATCAGTTCCATCTATGTGAAGATAAGTCAAAGGTGCTGCTCGACCATGGCTGGCTTTCCTTGGAAGCATGGAGGAAATGATTCCTCTGTGTTGACCCTCCTCTTTGTAGACTGGACCCTGGTTCATGTCCATCTCATGGGGTCTCAGCCTCCTTGATCAAGAGGACAGGTGACCCCACAATTACAGGACATTTTGAGAGATGCTCATAGTCCCCTGGAACTAGTCGACCTAGGAGGGCAAGGAGAAAAAACTGTCCTTTTTGTCCCTCTGACCAAATTATTTTACACCTCAAAGTATGTCTGTTAAACATCTAAGAAGGTTATCCCACCAGTCTGGTATTTTTAATTACTGTGTGCCATGTAGATAAATCTTGGGCAAAGACCAATTGTTCTCAGATAAACCTTGCCTAGACATATATTTAGTTTAATAGTTTTTAAATTCAGCAGCCTGTTATAAGTAGGTAGAAATCACTAGCTTCCTTATGTTGGCATGCTCACCAAAACCAACATGTGGCGTGCTGAGCCCCGACGTCTGCTGCCACACAAATCCCCACAGTGTGGGCTGAAACACTGAAAACTGATAAACACACAGGTTAAGGGACAGCAGAAGTAGCTAAAACAGAACCGAGACACAATCGCCATGTTGGGAGGAGAGTGAGATGAGCAGTGACTGGCTGAGCCAAGGATGAAATGTTTGGGAGACCTCAACCCTGTGGTTCTGCTGTGAACAAAGTTCATGTTACAATGCTCTGAAAATCAGGGGTGCAGAGATGGCTCAGCGGTTAAGAGCACTGGCTGCTCTTGCAGAGGACCTGGGTTCAAGTCCCAGCACCCACATCATAGCTAACAATTTTCCATAAGTCCAGTTACAGGGCATCCAAGGCCCTCTTCTGACCTCCTTAGGCATTGCATGACACAGGTACACTTACACACATTCAGGCAATACACTCATACACATAATATAAAAATAATAAAATATTTTTAGATAACAATGCTGTGAAAATCAATTATTTATTTAACTCAAATGTCCTAGAGAACAGAATGGAGAGGGACCTCAAAAAGCATGGCTTTTGGGTGAAGCTTGTGCTATGTATGTGTTTGACTACATCATGTTGTGTGTATGTGTGCATGTATTTGTGTATATGTGTGTTTGTGTGTATTTCTGTGTGTGACCGTGTGCATGTGTGTGCTTGCATGTGTGTATATATATGTGTATATATGTGTATCTGTGTATGTGTGTGTGTATCTGAATGTATGTCTGTATATGTATGTGTGTATGTGCATACATGTATATGTGTTTGTGTACATGTTCATGTGTGCACATGCATGTGTATGTGTGCTTGCCTGTGCAGTCAGGGGTCTGTATCAGGTGTCTTTCTCTACTGCTCTCCACTTTATTTTGTGAGGCAGGGTGTCTCACTGAACTACGCAGCCATCAGCTAGACCCAGCAAGCCCCAGGGACCCTCCTGCCTCTGTGTCCCCAGCACTGGGATTACAGGCACACACCCACACCTGGCTTTTTACACTGGCGCTGGGGATCTGAACTCAGGTCCTTGTGCTTGTGGGAGAGCACTTTACCACCAAGCCACCTTCCCCAGCCCTATGTTTGACTTTGATAAAAAAAAATTAAGAAAAAAGTGCCTGTCACTTTGCAGAAACCCTGGCATCATTTGGTGCTGCCTGTAAGTGCTTAACCCTCACAGGACCTGCCCAGCAGCACTTCTAACTTCCTCTGAGACACAGGAGGTGAAAACTCCCCTGGGACATACCCCAGGGGCAGGTGAGACTCCCAGGGTGCTAACACCAGCACTGCTTGGGAATGTCTCCGATACCAGGTTTCAGTGCATTTGGATACATTCCTTGCAGGGGGATCACTGGATCACACAACAGTTGTATGTAGCTCATATTTTAAATTTTTTCTAAAGAAAATCTCTGCTGTTTTCCACAGAGGCTACATCAATATATATTCCCACTAACAAAATTCAAGAATTCCCTTTTCTTCACATCTGTGCCAATACTTTTTTGTTTTTGATAAAAAGGTATCCCAGTGTGTATGGGAGGAGTGTCTACTGTGAATTGGTTTTCTCTGATGATTAATTACATTGAGCACCTTTACATGTATCATCGTTTGTGTCCTTTGGATAAATGTCTATTCAGGTCTTTTGTCTTTTTTTTAATTATACTTATTTTTTAAATTATTTATTTAATAACCACATGATTAGAAGAAGCATTTCATT
>NW_008340309.1:195965-198419 GCF_000622305.1 Nannospalax galili | reverse complement strand
AGCTAAGATGCATCTCTTTCAAAACTGGCTGTAAATTTTTAGGTTTACAATTGAATTAATACAGTTATAAAATATTGTACTCAGTATAAACCCTATAAGACATAAAATTGAATGAGGTTTTAATCTTTAAAAAAGATCTCCATTACATTTTAAAATATACTATTTCACACAGAAAAACTCATTTTTAATGTTACTAACACTTAGATGTTTGCACATGAGTCTCTAATCTCTACATATCTGATTATCACTAGTCACTGTTGGTTACTTTCTGAGATCCACCTGAGCATGGATATAAAATCATCTGGTAGGTTTCAATGTAATGTGTTTCACCTCTACTAACTAACATGGAGCAAATTTTTATGCTTCTCACTCAAATATAATCCATTTTTTATTTGTTGATGTGTGTATTTCATACAGAACATCCCAAACAATCTTACTCATCTATATACCTACATCCCAAATGACACCCTCCAATAGTCCCCCCACACTCCCTACCCACTGGAGCCCATATACTCTGTCATCCCTGTTACTGTCTACTGTGTTGTCAGTGCCCCCAGCCATTCCCCAGTGCTTGTCCATCCACTAAATCCAGTCATCCTATCTAGAGTTCCTTGTTTTAGGAAGATCAGCTCTTCCTCATCTAGCAGCAATCAATTGCCAATATTCCTTTAGATAAATTGAGGTCTGCTGTTCATTTTCCCAGTTCTATGCTGGGTTACTGTCTGGTAGTCTCTTGAGCCACCTGGCCAACAACTCAAAGGACAGTATCTCCTGTCTGGCATTGTTTCTTGTTATATAGCTTTTAGCTATACACATAGAGTCTTGAAGAATTATATTGATCCCTTTAATCTTTGATTATACTTTCCTTTTGGGTGTTTAAGGACACATAGTTGGCCCAGATAAACCAATTAATTTTTACTCTTATGGTCATTTGAGGTTCTGTTCCTCAGGGATAACATGGGCTTTGGAGAAGCCCCTGGCTCCTTTCTTTTACCAGTTCCACCTATATGAAGATAAGTCAAAGGTCCTGCTCGATTGTGGTTGGCTTCACTTGGAAGCATGGAGGAAATGATTCCTCTGTGTTGACCCTCCTCTTTGTAGACTGGACACTGGTTCAAGTCCATCTGGTGGGGCCTCCATGGCCTCCCTGAACAAGAAGACAGGTGACTCATCACAGATACAGGACATTTTGAGAGATGCTCATAGTCCCCTGGATCTTAGTTGACCTAGGAGGGCAAGAAGCAAAAACTGGCCTTATGTCCCTGTGACCAAATTAGTATAGGCCTCAAAGTATGGCTGTAGACATCTAAGAAGGTTAGTTCCACCAGTCTGGTACTTTTAATTACCATGTGCCATGAAGATAAAGCTTGGGCAAAGACCAAACATTCTGAGATAAACCTTGCCTAGACAGATATTATATTTCTTGATCTAGTTGTATGTATAATTTGTCAGTAGGTTGTTCGATTAATATGGTTCCACTTGGTAATATGGTTCCCTCTGGTTTTTTTAAAAACTACCTAGACATTATTTATCTCTTGCATTGTCTAACCCTTCCACCATGGTTTCCCTAAAGTGCCCCCATTTTTCCCATTTCTCCCTTACTAATACCCTTCTCCTATGGTCCCACCTCTCTTGAGCTCCTTCTTTTCCTTTGTCCCCTAGGTTCTTGTATAACCTTCCCTCCTCCTCCCCTTAAAATAACCCCACTTTTATCCATATCTCCCTTATTAATGCCTGTTCCCTACTGTTCTTCTCTTTCAGATTCTTTCTTTTCTTTACCTCCCTGGTTCCTTTTCATTATCTTCATTCCTATAGTTATGTCTGGATACATACTTATTTAAAGGATTTGGTGCTAGGATCCACATATGAGGGAGAACGTATTTGTTTTTCTAAGTCTGTGTTATTTCATTTAGTACAACAGTTTCTAGTCCATCCACTTACCTGCAAATTTCATGATTTCATCTTTCTTTACTGCTGAGTAAAACTCCATCGTATAAATGAACCACATTTTCCTTATCCACTCATCAGTTGAGGGACACTTAGGTTGCTTCCATCTCTTAGCTATTGTGAAAAGAGCAGCAACAAACATGGATGTACAAGTGTCTCTGCAATAGCAGAGTGGTATAACTGGGTCAAATGGTAGGTTCATTTGTAGTTTTTTAAGAGTTCTCCACACTGCTTTCCATAGGGGTTGAACAAGTTTGCAGCCCCACCAGCAGTAGATGAGTGTTCCCCTTTCCCCACACCCTCTCCAACATTTGGTATCATTTGTTCTCTTGATCTTAGCCAGTCTTACTGGGGTAAGATGAAATGTTAAAGTCGTTTTAATTTTCATTTCCCTAATTATTAGTGATGTTAAACACCTTTTAAGATGCTTCTTAGCCATCTTTCCTTCTGCTTTTGAGAACTCTCTGTTCAGCTCCTTAGCCCATCTTTTAATTGGGTTGCTTCCTT
>NW_008340309.1:194605-195525 GCF_000622305.1 Nannospalax galili | reverse complement strand
CCTTTGTCAAATATCAGGTGGCTGAAATTGCATTTGCTCATATTTGGGTCTTCAATTTTGTTCCATTGATCAATGGGTCTATTTTTGTGCCAGTACCATGCTGTTTTTGACTATAGCTCTGTAATACAGCTTGAAATCTGGTATAGTAATCTCCACCACCCCCCCCCACCCAGTATTGCTGTTAATGCTCAGGTTCTTTTGGCTATCCGAGGTCTTTTGTGCTTCCATATGAATCTTAGGATAGTTTTCTCCAATTCTGTGAAAAGTGTCATGGGGATTTTGATTGGCATTGCATTGAATCTATAAATGGCTTTGGTAGGATGGTCATTTTCACAATATTAATTCTTCCAATCCATGAGCATAGAGGTCCTTCCATCTGATGTCTTCCTCAATCTCTTTAATGATTTAAAATTTTCATTGTAGAGGTCTTTGATGTCTTTGGTCAGGTTTGTTCCAAGATATATATTTTTTTTTTCGGCTATTGTGAATGGGAGGGCTTCCCTGTGCTCTTTCTCTGACTCCTTGTCATTGGTATATAGAAAGGCTATAGACTTTTGTAGGTTAATTTTGTAACCTGCCACTTTACTGAATGTGTTAATAATTTCTAGGAGTTTGTGAGTGGAATTTTTGGCGTCCCTTAGATATAATATCATATCATCTGCAAAAAGAGATAATTTGATCTCTTCTTTTCCAATTATTACTCCTTTAATTTCCTTCTCTTGTCTTATTAAGGAGGCTGGGAGAGTCAAGATGCAGCAACTTTGAATCTACCAGTGAAGTGGCATTTAAAAAATATCAGGTTCCCGATTTTAATGGGAATGCTTCCAGTTTTTCTCCATTTAGAATCATGTTGGTTGTGGGTTTGTTGTATATGACTTTAATGATGTTGAGATATGTTCCCAGCACTTGGGAGACAGATC
>NW_008340309.1:192681-194481 GCF_000622305.1 Nannospalax galili | reverse complement strand
GGATGATCTTTTTGATGTTTGTCTGTATGCAGTTTGCAAGTATTTTGTTGAGAATTTTTGCATCTATGTTCATTAAGGATACGGGTCTATAGTTTTCTTTTTTGGTTGTATCTTTACCTGGCTTTGGTATTAGAGTGATGCTGCTTCATAGAAGGAATTTGAAGTTCTCCCTCCATTTCTATCCTTTTATATAAATTAAGTAGTATTGGATGCGGATCTTCTTTAAACGTCTGGTAGAATTCTGCTGTAAATCCATCTGGTCCTGTGCTTTTTTTAGCCAGGATGTTTTGTATTACTGTTTCAATTTCCTTATGTCTTATGGGTCAGTTTACTGGTGGTTCCCATGCTTTTAAACACCCATCCATTTCTTTTAGGTTTTCAAATTTAATAGTGTATAGATTTCTAAATTATTCCCTTATAATATTCTGGATCTTTTTGGTGCCTGTTGTGATGTTTCCCCTTTCATCTCTGATTTTGTGATTTGGAGGTGCTCTTTCTTTTGGTTAACTGGGCTAGCCGTCTGTCAATCTTGTCTATCTTTTTAAAGAACCAGCTCTTGGATTCGTTGGTTCTTTGTATTGTTTGTTTTGATTTCATTAATTTCTGCTCTGATTTTTGTTATTTCTTCTTGTCTGCTGGGTTTGGGTTTCATTTGTTGTTGCTTTTCAAGTGTCTTGAGTTGCAGTGTTAGGTCATTTATTTGTGTTCTTTCCGATTTTTTAATGTAGGCACTTACAGCTATAAACTTCCCTTTAAGGACTGCTTTCAATGTGTTCCAGAGGTTTTGTAGTGGTGTATTGTCCTTTTCATTTAGTTACAGGAATATTTTTCTTTCTTTATTTCTCCTTTGACCCATTCATCATTCAGGAGTGCTGTTTAATCTCCATGTGTTCATGTAGTTACTAGGGTTTCTTCCAGTGTTGATTGTAAGCTTTATTGCCTTGTGGTCTGATAGAATGCATGGCATTATTTCAATCTTTTTGTATTTGTTGAGGTTTGTTTTGTGCCCCAGGATATGGTCGGTTTTGGAGAAGGTTCCATGGGGTACTGAAGAGTATATTCTTTGGTGCTTAGTAGATGTTTGTTAGGCCCATTTGATGTATGGTATTGTTTAATTCAGATGTCTTTCTGTTAACTCTCTGTCCTGTTGACCTATCTAATGGAGACAATGGAGTATTGAAGTCACCCACTATTAATGAGTTGGGATTAATCTGGGTCTTAAAGTCCTGTAGTATTGTTTTTATGAAGTTGGGTGCACCAGAGTTTGGTGACTATATGTTCATGATTGTAATATCTTCTTGATTCATTGTTCCTTTGATCAGAATGATGTGGCCATCTTTATCTCTTCTGATTAGTTTTAGTTTAAAGTCCATTTTGTCAGATATTAGTATTGCTACACCTGCTTTTTACTTAGTACCATTCACTTGGTATATTTTTTTTCCATCCTTTCACCTTAGGGTAGTGTCTGTCCTTGAAAGTGAGACGAGTTTCTTGCACACAACAAAAAGATTGGTTTTGTTTCTTAATCCATTCACCTAGTCTGTGCCTTTTGACTGGGGAGTTCAGTCCATTAGTATTTAAAGTTATTAATGAAAGATGAGTATTGAATCCTTTCATTTTTATTTCTGTTTACATTCTTGATATAGCTGTACTTTTCCACAGTTATACCTTCATTGGATTTCTTTCCACAACCCATTGGGTATAGTCATTCCTTTCTTCAGCTCTTTGTATTGCTTCCAGAACTCTCTGAAAAGCTGGTTTTGTGGACATGAATTCCTTCAGCCTATTTATGTCATGGAA
>NW_008340309.1:162019-192637 GCF_000622305.1 Nannospalax galili | reverse complement strand
CTGGGTTGGCATCTGTGGTCATTTAAAACTGGGAGTACTTTGGTCCAGGCTCTTCTGATTTTCATAGTTTATACTGAAAAGTCAGCTGTAATTCTGATGGGTTTTCCTTTATATGTGACTTGGTTTTTTGTTTTTTTTTTCTCTTGCAGCTTTCAGTATTGTCTCTTTGTTCTATACATTTAGTGTTTTTACTATGATGTGCCGTGGAGAGTTTCTTTTCTGGTCCTGTCACTTTGTTGTTCTATATGCTTCTTGTATATGTATGGGCATGTCTTTCTTTAATTTTGGGAAAGTTTCTTCTATAATCCTGTTGAAGATCTGGTCCATGCCATTATCCTGAGATTCTTCTCCTTCCTGTATGCCTATGATTCATAAGTTTGGTCTTTTTATGGTGTCACACAATTCCTACATATTCCATTCTAGTGTTTTCTTAAATTTTTCATAATCGTTGCTTGAATGGTCTAATTCGTCCATTTTATCTTCCAGTCTTGATACTCTGTTTTCCATTTCGTTCATCCTATTGGTGAGGCTTTCTCCTGTCATTTCTAATTGGCTTACTGAGTGTTTCACTTCCTTCTTCATTTCAGCCTGAGTAGTCTTCAATATTTCTAACTCTTTTCTGAATTCATTCAGAAGTTTATCCCTATCTTCTTTCAGTTCTTTGATTTCTTTGTTTGTGTGTTCTTTAAATTCACTGAATTCTTTTATCATGTTTATAATTGTTCTTTTGAGTTCCATGTCCTGCATTATCTCTAGGGGGTTCTCACTGTGCTCCTCCACAGGGCTGTTGGTACTTGGTGGGGATATATTATTTGCATTTTTCATGTTATTATTTTTTTGGCTGTAGCTTTGACATGTGGATTTCTTTTGTAGTTTCAGTTTCTTGTGAGAGACTCAAGCCTTCCTTTGTTGAGTTTAGGTCTGCTTCATTTTGTAAACTTTATGTGCCTTTGTGGTTTACTTGTTGGGCATGAAAAGCTGGTTGTTCTAGGCTTCAGGTTCTCTCTTTTGATTTTACAGTGGAGCAGTCAGGTGGCTTTCATCTCGCTGCTCAGGAGTTCCCACAGAGGCCCAAGTTGGGTAAGGATCATATGTTCCCAGGCTTTCTTCTAAGGTCTTGATCCCTCCAGGAAAGATGCTGGCCTCAGGAATTTGAGGGCTTGGCTGGTCTGGGAGCAGGGCCCAGGAAAGATGCTGGCCCCCAGGGATGCAAAGGCAGGTGGGGGAGAGAAGAGGCCCAAGAGCTCCTGGGGACCACAGAGGGGAATTGGGGTGGTCTGGATGCATAGGATCAGGAAGCAGTGGGTATTCTGGGCTGAGAGGTCAGTCCACGGGTCTGGGGTGTCACATCAAGAGATGGGCCAGTGCCCCCGTTAGGAGGAGAGATGGGGTGGGGGAGCTGGGAGGGTGAATGAGGCTGGGGGTATCAAGGCACAGTGGACACAGCAGCCAAACTTACCCAGGCAAGCTGCTAGCTCCAGGAAGCTGTGGGACTGGGCCACCCAGAGATGCAGAGGTAGGTGGAGACTAGAGGGAGGAATTGCTTTGGTATGGATGCAAAGGATCAGGGAGTAGTGGAGAGTTTGGGCCAAGAGGTCAGTCCATGGGTCTGGGGTATCACAACAAGAGATGGGCCAGAACCCCTCCTAGAAGGGCATATGGGGTAGGGGAGCTCCTTTTGTCTATTTTTAAAATCTGGTGAGGGGGTTGGGGTCTAGGTATGTATGTTTATGTGTGTGTGTTATTGAATTGTAGTTCTTTATATTTGTTGGATGGTAATTCTGTACCAGTGTATTAGCTCTCTGTCATTGTGACAGAATATCTAAGATAAGCCTTGTAAGTAGGAGAGGTTTCTTTTGGCTCATAGTGTCAAGGAGGTTCAGTATGTGATCATCTGGTTTTGTTGCTTCGAGCTGTGGTAGCACAGTGCATTGTGGGATGCGCAAGAAAGGGGTGACTGTTCACCTCTGAAGCAAAAGTTAAGAAATAGAAGCTTAATATTCACAAATTCCACGACTTTGGTTGTAGCTGGTAAGCGGCAGATATACCTCCAGCTGATCTCAAAACATCTGTGTCTAGCACTCGTGACAGTGTTGGATTACAGCACAGTTCCCTCCATAGCCAGACAACTCGTGAAAAGAAGCCAGCCATGTAAAACACTTATTCTTCCCTTGTTCTAATATTGGTATCATCACAGGACCAGGGGATTTGTTGTTTATTGTAAGAAAAACAGAGACCCCTGTGATGCCGGATAACTACTAATCCTCATATTTAGAATCAACAGATCCCTGGGACTAGAGGAACCATGGCAATCTGCATATTCTCATCACACCCTAGGGCGGCCCCCCTTGGCTTCAGCGACTTGTATCCAGGCTGGAATGGGGGAACATGTCCAGACCTGCTCAGTCTCCCACCCATTCATATCATGATGTGAGTCACATGTCATCAAATATGGTACCGTGACCATATGGCTCATAATTCTAAGGCAGTTTTAATATTCAAACTGTCCTGTTGAACTTAGAAATCATAAAATGTCCTAGAGCACAAAACTAAAGTGTACAAATTTCATCTCCCATAAAATCTGCATCTAGTCACATGTTCTACATTAACATTGTATGATCTCCCAGATGGCTCTTCAAAGTGAGAAACTGTATGCAACCCTGTATCCAACCTCAAACTCTGCACAAACCCTGTGCCCAGCCACGTCCTCTACACAGATTTTGTGTCCCACTACAAACTCCAATCTTCAGAACTGCAGTGGGTCCTTCCTTGTCTAATTCAGCAGCACAGAGGGAGCCGTATGAGCTCCTGGCCCCTCTGCCTCACGCTACATTGCTGGGACTGAGCCAACACCCACTGGTTGTCTAGATGCGGAGTCTCCAGGTTTTTAAAGGACTGAGACTTTATAGTAAAGAATATAATGTCCCAGGAGTAATTCTAACAAAGCTTTGCTATCGTTTTAGCAAGGGTGGGACAGACATCTGTTGCCATTGATCTTGTTCCATAAACAAACAAAACCACTAAACAAAATGGAAAGAACCTTCATTAAGCTGAATTCCCTTGAGGAACAGATCAACTGTGGCTGGAGGACCTGCTTTGAGGAGGCCCTTAAGGGAGGCCAGAGGTGGCTGAAAGATTCTTAGAGACCAGGGCAAAGGCTTCACAGGAGGTTAAGTCAATCTGCTGTAGGAGGACAACTTCTAGTCAGAGTTGGAGAGAGGCTGGTCCCTGACACCCAAGGGCACAGGGGCGCTGATAAGGCCACTGGCTCCTGTTCTGACCAGCTCCTGTGCATCTTAGACCTGCTCTGGATCAGCAGTGACAGGAAGTTTGAGGTGCCTAAATTTTAGGGTACATGTAGTGGAATATTGGTAAATATTTAGCAGTTGGGTCTCAGGGTAGAGGGAAATGTCTAATTTAAAAACATATTTTATTTTTTATCTTTATTTTATGTGTAGGAGTGTATTACCTGCACGTATGTAAGTGCATTCATGTCATACACTGCCCGCAAAGGTCAGAAGAGGGCTTTGGATCCCCTGGAACTGGAGTTACAGACAGTTGTTCACTACCAGGTAGGTGTTGGGAATCGACCTCGGGTCCTCTGCAAGAGCAGCCAGTGCCCTTAACTGCTGAGCCATCTCTCCAACCCCTCCTCTAATTTGTAATGTTTTCTATTTTCCATAGTAAACCTTCCTTCCACATCTGATTTCAACAGTGGTCACAGACATGGAAGTGTTGGGCACAATCAGCTCTCAGGACATGAAAGGCCAGGGAAGAGGCTATGGAGGTCGACCCAAACCAGGTCAGGTTGGGCTTTAAAAGGTAGGCTTTATGCCACGCCAAAGGGACTCTATCAAAGGTTAATGGAGGAAGAAGAGAGAATGTTCAGGTTTGAATTTTAAACCAAATCTCGTTAACTTCTGTGCAGATCCAGGCTTAACTTTTTCTCCCCTTTTCAAACTTACTAAACAAACTGTACATCAAAATACATCAGATGAAGGGGGGTGGGAATGACCTTTACAATACCAACATGCTGGGGCTGGAGAGATGGCTCAGTGGTTAAGAGGACTGGCTGCTCTTGCAGAGGACCTGTGTTCAATTCCCAGAACGCACATGGTGGCTATCAGTCATTCGTAACCAATTCTACTGGATCCGACAACCTCTTCTGGCCTCTTCAAGCGCTGCATAACACAGTGCACTTACATACATGAGAAAATACACTCATACACAAAAAATAAAATAATAAACTTAAAAAAACAGACATGCTCTAGACAGACAACTTTTTTTTAACCTTGAAACCAAAAGGCTAATTTTACATGTTTATACTATAGAAAAGCACACTGAGCTGCATGCTTCTCTTATGACCTGGTGTGTGACCTTAGTCCCTCATGACCTCTCCTTGTCCTGACCAAGAACGATGTGTGAAGGTGTTGGTGTATGTTTTATGCACCAAGTGCCACAAACAGCAGTTTTCAATGAAAACAATGAGAGAAACAGTCTCTGTCTGTAGTGCTGGGGGTGGGTGTTCTAAGTCAGTAGGGGTCAGAAAGGACAAAATCCTCTGATAAAGTCCATTTTTACTTTCCTATTTCATGCTGGATACACTGTTTCAATAAAAGAGTGAGCCCTTATTCTAGAGGGCAGTTCTGAGAGTAATCTGAAGGAACAGGTTCTCAGACCAGTTTGGGTCCCCTCTTGGCTGAAATGGATGCTAAGAGCCAGGCTGTCTTTAGTCAAGTGCGCAGTAAGGTGGTATCACGTAGTAACTACCACACGGGGTACTATCAAAACACGCCAGATGAAGGGGGATAGCCGCAATCATGAGAGTTCTTTCTGAAGAATAACCCTGGTTTTCTTTTAAAACAACACAGGGAAATAATATTTACAAAAATAGAAATTTTCAACGACCATATTCAAGCTAATAAAAACGAGTAATTTCAAATGGTTCAATTGCATTTCACTTGAGAGACTGGGAAAATATTCAAAAGGAGAGAAATAAGCAGCTTTAGCAGAGTGTGGAGGTAAGAATTATCACACATAAGGAGTGATTTGTCAGTATGTGTGCTTAGGAATACAGAGAGAAAGGGAGAGGGAGAGGGAAGCAGGGAGAAGGAAGGAGAGGGAGAGGGAGAGGGAGGGAGAGAGAGAGAGAGAGAGAGAGCGCTGACAAAGATGGTGATGACCATCACTTTGTCAGGACCTATTTTTCTAAGAATTCCATAAATTAATGAAGTTATATACTACAGAATTGCTTATAAATATGAATTGAAACTAAAAGCAATCTATAAATAAAGGCAGGTGATTGTTTAATTATATATGCCACCTCCGTACATCAGATAACGATGTGGTCATTAGAAACTATGAGAGCCTTACATTTATTGACACAATAAGGTGTTCCTAGATGTATAGATTTATAATTAGAAATTCTGAAAATACAATAAAATGATTATATATTCGACAAGGGTTAATTAATGATTCGAACCTTCTTAATGTGTACTTTTTCTATGAATATAAATTATTTATGTATATCAGCCTTCAAGCTTTCACTGACAGTCAGCATAAAAACACTCCTATGGAGGAGCCCAATGGCTGGATAGTGGTAAAAGGGTCCAGGGGGTAAAGGTCACTGCTGCCAAGCTTGATGACTTGAGTTTGATCCCTGGGACCCACATGGCGGAAGGAGAAAACCAACTCCCATGTCCTCTGACCTCCATACACGTGTCTTGGCATGTGCATGCACCCTCCTCTCCAACACACAATAGATAAATGTACAATAAATCTCAGTGTCGTCTACAAAACTGGCATCTCTGTTATTTACTTAGTAAGAGCAAATGTGTATTAGCACTTGACTCTCGAACGAGCAGCATTGTTAAAGGTAGATGTCAAAACACATACACCTAACTCACTGGATCCTCACAGACCCTGTGCGCTGCGGGCTGGTACTTCTTCTTTTACTTGTGAAGAAACTAAAACGCAAAGGTTGAGCAGCTGCTCAGGATCACACACATGGTGATCAATGAAGCCAGGGTGCAAACCCAGGCAGCTGTAACCATCACATCTCACTGGCTCTTGTTTAGACTTGCTAAGCTTTCAGTACTTACCTAAACTGTGAGAATCACATTACCTATTCCGTGGGTTTACTACTGGGCTTAATTAAAGCTATGCACAAAAGAACTTGGTTTATCCAGGTGTGGTGATGCACAGCAACCCCAGCACCTGGAAGGTAATGGCAGCAGGCTAAGTTCAGGGCAGCCTAGGCTATGTGAGGGAGCTCTGTCTTAATTTTTTTCTATTTAAAGCTTAATACAGGTTAATAAAAATGATACTACTGTGGAACCTCAACCACCGTCCCAGGCCAACTTTATTTCCTATTATATTGAACGCATATTTTCTGCTTTATTTTGGCTATTAGAAAAGTCACATTCCATAAGTCACATGCCCCACTCAAGTCTCTCCTGAAATAAAGAGAGCAGAAGGGTCCAAACACGTTGGGTCTGCATTAGGTACAGTGCTGTTCCTGCGATTAATCCTATGATTAAAAGCGATTATGGAAGAGTTTATTTTGGCTTACTGTTCCCAGAGGTCAAGGCCGCGAGGGTGGGGAGACATGGAGTCAGGCATGAACAGGAAGCTGGGAGCAAAATGGAAGTGGGCCGAGGCCAAGAACTCTCAAAGCCCATCCCAGTGACACACTTCCCCTAGCAAGGCCACACCTCCTAAATGTTCCATGACCTCCCAAACATTGCTACCAACCAGGGACCAAGTGTTCAACTATCTGAGCCTATGGGGAACAGTTCTCATTCAAACCATCACAGGGCCACAGAAGCCTGCCAGGAGTCGCCCTCTCTCACCCCCGCTGGCCTTCTGTTACACCACTCTCTAGCAAACCGAGGCCACTGATGTATTACTGACTGCTGAGCCTTTCGACCCAAGAATTCAGCCAGCTCTTTTAAAGCTGGGCTGAATAGTGTTCCCTGAACCCTTCGCATCTCTAATCCCAGTTCAGCAGAAGCTAGGTATTTGACATATATTTGTTTCGTTTCTGTACTGATCTCAGAGAACTACACCATTAGAAACAGAAGTAAGATTTATCTAAGTCCCCCAGTAGTTCTTTCTTTTTATTTTGTCAGGAATAGGACATAAATTACAATATAAAAATCAAGAGAATTAAAATCCCATGCAAGTGAATATCCAGATAAGCACGCAGATCCTGTCATGAGGATGTTGATCAATACATATGCAATACTAATAATTTTATCACTAAAAATGGCTCTAGCAATTTACTACATCTCTGCTTTGTGGCAAGCATGTGTCAAGTGGTTTATGGAGAACATATTTTACCCACAACCCTAGTATTCACGGAATTAGCACCTCTGTCAAGGCGGAATGTGAGGAAGGCTGAGAACTTGACTAGAGATCATGGTTTGTCTGCAGATCTCTAATGTCTTTATTCAAGTTGAGATTAAGGATCAATTTTCCTACGTCTTAAATACACCAATCAAAACAACCTCCCTTTGCCAAAGTGCTCTGAAAATTAGGCTCACTGAACACCACTCTGTTTCAAATATTCTCCCAGAAAATTTAGTGCAATTATCAGAAAGACATTGTTCTAAGGAGATTTTTAGTTAAAGGTGGTACCACATCCCGGGTGCTGTTAACACAGGGCTCAGAGTTGTTTCATGACTAGGGCCATTGGGAGTTTCAATGAGCTTGTCCTTTTATGGTCTAGGACAACAGAGAAAGCACAAGTCAGTCTTCCAGAAAGAACGTCTGTATCTCTGTGAACAAGACGGCGAGGCTGCACGTGCAGGGTCCACTCCAGAGACAGACGGATGGCTTCATTTGACACCCAGCCTAAAGCACAAGCATTCAGAAGAGAAGACCCCGTCAGCCCACCCAAGAGTTGGGGGGAAATGGTCTGCTTCCATTACATGCCACTACAGC
The DNA here is from genome assembly GCF_000622305.1 of Nannospalax galili. Classification (NCBI taxonomy): domain Eukaryota; kingdom Metazoa; phylum Chordata; class Mammalia; order Rodentia; family Spalacidae; genus Nannospalax; species Nannospalax galili. The sequence goes on along the minus strand of NW_008340309.1, from coordinate 184,693 downwards.
CCCCAGATCCCAGCCCTCAGGAAGTCCTGGCCACCCTCTGCTGGACTCCCAAACTGAGCAAATTCACAGCTCAGGCTGAAAAGCATTCATTTTCTTCACTTAAAAATACGGGCTGAGAGCCTTACATCTCTGACACCCACCAACAGCTGTAAACACACACATTCCCTTTATTAAATAACTCTCAATATCTTCAATTCACATGTTAAAGTTTGAACTCAATACAAGATTGAGTTTCTACATCAGGAAAAGCAAATTCCTTTCGGATGCTCTGTACTTCTAAGCTGTCCTTGATACAGCAACTAAATGCTTAATAAGAAATAAATATTTGAGCAGAAATAGTCTTAAATGTGATATTAATATTTTATTTAATCTTAGAATAGTTCTTGATACATAGTTATTATCTTCTGGGTAAATTTTATAATGAATGTGATATTAACTATTTTTCTATAGGCATCATAGGAAACCATGTAATTAATTTTCAGGCAGTTAAAATTCATTAGGGATTGGCATTTTAAGACTTAAAATCTTTTCTGAAAAATAATCTTTGTAAAAATCCAAATGCGTTCCCTCCCCCTTCAGCAAATGTTGGCTTTTGTTATTTATTTTTTATAGGCTGCATATTGAATTTCCCAGGCTGTGTTTCTGAGCAGCAATCTACCAAAAAGAGTGCAATTATTTTTTTTCACTCAAACATGCATTTGAGAGAAAAGAGTAGATCAGATAAAGAGCAGGGATGCTATTCAATGCAACCTTGAGTCACTCTCTGTCTCTTTAAAAAAAAAAGGGTGGCGAAATCAATACAAACCAATAATAACTTCACATTTGTGGAAGCAACATGAATGGCTCTCCAAAATATTGAGACACGTCCAAGTACATTTTCGTGGAGCTGATATTTATCAGAAGTCATTTGCCCTCGAGCAGATGCTCTGCTCATTGTGCTCCTGTCACAAGTGACTAAGATTTATGACAGACAATTACTCCATCTGCAGTTAGCAGCCTTATAATCAGCACCATTATTTAACGATTGGTGCAATAAACTGACTCCTGTTACTGTTTATCAGATATCAGTCAGTCCTGGCCATTTTCTTCAGCTTCCAAATCACAGTATGGTGCAGCCACTGCCTCTTAATGGCTAGGCAGAAGCAGGGGCATTTCACGGGCTGCCGAGGGAGAGGAGAAAACGGCCAATTACACATATGCGTGCTGCCCTCTCGTCTGAGATGCCCGTGTGTGTGACGACGCACGCAGTTCCAAACTAGGGGAAGCTTTTACTGAGATAAGAGCTCTCTATATTTAAAACAAACTACAACAAAAACAAAAAACCCTCCTGTCTTAATTATTCTATGAAAAGTCATGCTTTAATTCGCATGTTTTTCCCCGAGTATAAAGTTACCCTGCTGGCCGGGTATTTTCTCTTTTTCCTGTGTCTCTAGCTGGTCTTCTGCACCTGGGAAGGAGTCTATCTGTTGTCCTGGGGGAGTGATTGTCACGGAACAGAAGGTTCTGGCTGTATATTTTCCTCAGGAGTGCTAAGGACACAACAGAATTCATCAGCCCCAAAGTCTATGCAAAAAGCGGTCCTGTGTGTTCGCTCACGTCACTTACATATTCCTGAATGCTATTCATCCATGTGCATGAAGAGGCACAGTGTATGCACTGTTCAAAGTCCTTCCACAAAGACGGGCAAGATGGCCCAGGGGATGAAGCTGCCTGACACTAAGCCTGATGACCTGAGTTCCGTCCCTGGGATCCAGGGAGAACTGACTCTGACCCAGTTGTCCTCTAACCTCCATGTACACACCGTGGACATGCAGGCTCATGAGCATACCAGTGTTAAGACATAATGCAAAAATACACACCAACAGTCAAACACTGGCAGTTGAACACCGTGCGAGCTTTAAAATTGTCAAACGCTGGCCTAGTGATTCAAAGGAAAGAAATTCCGCCATGCCAGAGCTTTCTGATTCCTGCCTCTTACTATAATTTTCTTCACCCAAACAAACGGATTTTCTCAGTCATGCCGCACTGCACTCAATACCACCCTTGACTGTATTAGACAATACTGCATCTGCCCATATGGAAGTTTTGACGAGGCTGCCTCCACTGTGGGAGGAAACATTTCATTCACAAAGGTCCACGCTTCTCTCCTGGGAAGCGTCACACAAACAGGCAGGCTGGTGTGTTCTTTGTTTATTTGATTTTTGTTTTTTTGTTTTCTCTCTCTCTCTCTCTCTCTCTCTCTCTCCCCCCCCCCCCCCCCCCCCCCCCCCACAAGACAAGGTCTCCCTGTAGCTGGCCTGGAACTCCCTATGTAAACCAGGCTGCCCTTGATCTCATAGATCCATCCGCCTCTGCCTCCCACATGCTCAGAGTCAAGGCATTCCCACCACACTTAGCTGATGTGTTCTTTTCATTAAGACAAAAATGTAAAAACCTCATGAGGCATCATCCACTCAGCATGGACACTTGGCGAGCTTGTAGGTTGGTGCCTCTTATACCTTCACAAACTGAGTCTCTGAAGTCAGCCTGAGACTTTGGCAGAATGGCAACAAATGCTTGTCTGAGTTCCAAGGCAGCAGAGCTGGTGGATGTCCCTCACCTCTGCCTCTCATCTGAGGGCATATGAGGGGATGTCAGGGAGAGAAGGAGGCGATTTTCCCCAGAACAACTCTGCCCGGCAGTCTCTCCCTGTGACATATGCACCAGAGGTCTCTGCTGATTTCACCAAGCCTGGCAAAAACCAGCTTTTCAGCATGGCCACCACAAACCCCACTTCAAGTGTCTGGGCCTAGTCTTCCCTCTGTGCCCTGTGGCCCAAGGAAACAAAGGTTCCTCTTAAGCTGCGCGGCACTCCACTACTTCAATAGTGAACCCAGAGTCCCAAGGTCAACTACTCAGTAAACCAATAAAGAAAACTTTCTGTTCCATCAGTCAGTACCAAGTAATTCAAGCCGCTGGCTTTTAATCTTTCTTCCCTTTATTTTCTCTTTTTTCTTTTATTTCTTTATTTATTCCTTCCTTCTCCCCTTCCTTCTCTCCTTCCGTGTGTGTGTGTGTGTGTGTGTGTGTGTGTGTGTGTGTGTTTGAGACAGGGTCTTGCTGTGTCATCCTGGCTGGCCTGGAACTGGTTCTGCAGACCACACTACAACCTGTGGCAATCCTCCTCCCTCTGCTTCTCAAGTGCTGGGATTACAGACACATGACACCATGCTCAGCTTAAATTCTCTAGCACAGTAGCTCAGTACCTGGTATACACGTGGGGGCTTTTTTTGTTTGTTTGTTTGTTTACTGATTTATATGATTCCAAAATCATTCCAGAACTCATTCACTTTGTCAGTTTGGCAACATCAAAATATCCCCAAGTTGGGGCCGGAGAAATGGTTCAGTGAGTAAATGCATTTACTGTTCTTGCAGAGGACCCAGGTTCAGTTCCCAGCACCCAGGTACAAGGTGGCTAACAACCGTCCTTAACTCCAGTTCCAGGGGATCCAACAGCCTCTTCTGGCCTCCACAGGCACTACATGCACATAGTGTATTTACATACATGCAGACAAAACACTCATACACATAAAATACAAATAAATAATTTTTTTAAACCTATACGTGTCAAGGAATGAGAAAAAAAGTAATACCCGCCTTTCTTTACTGGCGACGTACAGAAAGAAGCACTAGTCGCACACACGGGTCTCTCCTTCCATTTTAGCAAGATGGCAAGTGCTTTGGATGCATCAAATAAATTGTTATATTTTCTTCCTAGATCCTGCCCTTTTCTGCTAGGATAGAAGGAAAAATTACCCAACGCACAGCAAGGCACTGCCTTCAGAAGCCAGTGACAAAGCCATCAGCTCCACAGGCTGTTAGCAGGTGCTCCAAAGAAGGCTGATCCGGGCTGCCACTTCATGAAAACACATGTAGGAGGCCCATCAAAAACTCACCTGGACACCAAGACCTGGCAGCTAGCTGGTGGTCATGGTGACCCCTACAGATCTGAGCGCCCATCAAAAGTAAAACGGTAAAGAGGGAGCTTCCCTTCAGAAACCCAAGGCTAGCACGGGCCAAACATGGGGAAGGAGCACCATAACAAGCAAACGATTGGTGGTGTGCCAAGAACTCACAGTCAGCAGCCCAGGAGGCACCAGACTCAGGCTCTGCTGCCAGCCAGAGCTGATGATAGAGGTGCCGTGGGCTGGCAAGACAATGCCACTTTGGAGTAGGAATGAGGGTCAGCTAGTGTGTCCAAAGTGATAGACACAGGGCGTGCCATGGGGGTCAGCTGAGCATCGCTCTCAGTGTCGTTCACATATGCAATTCCATGCTGAGTTCTTGGGAGTGTGTACGTGTGTGTCTGTGCACATGAACATGTGTACCCGTGTGCATGCAGGTGGGTATTCACATGTGTGCGGGTGCATGTGGCAGCCAGAGGTTAACCTCAGGCATTGTTCCTCAGGTGCTGACCACCTTATTCTTTGAAACAGAGCTGCTCACTAACCTGGTGCTGGTCAAGGAGACAGGGGCAGCTGACCAGCGAGCCCCAGGCCTCTTCCAGCAGCTTCTTCCTCAGCACTAGGATTACAAGCGTATGACAGCATCCTCGGCTATTTTCAGAAGAGGGCATCAGAGCTCCTCAAACTGGAGTTTCAGATGGTTGTTAGCTGCTATGTGGATGCTGGGAACCAAACCTGGGTCCTCTGCAAGAGCAGCCAGTGCTCTTAACCACTGAACCATCACTCCAGCCCCTTTACAGACTGTGTTTTAATGTTTATATGCATAGGTGAATGCCTACATGTATATATGTGCACCACATGCATGCCTGGTACTCACAGAGGCCAGAAGACGGTGTCGGATCCTCTAGAATGGGAGTTATAAGTAGTTGTAAGCTAGCTACCTGATGGGTGCTGGGAACAAAACCCAGGTCTTCTGCAAGAGCAGCCAGTGCTCCTAACCACTGAGCATCTCTCCAGCGCCCCTGCTCAGTCTTTTTATTTTATGTTGTCTTACTGTTTTGGTTTTTGTTATTCCTTTGAGAGAGGGTCTCCCTGTAGCCCCAATTTACCTGGAATTCACCATGTAGACCAGGCTGGCCTCTATCTCAGAGATCCTCCTGTCTCTGCCTCCCCAGTGCTGGGACTAAGGTGTGTGCTATATGTCCAGCTATGCTCAGCTTTTTAGACTTGGGTTCTGCAGATAGAACTCAGGTCCTCCTGTGTGCATGGCCTTCACTTTACCAGCTGAGCCATCTTCCTATCACAACACAGAATTCTTTTCTAAGCGGAAATTTGAATATTACACTCAAATTCAATAAATCTCCTTTGAACTTAGCTGAATAACATTTTCCCATGAATCCCAGCAAAAGCCAGGCCAAGACCCCTCGTCTATTAGTCTCTCTATTTAAGACACACACGTAGGTAAAGGCACCTGCTATGCAATGTTCCAACAAATGGCACCTCACGTATTTGATGATGGTTCCATCAAACTATAGTGGAACCAAAGGGTATCTGCAGGCTGGTTCCACCGGACTGCAGGACCCAAGTCATGTGAGCATGAGTCTCTGGTTAAATAAGCCTACTGCAAGGAACAAAAGTGCTGCGCACAGTCTTGCTCAGTAAGCAGTGCTTGGTGCTCGGTGACAGTAATGAATGACTGAGCTGCTGGGTCTGTACTTGCCGTGCATTTTATCATTTAAAATTTTTTATTTATTTTTGTTTTATGTGTATGAGTGTATTACCTGCATGTGTGTGAGTGCGCCCGTGTCGTGCAATGCCCACGGGGGACAGAAGAGGACAGCAGATCCCCTGAAACTGGAGTTACAGATGGCTGTTAGCCACCACATGGGTACTGGGATTTGAACCCAGGTCCTCTGCAAGAGCAGTCAGTGCGTCTAACTGCTGAGCCATCTCTCCAGCCTCTGATTTAATCATTATTTTATAGTCTCTCCTATAAATCAGGAAACACCTCACACGTCTCCTATTCACTGTTTCTCTAGAGGCCACATCAAGCACCATCTTGGTTTGAAGGAGCACGCCCCACACTGTCTGCTCAGTGACCAGATCAACAATGAGTTTCTCAGAGCTCATCCATGCCGTTAAACTGCCTAGGATTGCATCCGTACATATGTACACCTACAGTTATTACTGCATCTCACTAAACGTGTTTTGGGTCCACTGTACACAAACTCATTGATAGACTATGGAGAAAATGTGAAAAACAGTGTAAAGGGAATCTTGTTCAGTAACAAAATGGGGACCATGGACTGGCCCTCTGACAAACTCCAGTCTCCTGAGAAGGGAATGAAGCCTGTCCCTCCTCGCTCTCCTGTCTTTTCACAATCATCTACCCATTAAAAATGCAGTTGACATGCTATTACAGAGTCACTGTGTCCCAGCAGACTGACAACAAGCCTCAAGGGTGTGGAGGCAAGCATAAAAAGGCCATCAGGTCCCGAGTCAGTCCTCTGAGATGTGAACCTGGTCCTGGTAAAACCGAAAACCTGGTTAGGCTTTGGAGGCTGATTTTATGGTGTGTTTCTGTACCAACCCTTGCTCCTCGGTTAGAGGTGTCTACCGCCCGTGCATCGTACCCTGCCCACCCTCCAGCTCTGATCTCACCTTTCCAACCACCTCACTGTTCCTACCTCGGTGGGTAAGTCCTTCACCTCTATGTGCCTCCATTTAGTCAGTAGTTTACCATTAGACCGTGAGCTCCTTGAGAGGCTTTATCACAGCTGCTGCTTTCTCCATACCTTGAACCATTCCTAGTCCATAAAAAGTGGCCAATAACTGCCTGACAAACCAAAAAAAAGTAATAATAGAGTTGAAGAAGACCAACACTCCCCTCAATAACAGAGAACTTATTTTTAAAGGTTTATTTATTATGTGCATATATGTGTGTTTAATGTGCACATGAGTTCAGGTGCCTGTGAAGGACAGAGGGGGTGTTTGATCTCCTGGAGCTGGAGTTACAGGTTTCTGTGGGTGCTGGGAACCAAACTTGAGTTCTCTGTAAGAATAGCAAGCACTCAACCACTGAACCATCTCTCCAGTTCCCAGAGATCTTGACTTACAAGCTGTGAGCAGTCAAATCATAGTGACACAGCTGAGGAGGTCCCCACACTATTTCATGATAAAATGAAGAGTCCAGAGAGGGAAGTCTTCAAACACGCCTGGGCCAGGCCTGCACCAACTAGCGGTGTGACTTTAAACAAGTTGTTCTACCTCTCAGAGCCTGAGCCTTTCTATACACAAATAGTGATACCCAATTGCTGCAGCCTTAAGGACTCAGATAGCCTGGCATAGCATAGGCAAAGTGACTGGAACAGTGCTTTCTCTCTCTCTCTCTCTCTCTCTCTCTCTCTCTCTCACACACACACACACACACACACACACACACACACACACACACGAGTTTTCTCTCAGCTATAAAGTGTGACCAGTTTTGCCATTATCACAGCTGGGAGCCAGGGTTAAGTGCCCAGTAATTCTGTCCCAACATGCTGTAGAAAAGTGTCCTCAATTGCAGAAAGTTTATTATAATTGAACACAGGGAACTTTCATACAGAACTTTGCGAAATTATGCTCAAGTCTATTCTTCTTCACAAAAAAGCCACTTCTCTCTCTCTTTTTTTTTTTTGAAGAAAAAAAATGAGCCAGGAAATTCATTCCATCAATTCAATTCTGGGGCAGGTGGTGGCCAAGCGTCAGCCTCTAAGCACCTGTGTGTAATCACCCTAGAACTAAAAGACACCAAGTTGTCTAGACATCACTCAGCTAAACGTAAGGTGAGATCTTTATGAAAATCATCCTGAATCTTACCTCTGTTCTTCTCCTCTGGTGCCATGTCATTTTAGTGAGTGTCTCTGAGAACTAACCCTTTCAACAACTCTTCTCTAAGAAAGGATGAAAGGGGCTGGAGAGACGGCTCAACAGTTAAGAGCACTGCTGCTCTTGCAGAGGACCCAGGTTCAATTCCCAGCACCCACATGGCAGCTAACACCTGTCTGTAACTCTAGTTCCAGGGGAATCCAATACCTTCTTCTGACCTCTACAGGCATTGCTTGACACAGGTACACTTATATACACATGCAGGTGATACACTCGTACAAATAAAAATAATAAAATGTTTTTTTAAAATAAAGAAAAGGGAGGGATAGGCTCTTTTTGTAAAACGAAGGCCCCAATAGACTGGGTTAATTTTGTTCGTTTTGTAGCTGAAATGTACTCATGACCTTTGGGTCAGTTTGCAGGGCAGCATGTGGTATGGTTTAACTGTACAGGTTCGGGGAGCGCTCACAAATCCCACATGCCTTCGACAAGCGTGCAGGTGTTTAACATGGGTTCGCGACGAGAATGCCCTCCAGATGGCATTTGTGCTCTCTCAGAGAGCTGGGTGGAGAGGAACCTTTCTACCCACTCCTAAGCAGAAGGGAAGTCGCTCAGAGCTCTGGGGTCCCACAGCTGCAGTGAGCCAGACTCAGTCATCTTGGCGCAAGCTCCTCACTGTGCCCACAAATCTGACGTGACTGCTCTAGCCACACGGAGCAGGTTCCTGCCAAGAATCTGAGTTTTGATGATATCTGTGTCCTGTGTCACTAGCACAGGGACCTGAGTCAGGAGCTAAACATAGACTCCGGGTTACAGCATCGAACAAGAAGAATTCCAGTCTCTGCCCTCCTGGTGCCTGTCAGTGGAGGGCGGCCTTGTCTGCAGCACCTCTGTGCCCAAGGTCAAGGACACAAAACTTCAAGTTCATGGGGCCAAGTGAGGGACTCAGCACAGTGCTTAGCATCTTAGGGCATAAGGAATGCTTGTTACTATTATCAATAAAATCAGTCTAAGCTAGGTCACAGGGGTGTCTGGTACTGAGAGGCAGCACCGTGCAGGACTGCCTCGGCTGAGGACTGACTGAGCCATGTTGAAGTGTCATTGTGCCGTTCCTGGTGTCATCCGTCACAAATCTTATCTCCTCTCCCTTCTACTGAGACTTCAGTCTGTACCTGGACTCTGACCCAGATGTTTAGTTTCTTCTACTTGACTTTTTCTTCTCAACTCTGTCTCCCTCTTTCCTCCTTCCCTTTTCTTTCTTTTGAGACTGAGCCTCATCGTGTAGCCCAGCCTGGCCTGAAACGCACATGTAGATCAGACTGGCCTTGAACTTGCAGTCACACCCCTGCCTCTGCCTCCCGAGGGCTGGTCACAGGTGGACCACACCTCCACACCATGCTTACTGTTCTTTTCATGTGCCTGGTGCTCTGATTGCTTTAAACGGCCAGAATATGGAAGCCACTGTGATGCCCTGTGATGCCCTGGACTTTCTGCTGAGATCTGCACTGCTTCCTTCCTGCCTCGCCCTGGTGGAAAAGCCAGGAGGCTAAAAGCCTTGGAAGCACAACCATCAGGATAGATACAGAGCTGCTCTATCAATTTAGGAGGAAGGCACCCTCACTGTGTGGTCCCCAGGGCATCTCCACTCAAAGACCCTGTGGTGCGATGATGCGCACTGTGGGGATGAGCCTGAAGCTGGGTCCACCACAGGGCACTGTCCCTGCTCTCTGGCTGGTCACCTTCAATCCCATCGTTACAGGTTTTACAGTGACTACTTTTAGTCACAACTGTTTCATTTACCTTCTATTAATTTCCAGATTCAGTCAGTGTGTGGGAACAAATTAAACCCTGTTTGTATACACGCTCTTCCTCAGGGCTGGGCAGTGGTGGACTGTGATGCAGGGGTCTGACAGTTCTGAGAAGGAAGCTGAGCAGGGGCCACGCTCGGAGCCAGGGACCCTTCACAAGGTCACTTCCAAGGACTTGGGAGGGTTTTGGTAATGCATGGTGCTGCGGTTTAAACGTGAAATGGCCCCCACAGGCTCATGTATTTGGACACTTGGATCCTGGCTGATGCAGCTGTTTTGGAGGGCTACAGAATGTTCAGGAAGTGGAGACTAGCTGGAGTGTGTGGGTCACTGGAATGGCTGCACTTTCTATGAGCCGTCTGTGAACACAGTATGATCAGCCACTTCCTGCTTCTGAAGCTAGCTTCCCCACCTCGATGGATGTATTATCTCAAACCGCTAAGCCGGAGTAAACAATAAACCCTGTGCTCCTTGTCAGAGAGTTGGTCACAGCAATGATAAAAGTAACTAATGTGGTACTGAGACACTCCTCAGCTTTAAAAGAAAAACACAAACCTATGTTATTTACTCTTTAAATAAATACCAATGTTCATTCATCTTGAAGTTGCTTATACTTTCAATTTGTCCTTGAGTTTGAGAGGAAAGACACAGGAAATTGAAAAGCAAGCTTGTTGTAGCTTCTGGAATTCCCCGGGGAGGGACCAGAGGCACACTTCCATGTGGGAAAAATATAAGAACACAGTTGTCACGTCATCTAAGGATTGTCAGGAGAAACTGACATTCGGGATGTAGTCTTAAGATGGTGAAGAGATTGATTAGAGAGTTAATGTGATGGGCAGCAGGTCCTGACAGACACTTCAGAGGTGGAAGGCCGAACACACAATCCTAGAGGTCAACACAGCTTAGGGGTAGGGGCACGGGGTCTTAGAGTCACGGCAGCTGATCGAATCTTGCAACGGTCTGCACACAGCTATGATATGTGGGGACAATCTCAGCCTCCTGTGTCCTAGGTTCCTAGTCTACAAAACAGGATCATGTTAACACGGAGCCTTCAGACCTGTGATGAGAACTAAACATGAAGCATCCAGGGCCCTTGTCACAGTGTCACACAAAAAAGCCCAATAACAGCTCTCTTCACGCCCCAAGTCTTACCCTCCGACACAGAACCCCTCTGTCTCTGGGGTACTCCGAATTCCCATGATCTGTGTCTACCATTGTGATTTCCTTTAAATAATGGCAATATGCCCTTCTTGATCAAACTTTGGAAATAACTCAAAAAAGTTATGGTAAAGGGGACAGTTAAAAATTTAGACCACTCTGCTCATTCATTGGAGATGCAGGTCTGGGTATCTGCGTGGTCAGTCTCTGTCTCTGGCTCTGATGCCCCCAAGTCTTGTCTTCCCCTGGTCCAGTTCCCAGTCCTATTCAGTTTATTTAGAGGGTGGGGTGTCAACATGTTTTGACATTCACTCAGCCAAGTAACTAAGGCCAATATGCTCTTAGGTGTTAAATTTCTTTACCTAGTATTCTAACTTAATAGTAAGATTCATCTTAGTTTATTTATGCAATTTTTCTATGTTAAAAGTTATCTTACTAGATTCACACTATAATTCTGTTCAGTGGTATGAAAGCATAAAAATCTGCTGTCTACAGGTGAGACATCCAGGCAAAGGCAGGCAAACAACCTCCATCTAGGGGCCAAGGAGGCTGCTGGGGGAAAATTAAGTGCTTTGGAAGGCACTGGGATCATTTACACTGTCTGGTAGATGTTATTACTTAAAAGGAAACACAACAGAAATAACATACTGGGCATGGTGGGATATGCCTGCAACCCCAGCACTGGGGAGGTTAAGGCAGAGAGCAGATTTAAGCCCAGTGTGACCTACAAAAACCCAAACCAATGAAACGGGGAGAACAGTGACATTCCGGAGGAGCAGTCAACGTTCAAGGTTGAGACTTGGAGAATGGTGGGAAGGAAATTAAAACTGGAAAGAGAAAAGTTCAAGTGGCCCGAAAAAGTGGACGTGATTCTAGGGTGGAAGGTGTTGCCCTGTGGTCAGCAGGTCTCTGGCCCACTGTGTCCCAGCTCCGACTGCCAATCAAAAGAATATCCCACAGTTTTCCCCAGGTCCATGTTCTCCATTGAGCTCTTGAAGTGAGTCCTGGGAAGGGTCTACTGCACATCTTGTACCCCAGCCCAGGACATGATGAGAACACTTGATCATTGATAGAGCTTTCTGATGGGTACCCATGGTATTCCCTCGAAAGTCCAATATAAAATTAAAGAATAGGTACTAACATCTCTATTCACACAGAAGAGAAGAGTAAACAGATTAGCAGCAGGTCAGTGAGTTGCTGTTCTGAGCAAAGTCTCTGGCTTTTGAGAAAAGTGGAAATTTTTGATAATTTATCATATATCTATGTTTCATAATGAGTTTTTTTAAAAAAGCAAGCCGGGCATGGTGGTGCACACCTTTAACCCCAGCACTTAGGAGGGACGCGGAGGCAGGCAGATCTCTATGAGATTGAGATCAGCCTGGTCTACTGAGAGGGTTCTAGGCCAGCTGGGACTACAGAGAGGACCCTGTCTCAAAAACACACCTTCAATCCCAGAACCTGAAAGCAGAGGAAGGTGGATCTCTGTGAGTTTGAGGCTAGTGAGCTCCAGTCTAGCCAGGACTAAATAGTCTGTTCAAAAAAAAAAAAAAAAAAAAAGAAAAAGAAAGACCCCCAAAACACAACAACAAAAACCACACTACTTCCATGTCTCTAAAAATGAAAGAATCTGTCTGAAATAAAGTAAGGAAAGAAGCTAGAGATGTCAGTAAATTATTCAACTATCTTTCCAAGCTCAAGCAGCAAGTTCATAAGCAATGACATTCACACCAATGGAGATGCCCAAGGGAAAGGCCATGTGAGACACTGATTAAATTAACCCTTCTCTCCAAGCTCACGTCGAGTGAGAAGTGAACGGAATAAGTGACAGGGGAATTAGACGTATTTTACAGATTATCTTCCCTGAGCTCCAAATAAAATCTAGAAGAATAGAGACAGAATCAAAAGGGGAGGGTCAGTTCTAAGAAAGAGCCCAGCATTGATACGGGCATTCTGAAAGGAGCTTGGAGGAAGGACTGGCACACTCCACAAAGATCTGGCAGAAATTAGTTTGCAATTTTGTCAGGAAATTCCTTTAACTCCTTCACAGAGTTCTGCAATTTTACCTGGCTAACCCTAGGAATAAGATTGTCAGGACATTTTGTGCTGATGTATACGGCAATTTTACTCACTGCAGGCTCTAAGTGATTTGGGGTCTGAAATGCACCTTTCAAGAAGTTCATAAACCACAGAAAAAAAATGTGCATCGTAGAGTCTTAGAAAATCTCTTGTCTAGACTCAACTCCCTTCTCGTTTATCAAGCAAGCCGGGTACTCACTGGTGTGGTTGCAGATGCCCTAGAGAGTAGTTATTCACATAAACTTACAATGACCTCATGAGGCCAATAGAGAAATTCAGTGTGGTTGGTTTGCCCACGGTGATGGCCACCTTCCCTGTGTCCACACTGAGATGATTTCCAAAGACAGCTCTTCCAGAGTCCCTCCTCACATCAGGCTCTGTGAAAGGAGGCCCACACTCAGCACCAGCCTCTACCAGGAATGTACTCCACCAACTTCACGCAATCTGGTCTCCAGCCCCTCTGCCTTCTCTGTGGAGGTTGCGCTGCTGAAGGACCTTGGTACCATCTCTGCCGGTGGTCTGGTTCCCAGGCACATCCATCTCTGCCTCTCAGAGCCTGTGTGGACCTTTCTCCTTCATCTCTGTTCTCCTGACATCCCATGTTCCTCTTCCACTTATTCCTGTTTCTTGTGTGGTAACTCTGCTCAAGATCTACCCTTGGTCAGTGAGCCCCCCCTCCCCGGGTCCTCCTTACTCTCTCCCTTTACCATCACTGCCCCCTTTATTCTAATTTCTGGGGTCAACTAGATCCCGTCCGTACCCTGCCTCCCTTTGGGGCATAAAATCCCATTACCCAATCACGTGAGCTTGATGTGGGAAGGACAGTATGTGTATGCATGCATGTGTGTGCATGTATGTGCACGTCTGTGCAGGTGTGTATATGCGTGTACACATGGTCTAGCTCTGGCAGTTCTGCCAGGGGATCCAGCAGGTAAGGTCACTGGGTCGGGTGCTGTCTTCCCGGCGTTAACAAACGAATGAGAACAAAGACCTTTGGTGCGTTCAGATTTCACTGTCGTCTGAAGGTGATGAGTTGAAATCTTGACTCCTTTGATTTGGGCTTCAAGAAGACATGTGCTGACTGCTGGATCTTGAGCATCAAGCACCCATTGGGAGGGAGGGAGGGAGGGAGGGAGGGAGGGAGGAAGGGAAGGAGGGAGGGAGAAATGGACTGTTTGTTAGAATTCATTAGTCACCCAGGCATTTGCATAGGTAACTAGAACACATCCCAGGCCCAGCCTCTAAGTTACCCAAAACGTGTTATTCTGTTTTCCTGTATTTCAGTGTTTATTTTTTTAAACATAATGTTCTGGTTTCAGATGTCTGCGTTTTGTACATGTTTTTAAGAACTGCTGAACAGAAGTTGGGACAGTTTCTATCTTGTCTACCTGATTTCCCATCAACTCCAACTACTTATTTCCGCTACCCAGAGGTTCAACCCCCTCTCCACCCCCACCCTTCATCTCTGATGTTTTCCTTCTTGGTAGGTGGAGGAGGCAGCCAGAGAGAGACAGAAACAGATTCCCCACATGCCTGTGTGGGCTAACCCCGGGCACTCATGGGGTTAAAAGCACTGCGGTGACATTAAGCACATGTTTCCAGTCAGCGGGGTGCCAGCCTGAGGCATCCTCCAAGCCTAATTTGATAGATATTATGTCTACATTGCTGCCAGCAGCAATGGAGAAAGTAAAAATTTTATGGATGAGCAAAATGGGAGCTCTTCTGGATGGAGTGTTTTTAAATCAGGTGTATAATTTACCCAGTGTCAGACTGCATGTAGAGTGCATTACTCAATTGAACTTACACGCAGATAGGAAAGCCGTTTCTTTTAATAAGCACCTTCTTCAACTTATTGGCTCTACAATTACTTGCACCAAATTACCAGCAGCTGCTGCCTGTTTGGTGCGTTGTATCCCAGACGAGAAACCACTGTAGTTTCTAATCAACAAGCCACTCAAGGGCTCTTTATCATTTTTAGCTTAATTCCACTTTTATTTGGAATTTATTAATTGGAATATCCAATATTTTCACGGCAGCATCTTGCCTTGCTTCTGTTAATGGGAAGCCTACCCAGTGGCTGAGAGGAACAGGAAAAGGGGGAGGGGTCCCCAAACTTCTTTCTCACATCGGGAACACTCACAAACCCCATTGGACTCGTTACCTCTTAGGCTAGACTTCAATATTCCAATCACTTTCATGGAAATGCTGCCAGTATGTGCTTACAGTCAGTGAGTTGTTTTAAGTCTCTAAATACTGTCTCTTTGGCTGTGGTCTGAACATTAGCCAGGTCAGATGTGTGTTTAACACTGGGCTCCTGCACGATAGAGGCTCTGGGATGACCATTGTGGGGATGTCCTGGGCATTGAAGGTGTTCACAAAGAGTCCTGTGGGCTATTCTCATCTGCAGTCCCCAGCAGTGACCATCAAAACCTGTCAGCAAAATTGCCAAATCAGCATAGGTTATTCTGTGTAAGAGTTTAGAGAAGGAGCTTTTTGGAATAGTTTTAAGAGGAAAGTACACTTTTCAACTCATTTGTTAAAAACTTATCAAATTGTTCCTGTAGAAATTAGTCCAGAGCTGCTTGTTTAATAAGTGAAGGCAAAATGCAACAGCGAATGGATTTGGTTGAAGTTACTTTCAGAGCCAAAGCAAAAGGAAATTACTTTTAAAAATAACAGGAACCACATACATTCAAATACAATAAATATTTGAATAACCACTCTCACTGTAAAAAGATTTGGGACTTACTTTATAGAAGTACAGTTGTATCTGTTATGTCAGCAGGGCTGAGAATATCTAATTCAAGGCACACTGATTTCTTTGGAATTACTTTATGTATTATTACCAGCTCCAAATTAGAAAACAGAAAGGTACGATCAGATGAATGTTATGACTTCACAGAAATTCTAAATCAAGCTCAAGCCTTTCTCCAGTGGCTTTAAAAAGATGTTATTTATTTTTATCGTTTGAGTGTCTTGCCTGCATGTAAGTGCACTTGTGTGTGCAATGTCCACAGAGGCCAGAAGAGGGTATCAGATCCCCTAGAACTGGAGTTACAGAAGATTGTTGGTGGCCATGTGGGTGCTGGGAACCAACCTTGGGTCCTCTGCAAGAGTACTCATTGCCATTGCTCTTACCCACTGGGCCATTTCTACAGCCTCCTCTCCTGCAGTTTTTAAATCCACACCTAAAAGTGAAGCATAAACTACTCAAAGTACACTATATACTTGTACAAAAACATCCAGTTATATAAACTAGGGTCAAGCTGTAGGGAGTGGCGGCTCATGTGACCCCAGTACACACAACACTGAGATAGAAGTTCTTCAGTTAGGGTTAGCCCAGGTCACAGAGACCCTATTACAAAGAAAACAACAACAAATGGTGGGTGTGGCAGTGCATGTCCTTAATCCCAGCACTCTGGAGGCAGAAATGGGCGTATCTCTGTGAGATCAAGGCTGGCTTGGTCTACTAGTGAGTTCCAGCTGGCTGGGGCTATAGGGAGACCCTGTCACAAACAAACAAACAAGTAAACAAACAAGAAAACCCCATCAAGATAATAGTGTCACCCTGGAGGCACAGCTTACTAGAAGGGCACTTGCATAGCACACATAAGGCCCTGGGCCCAATCTCCATCACTGTCTAAAACACTGGGCGGGAGTTGCTTGGGGCGGGCTCAAGGACCATTATACGCTGAAGATCAACAAAAGGAAGGGAAAAGAAGGAAATCCCTTTCACTTCTATCTTCCATCTACACCTGAAGGGGACTCAACACGGAGCCCACTGGTGCAGGACTTGAGAGGTCGTTCAGACCAACGGGACCTCTCCTGGACTTTGGCCTTACTCGATGGTCACCCAACAAGCTTTCCCAAACTTTGGTGCAAACATGGGCATGGTGGGTGTCTTGGTGGAGTGTTGGGTTCAGACTCACTGCGTTGCTGGGAAAGCTGAAGATTTTACTTTAATCCAAGTACTAACCAGGCCTGACCTTGCTCTGCTCTGAGATCAGACGACATCAGGCCCTTGCAGGGTGGCACGGTGAAAAAGGTTGTCTTTTCACAAGCTTCCAGGAGGGACCACGATACAAGCTCCTGTCTTTGAACACACTTGGTCCCCAGCCAGTGGCTCTGTGTGAGAAGGTAGTGGAACTTTTAGAAAGCCGAGTCACTCAGGAGGAAGTGGGTCGCTGGCTTGGAGTGGGCTTTCAGGTTCGAGAACCTACCCATTTCTCGTTCATCTCTCAGCTTCCCGTGGATGCAGTATGCCCAGCGGCCTCTGCCATGATGAACTGCATCCTCAAACTGTGAACCAAAACAAACCTTTCCTTCCTTACACCAGGTTTTCCAGTATTTTATTACTCACGCCACAGAGAAAAGTAACTAATACGGTTAGTTGTCAAACCTGATCCTGAACAATTTTAAGGGGCCAGTGAGGCAAAATACCACCCCCAAAACATCAGTACATTTGCATAACGCAAAATACCAAGGTATCAAGATATCTATCTGCATGCCCACTGAAACCTCAATTTTTAGACTTTTTTGGAGCTCTGCCTAGATCATAGGGAAAAGTCAATGCCAGTGTAAGGAAAATACTTTTAAGATTTATTTTTATTTTTTAATTATGTGCACACATGTATGTGTGTACATGTATGTACACATGAGTGCAGGCACATGAAGAGGCCAGAAGAGGACATCCCCGGAGCTTGGTTACAGATGGCTGTGAGCCACACAATGTGGGTGCTGGGAACCAAACTCAGGTCCTCTGCAAGAACAGTAAAGTGCTCTTCACCAGGGAGCAATCTCTCCAGCCCCCTTAAGAAAAATTTTAAGCAATTAAACAAAAGTAATGAAAAATAATTGGCCAGATTTTAACTTGCAATCAGTCTACGCTCGACTCTTCTTTCTTGCTTATAGAATTCAAAGCTTTCCTCTAACTGCCCGCAAGACCCAGAGAGCTTTGGATTCCCAGTTAGTCCCCGGTGCACAACATGTGCATGGCTTCTATTTACTGTATATGTCTTAGTACCTGGCAAAGAGAAGTAAAACTCAGTGGTTTCAAATAATGAGTTAAAACCAAGAAAAAAACATGTGATTCTGATGCCATTCACCAGTTGGGAGGCAAGGAGTATGTTTTTTGTTGTTGTAAGACAGGATCTCATATAGCCCAGGCTGCCTTCAAACTTGTTATGTAGCAGAGGCTGGCCTGTAACTCCTGATCCTCCTTATGACTGTCTTAAACTGAAATGTTTAACAACAGGCAACATTTGCACTTTGAGTAATCAGAACAGAACTCTCGACCCATGGGAATCCACACTTCCCAGAAGCCATCTGGGCACATTCAGCCTACACTTGAACACCACAAAGACAGAAATCTCCATGGGTCATGGTGGTACCAGACCATATTTTCTTTTTATGCAAAATTAGGACAGGAAAAAAACTTTACCTGGAGTGGGAATAAATGTGTACATTTCTCAAAGGAGCATTCTTTGAAAATCAACACTGATTCCAATTCTGTTCAACACCTTCATCAACACTCACAGAGCCTGAATCTATTCAGTTTGAAAGCTTTGAATTGCAGCTGAGAAATGAGGGTAAAATATAGGTGTGAAACCAATTTGTACAAGTGGCTAAAAAAGTAGTAAGTAGACTCCCCCTCTAAGTGGAAGGTCACATTCGACGGTACACAGCACCATGGTATAAATGAATGGCTCTGAGCTGTGGACTTCTTAGCAGGGAAGCTTGTACCTCCAAGTCATTGTGAGCACCCTGAGGCTATTCACTGACTTTTGGTTAGATTGAAAAAGAAAACATGACTGAAGTCAGCTTGCTCTAAAACTCCAGTGCAGGCCATGTGTGACTGTGGTCATCACATCTCAAAAAATTCCAAATACGAAACCAGAGAATAAACAGGAAAAATGAAAACGTTGGGGGCTCAGGGTTCTGGGGTTGAAGGGTGGAGGGGGCTCAGAGTGATGGGACTGGAAGTTGGAGGGGACTCAAGGTGTGGGGGTTAGAGAGAAAGACTCGGGGTGTGAGGCTGGAGGGGCTCAGGGATCGGGGTGTGGGCTGGAGCGTGGAGGGGGCTCAGAGCTAGGCCTGGAGGTGTACTGAAATGACACCTTCAGCTTGGAAAGTAGATGCTGAATGGGAACTTGACTGTGGTGTCTACAGTCACAAATAATAGGGGTAAGATGACAATATGGCCACAGGCTGGTCCTGCTACAGAGCCTGAAAACTTCCCTGGAAATGTCAGAAAAATTTAAGTTTAAGGCATGAAAAGAAAGGTATGCAACTTCATAGAACTCAACTTACAGCATGTTCCCCTCTATCCCACTGTCCCCCAGCCATAGACCTCAACAAGGGTTAACTCAAGACAGAAATAAAGACTCCCAGCCGGAACCCGTGGCTCCACTCAGTGGCTGAGACCACGAAAGTAGAAAAGGAAACCTGAAGATCATCAAAGGTCTTTCTTTATTAAGTTTAAAGTCAACAGTTAACGGAGCGAAGTGTCTGAACGATCACATGTGTAAAGCTGGAACTCAGGTCAAAGCTACAGAGAAAAGACATACAGAGCTGGTACTATGCCCGAGTCCAGCAGTAGACTTTGACCCAATGCGGGAGAAGGGTCACTGTTTAGAAGTTTAAAGATGAATGGAGTTTGAACTGACCGGTTAAAAACTAAGAAGAAACTTCTACATAGATCAAGCTCAGGGTTCCCTAAAGCACAGTCTCCCCAGTATCCACACCCTTCCACCAAAGGTACCTCAGCCACAGATACACGTCAACACTTGTATCCAGTGAGAGCCGCCCTGGTGAACAACACGGAAGTCTAACCTCAGAGAAAAGCTCCTAGCCATGAAGACGCAGAAATGACTCACTGTCTCCAAATGGAGCTCTCTACTGTAAATGTTAGGAAGTGAGCACCATCCACCCTTTTGCAAAGCAGGAAGTCAACACCATGGTGACCTGCACTGGAAGCTGGAGACCACGCAACTTACCTACAGAATTCACTGGTTCCTTTGATCTCAGGGAAATCAGAGTTCAGCCTGGCTAGCCTGGCACTTCAGAAATTTGCTAGGTGTCCTCACTAGTTATGAAATGCCTGCCTTGCTGTCAGAGTGTGTGCTGGGTAGCCTTAGTGTCAACCTGACCCACCTGGGTTGAGGGAGCCTCAATTGGGGAACTGCCTCCACTGGACTGGCCTGTGGCCATGTCTGAGGGCATCTTCTCGATTGTTGAGTGATGTGGGAGGGCCCAGCCTACTGTGGGTGGTGCCACCCCTGGGCAGGTGGGCCTGTGCTGCATAAGAAAGCAGGCTGAGCAGGGGCCAGGGGAGCAAGCCAGTAAGCAGTGTTCCTCCATGGCCTGTGTTCCAGCTCCTGCCTCCAGGTCCCTGCTCTGAGTGCCTACCTTGGGCTCCCGATGAATGTGACCTGGGAGTTGTAAGCCAAATAAACCCTTTCCTCCCCAGGTTGGTAGTGGTCAGACTGTTTTGTCACAGAAATGGAGAGACAAACTAGGACAGAGTGGAAAGTCATGGCACACATACCCTCATCTGTGCATCCCTAGCAGAAAACACGGGGCCATGTTTGGAGCAAGCAATCTATAAATGTTTATTGACTTGAAGATAATAGTGAAGGCTTTAATTTATCTAACACGAGCCACGGACTAACGATCATTATCTACTTTGCCTGTGTCGGCGAACACTGGCATTTAAGGATGCTCTGTTGGTACATACACCAGGGGCCTCCCAATCAGGAACACAGCCCTGATCTCAGGCTTGACAGGCCTGTCTTTACCATCTGATCTTCTCAATCCCAGAGAACCCTCCTTCCTGCCAAACATAGTCATTACATCAAAGTGCATGTTGGGGAGGGGGGGCGCTGAAATAGCGACCTTGAACTTCAACAAAAGCCATTGTAGTTCTTTGATTTCTATTTTCTTTTTTAAATACCACTTTGGTGCTGGCAAATTCTACTCAGATTGATACCTGCTGTCCTGCTCTGTAATCCAGCATATATACTACAACTGGAGAGGTGGGAGCCTTCAGTAGGAACAGCCTTTTTTCTGAAAGCCTGAAAGCTAGGATTTCTAATATTTATACCAGAGAATATAAAGCCCCACATGGGAAATTCTTCTCTCAACATGTATATGGCGGTCAGAGGACAACTTTGTGCTTCCTCCTTCCCCCTTGATGTGGGTTCTAGGGACAGAGCTCAGGTCATCAGGCTTACACGGCAAGCACCTTAACCCACTGATCCATCTTGCCAGCCCTTGTGAAGTTCTTTACATAACATCTTTGTATTTAGTTTATTGTATCAACCAATGCTTTTCTATCCCAGTAAAAATAAATACTGTCGCCTAACTAGGCATCCTAACTAGTCACAGCTAGCAGATCCCTACAAAATCAAACACAACCTACCCACTTGCACTGTAAATTTCCCAAACTAGCAAGTGTAACTGAAATTAAGAGATCTGGGAGCATGCTGCACCTACCACAGCAAGCCCATAGCTTTATGAAATGTTAACATATATCTGAGAGATGCACATGGAAGGAAGTTGTGATCCAAAAACTTTGCCATAATGAAATAGAAGAAAGACGAGGCCAGAACTGACCGTCGATCCGACAACATGGGAGGAGACCTGAGCAGAGTGGGGGCAAAGCTCTCAGCTAGGTTATAAAAAGGATGTGGGACAAGGAAGCAGGGCACCAAGAGGAGAAAGCCTGGGTCGAGCAGCTCAGCTGGTAAAGAGCTTACTGCACAAACAAGTCTGAAGATTTGAGTTCGATCCTCATAACCTGCATATAAAGAGCCAGGCACAGTGATGTGCACGTGTGCACCCATCCCTGGGGAGGCAGAGACAGAAGGACGCCTAGGGCTCACTGGCCGGCCCGTCAAGACTAATTGGTGAGCTCCAGGCCAAAGAGACCGTGTTGCAAAGGTGGATGTAGGAGAGGACAGCACAGAGCTGTCTTCTCGCCTCCACACGTGTGCACACATGCATGTATACTTGTACACACATGAACATGCACACACATACAGGCACGTTTTTTAAAAAAAGACTAGGAAATCTTATGTTACAATAGGGGGTGGGTGTATGGGTGGGGGTGGGTGGGTCTGCAGAGGGGTTGGCTCCAGTGCACAAGCAAAGGGTCTTGGGTAGGAGCAGAGACAGCTTCAACCTGTCCAAAGACAGAAAGGCAGAACACAGCGACCGATGGGGCTAGAGCAATATATCCAGCTACAAAGAATGTTGCTTTCTTCTGGGAATCTCACTGACAGAAGAGGAAGTGCTGATGAAAGTCTGGGACAGGAGAAGGGGGACCTGAGATCAACAGGCCTACTAGGCCGCACTGTATCTTCTTGATCATACTGCTAAGTCTAAGCCAATCGACACACGCTACCTACTGGGGTACATATTTCCACCCCCTGTGCTGATCCTCATTATGCCAATTTATTGATTATTTATACCCCCCACATGTGGAGAGCCACAGCCTCCGCCGCCATTACAAGATGGCGCCAGTATCCGGACCTTCTTAAAAGTAAACATCCTGCCACACCCATAAGGGGCGTGCACAAGAGCCTGCTTTCCCCCGCCTCCTCCCGTGGCGTGATCTCCAGCAACCAATCCGCTTCTTATGATCTCCAGCAACCAATCTGCTTCTTATACGTCATAAATGGGACCTTTGGGGCATATATAAGCAACAGCTCTCCCACTTCTCAGCGTCTTTGGTCTTCAGTCTTCAAATAAACTGCTGCAGAAGGATCCTGACTTGTCCTCCCGCGTCGTTCTTGCTGGCGAGACGGAAAGCGGTC
>NW_008340309.1:146082-160222 GCF_000622305.1 Nannospalax galili | reverse complement strand
ATCCGGACCTTCTTAAAAGTAAGCACCCTGCCACACCCATAAGGGGCGTGCACACGAGCCTGCTTTCCCCTGCCTCCTCCCGTGGCGTGATCTCCAGCAACCAATCCGCTTCTTATGATCTCCAGCAACCAATCCGCTTCTTATACGTCATAAATGGGACCTTTGGGGCATATATAAGCAACAGCTCTCCCACTTCTCGGCGTCTTTGGTCTTCAGTCTTCAAATAAACTGCTGCAGAAGGATCCTGACTTGTCCTCCTGCATCGTTCTTGCTGGCGAGACGGAAAGCGGTCGGGGACACCCACACACATACGTGATAATTCGAGGCTTCCCCTGGAACACTCACACTGCCTGCTGTGTGGGGCATTTTGTCAAGAACTGTTTACTACATAAATGAAATTCAGTACACAGTGTCTGAAATCTGCCCCAAATCGCATCGTTCTTGCTGGCGAGACGGAAAGCGGTCGGGGACACCCACACACATACGTGATAATTCGAGGCTTCCCCTGGAACACTCACACTGCCTGCTGTGTGGGGCATTTTGTCAAGAACTGTTTACTACATAAATGAAATTCAGTACACAGTGTCTGAAATCTGCCCCAAATTGAACTCTTCTCCCTAAGCCCAGACATCGCTGTTACTCTGCTTGTGTTTAGACAATTTCCAACCAGAAACCTCAACTCATTCTACCATCCTGTCTCACTGTAACCTCTACAGTTGGCTCCTCAATTGGGTCAAGTCAACTCTGCCATTTAATAGTTTCTTGGACCTGTATCCGGTATCTCCCATTCCTGTGATCAACTTCCAGGCACGGTGCCATCAGGATACAGGAAAGGCAGCCACTCGGCAATCCTGGCTCTCACTTCCTCTCCCCACAGCCCATTCTCCATGCTGAAATCAGAGGGAACCTCCAAAGCTTTCAACATGACTGACTCTTCCCAAAGCACTCTCCTCGTCTGAACAGCTAACGAACCTTCATTTATCCATCAGAGAACTTTGCTTAGCAAATCAAACTCATTTAGGTTCTTACTGATCTGACTCGTTCCTCTTTTTCCTCACAACCAGTTCCTATCCAGCCTCCTGTTCCCAGTTCAAATGACATTTCCTCTGAGAAGCCTTCCCTGATTGTGCGTTCATTATGATAGTTCCTAGATGCTTCCAAAGTCCCCATGTTTGATGGAGGGCTACACCCTCCTAGAGCACGGTTTATATGGCAGAGTCTTACAGTTCTTCCATGTTAAACCTTTCATCAATCATCTATAGCACCCTCAGGCTAAAGGAGCCAAAGAGGAGCGATGGGCTGTGCCTCAGTAGAGCACTCACTGAGCATGTAAAAGGCCTTGGGTTAGTTCCCCAGCTCTGTATAAACTGGGTGTAGTGGGGGCATCCTCAGCTGCGTAGTGTGTTCAAGACCAGCCTGGACTACATGAAACCCTGTCTTGAGAATGCGGGAGATGAAGGAATGGTCACTTGCTGAGGATAAAGATAGGTGTTCCTCACAGGTGTCGGGAGTGTCAGGTCAGAGGTGAGCCTGGGTCAGTGAGAAAATGCTGAGACGGCCCTGTGTTGCCTTTTCATTGTGTTTCTCAAATGTAAGTTGTAATTTTATCAACAAATCCACTCAGATGTCTCAGACTATGTCATCTAAGAATGACTGCCACTGCGCCAGGTCTTTCAGGAGTTTATGTAACTAAGAGCATCTCAAACTCCTGCATCAAACATCTGGGAAATGGGTGACGCTGTCTTGGCCTCCGTACAGGATTACCTCAGGAGTACGGCAGAGATATGACAGCATGTACGTGAACAAGCAGGGACCGATCACGGCAACACCAGCGGCCGATAACATCAGATCCCTCACGCATACAAACATATATACTCACAAGATTTCAAAACAAAATGCTACTATTGCTAAAATACTATCAAAACCTTCTGTGATTCTTTTTAGGGTGTAATTACATAAACTGGATATGAGAACATTATAATGAAGGATAGTATACCAGAAAAAGTTTTCCCACTTAGAAGGTAAACTCACTTCGTTAATTTACTAATCAGTAAGTCAAAGTTCTGCCCATGGAATTAATATGTCAAAGTATTATTAAAAAATGACTCTGAGGGGCTAGAGAGCTGGCTCTGTGGTTAAGAGCACTGGCTGTTCTCACAGAGGACCCAGGTTTGGTTCCCAGCACCCATATGGTGGCTAACACCCATCTGTAACTCCAGTTCCAGGCAATCCGATGCCCTCTTCTGACCTCTTTGGGCATTGCACAACACAGATGCACTCACATGCACACAGGCTTTACATATAAAATATAGTAAGTAAATATTTTATGTGCCAGAGACACATAATATATAAGTAAAATAATTTAAAATTTAAAAAATGACTGATAAATGGTGTGCAGGTGACCCTTTTAGCCTCTATTTTACCTGTGGTGCCATGTTCACTAACAACACGTTTATTGCCGTTAAATGCAGATCCATGAACTCAGTAACATTTCTTGAAGAATCATGTTGACCAAGTTTAAGGCTAACTCTGCCTCAAGTTGAATGATCATGAATTTAACCTCTTCTCAAACATTCCCGTAGAAACTCATCTCATCAAAGGGACTATTCCATCAATAGAGCTACTGGAGTTTAAAAAAAACAAAAAAAACTGCAGAGCTCCAGGTAAGTTTGAATTTCAAAAATGCAGGGTGCCAAGTAGGTTTGGATTTTGGATCTCGGGTAATAGTCTTTGTTCATCTGAAATTCAAATTTAACTGGGTGTATGTGTATTACCTGTTACAATCTGTGAAGGACTGCTCTCAGATGACTCAACTTTCCTGTTACATAGATCAGCATACCTGAGATTCATTCAAGAGAGGCAAGAAATAAGAATCGTTGGTCAACTTGTCATAAGTCAATACCTCTATCTCCAATGTAACAGTCAATTCAACCAATATGCATTTTTTTTTTTTTTTTGGTCTTTTTGAGACAGGGTCTCCCTGTAGCCCCAGCTGTCCTGGAAATCACTATGTAGACCAGGCTGGCCTTGAACTCATAGAGATCCGCCTGCCTCTGCCTCCCGAGTGCTAGGATTGAAGGCGTGCGCCACCATGCCCAGCATCAAAAGAGCTACACGGTGATCCTCACCGTCACTTTCCACGTGAATTATCTTTAAAGAACAATATAGAACTTATTTAAAAATATAAAACTTCAATTTTATGAAAGTAAAGATAAAAGATATGTCAGTATATTCTTAGTAATGGATAATTTGCTGTATATTTTAAATTTAATCAAAACTGAATTATCATACTGCCTCTCAAACAGTTCCCCAGTATTTCTTCTCCGTGTGAGAACTGTTGTACCTTACCTGGTGGCAAAGTTAGAAATATGAAGTACTATTAACTCCTTTTATGTAACTCACATACTTGAAATATTTATTGAATATTTACTATACTTAGCAATATTTTCATATGAAGTATTTACAATACCACTTTAATAGGATTTTAGCATTCCTTTTCTGCTTGATGTTAGTCAATGCTCTTCAGAAAAATAAACCCAATGTATTTTATTATTTATGTATCTAGACAGATTATTGTGGGAGTTGGTTCATGTGTTAGGAGACTGAGAAATTTCACAATATGCCATCTGTACTAGAGAGCTTTGGCTGTCAACTTGGTGCACCTGGGTTGAGGGAGCCTAAACTGGGGAATTGCCTCCACTGGACTGGCCTGTGGGGGTCTGTGGGGCATTTTCTTGATTGTTGAGTGATGTGGGAGGGCCCAGCTCTTACAGAGGACCCAAGTTCCATTCCCAGCACCCACATGGTGGCTAACAACCATCCATAACTCCAGTTCCAGAGGAATTTGATGTCTTCTTCTGACCTCCACAAGCATTGCAAGACATGGGTGCACTTATATACATGCAGGCAATACACCCGTATACATAAAATTAAAATAATATTTTTTTAAAAAAGATAAGGAGCATAAAACCCAACCCCTAACAGCTGCCTTCCAACCTGCTCTCCACACCAAAGTGCTTCAGCTAAAATTCTGCACTAACCCTATTACTCTCTTGCTTCTAGTTTTTTTAAGGACAAGATACAACTTCCACTATAGAAAGCCCCCCACTTGGGGGCAATAATGGACTTCCCTACAGTTTGTCTGCGCTCACCACTTTGTGTTTAGCCCCTTTCTATGCTCCTCGATCAGACCTTGAACTTTACATTTCCACACACACAACAAACTTGACCTGTTTTCCTCCCCTGCAGACCTTGGTGGAAGTTACAGTACCACACCTGTCACCTTCTAGCCCTGACTTGTAGACGCAGACACTGCTTTTCCTTGCCAAGAGCTTTTAAAGAAAACATTCAGGATTTCCCCCTCAGTCACCCCCATGCTCATGAAAGATCTATTTTCTGCTTGGATTCTTTCTGAGCCACAATATACCAAATTAAAGATGCAAGGGGGTGGTTCTCATAGATCTTGGATCCATAAGGCCTAACTTCAGGCTAATGATCAAGGTTTAAGTCGTGCCATTCATTAGAGAATACCTGCCCAATAGGTGTGGTATGCTCGTTAGGGTTCACACCGATGCGCACGCTCACTCATCTTAGTGTCAAGCCTCGGCCAGTTTCTACCACAGACTTTAACAGGAATGTTATGTTCAGGAGGTTATAGGGCATCTGCCTCTAATGATAAAGAAAAGTTCTTACGTGGCGTGGATCTTGGTACATACACTGTCTTGCTCAAAGCACCAGACGCTAAGAGGCCAGAGGCCCATCGAAACTTCCACTTCCCTCTCCCACAGTTAGGTCTTTTCTCACCCACTGAGCTGAACCAGGGCCATCTGTGTGACCATGGCTTTAGAACTATTCACTGGGGCCTGGGGGGCTCATCAGTGGGTACCCAACTGGAGCCAACCACTGGCCCTCTGCAGAATCCATTCTAATAGTGTGGCAGGGAAGGTGGGGCCCTGTGAACCCCTCTCCTTCCCACGATTGACAGCTGACAGGCCCACCGTTCTTGTACAGACCCAATCTGTACAGCCATGGTTGGTCTATTATCAGGATGGGCTATGCCATGCCCAGAAGATAGCCTCTCTCAGCTCTTCCCTCTCTGCTCCTACGTTCTTCCCCACCCCTTTCATGATGAGCCTCTCGTTTGGAATGCCCAATCCCAGTTCACGGAGTTACTTTGAAAGCCACAGAAACTTCAGGAAGTGGAACCTTCAGGAAGTATGTCACTGGCTTCAGGCCTTTGAAGGCAATGCCTGCCCCTCATCCCCACCTCCTTTCTCTGCTTCCCGGTTGCTGCCTTGTGAGGAGCCCCTCTCTCACAGATCCACCACAGAAAGAGCCATTCTGCCACTTGGTCCCTACAGTGACGGATTGATGCCTTCTGAAGGAGTGAGGGGCAGGCTGTGGGGCCAAGTGTCTCAAAAAGATCATCTCTGATCTTCCCAGAGATCTTGCAAAAGAGGACGCTAGCCTCGTTTTATCCTGAAATTTTAGCTCGTTCAAGTTACCTAGCCCAGGAGCTCCAGCCTAGAGCTCAAAGACAAGCCATGCTTCCTTCTCATCGGGATGCTCTTCTGGCCACTCCTTGTGGTCGAGTTCTTCTAGTATCATTTTCTTGGCCAATCATGGAGCTCTTCTCCCCTTCCTAAAGCAGTGAAGATTCACTGTTGTCTGGTCTGTGGCACTCTGTTTCTCTCTTTCTCTCCTCTCTTCCCTCCCCTCCCCCTCCCCCCCCTTTGCCTAACAATGTCTCACTATGTAGCTCAGGCTGGCCTTGACCTCAGGATCTTCCTGCCTCAGCTTCCCCAGGTGTAGGAAATGCAGCGGTGTGTCCACAAACCCAGCAGGATCTCTCACAATGACAAAAACATCAACTGTAACTCCATTTGCAAATGAAACTCCATTTGCATATCAGACCTCCTTCCAAGACAGCTAATTCCTTCAGGAAACCACGGTATACTCATCTGTGCACCCTCCAAAGTCTCACCCAAGGCCTGGACCACTAGAACACCCCAGAAATGCTTGCTAAGAAATTACAGCTGCTCCACAGAATGATATGGACAGGGTACAACACCTCAAGACCCAGCCCTGACAAGGGCACCATGCTGGAAATGTGACCACCAAGACCACCATCCCTCTCCCTCAGTAGGATAACCAGCATCCCTCTCTGGAAACAGATAATGGCGTTAGAACTTGGGATATCTTTGCTGACAGTTACATGGGGGTCACCACCACTGAAATGAGAATAGTTTTTCAAATAAATGCATATTCTTTTTTAAAAAATTTCACCTATTGTACTTTTGAGTTCTCTAAAGCCAGCATTTCTAAAAGGTTTGCCCAGAGCAGAGAACACCCCCCCAACCCATCCCTCATTCCCATGTATTTTCCGTTTGAGGCTATACTATGTAGAGGACTATATGATTAATAAGACTTTATCTTCAGAGGCACTTAAAGAAGAAGAGTGTTTTAATGCTGCTGAGTCTTTATTTTAAACTGGGAGTTGGGGTGCAGTACAGACTGTTGTAAAACAGGCAGAACTCCATGAGCGTCTCCCACTCAAAACTATCTCCACTGTAATCTGGATTTGGGTAGTTCTGCTAATTAAAAGCTGGGTATTACTAGAAAGATGCAATTGTCCTGTTACTTGAAGTGGTTTTTTAACAGTCTTTAAGCAGCAACCACTCAACTTGTAAGCGGTTTGCTCTTTAACTGAAGGAATTCATGTGATTATTCTGAACTTGAAATTGGGAAGAAATATGTACATTTTATCATTATCTAAAAGAATGCCCAGTTAAAATGGAGTTTTTAAACATAAGCAAAATTTCTGAAAATAGATATTGCTATTTTCATGGAGATGGGCCTGTAATCCTCTTTCCTTCTGTCCTTTTGTCCTTAACACATTCTATCACACAGGACAGGAAACATGAAACCAAACAGAGAGTTTGAAAATCGGAATGTTGGAAGCAGATCTGCTGCATTCAAATGCTGTCTCTGTCATTCAACACTTCAAAGACCTTGGGCCTCACTTAATTCTGCACCTCTGTTTGCCCTCAGTATAGTGGGTTTGTAGCAGCAGTGGGTCCACCTACACGGTTGCTGTAAACTACGATGGCTTAACTCACATAAAGCATCAGAAGGCTCAACAGATGGAGTGGTCCTTACCTGGTCGAGGTCTCCTATGCTGCCCCACTTCCCCAGTGGCTGTCTACCCTACAGGATCTCTGCCTTCCCACGACTGAGCATCCTAGAGCATCACAGGAAAGTGGCTTCATATTTATTTCTATTATTTTTAATTACGTGTGTGTATCTGTGTGGGGGTATGTGCATATGAGTGCATGTGTCTGTGGAGGTCAGAGACCTCAGATCCCCCTGGACCTGGAGTTATAGACAGTTGTAAGCTGCCTAACATGGATGCTGGGAACTGAACTCGTGTCCTCTGGAAGAGCAGCACACACTCTTAACTGCTAAGCCATTTCTCCAGCCCCATGACTCAATATTTTTTAAGTCATGGAGACTGTGCCAAATCACAATAAGCTACTCTAGATTTAGTCACAACTTTAAACAAGTGTGTATCTGCCCTACAGTATCAATAACAATTAGAACACAGCAGCAGAAAACAGACCTCAGCTCCATATGGCGTCAAGATGTACATACACATCTGTGTGGGTGGATGTGGGCCTGAGGGAATCTCAGCCACTCGGACATCTCAGCCCTCCCTGTTAGAAGGGCAATGCAGTGAACAGAGTTGAAGTCAACACTAAACAGCAGCACAACGTTCCTTTACCTCCTTCTGAATGTTTTCCTAACCACATTTTATAATTCAAGCACGAAATAGATTTTTTTTTTAATTTTACATCAGAGGGTCCTTAACAAAAAAGCTGAACTGGGAGTTAAAAAGTCACTCTACAGGGATGTTAGGGGAATTGAATGGTGTAATAGATGTGAGAGAGTTAGCCCATAACCTGGAACGAAGCCGCATCCCTACACTGGTCCTACTCCAGTTACCACACCCACCCCGAACACCAAAGGAAACATGAAGCAAAGGACAGCACAGTCCTGCCGGCCTCTGAGATCCGAGGTGACACAAAGAACTCAGAGCCTGTCCCCGGAGACCTCTGTTCCACTCTGTGTCTCCAAGTGGTGACCACTGCAAACTCAGTCCTGATGCCTGTGTTAAGGAGCCTCGCAGGGCAGGCAGAAGGTTGGCTAGAGAACATCTTTCTGTTTCCCAGGTGCCTTTGGCAAGAACTGTGCCCTCTCTGTGGTTCCAGCTCCAACCAGGTGGCTCCCCAACACCCTGACCTTCCCTCCAGCCCTAGAGTGTTTGCAACATACTCCTGTCCTCACGCCCCGGCCCCTGCCTAGTCTTCCCATGTTCAAGGGCTTTAGGAACTATTCTGTTTACAGACTAGATAAACTATTGGTCCATCTCAGTTCTTCCACACAACATGACCAATGAGTAAATGCAGGGCAGAGTCAAGGCTCTTCAGGCAGGAATAGATGTTGTCTCTTTTGCTTGTTTTGATAGAAGGCTAACACCTGGGGGGAAAAATGGGAATCAAATAGATTCCCCCATCAGCCCCCTGAAGAACCCCAAAATTCTGCCAGAAGGCTGCTGGGCACTGCTGCTCTGGGTCTGTTTTGAACAGTTGATTTCCCAAGGAATGCGGAATCTCATCACTTGCCCTTCAGCAGAGTCTGGTTTTATGGACCGTCTCCTAAAGACACGCTAGGTGAGAAGGGGTGGGTAAATTCAGAGGGAAGGAAGGCCGTGCGCAGCCATAGCGAGGGGACAGGCCATAGCCAGCATGCAGTGTGCAGGACAACAGAGCCCCTTAACTGGCCCGTGGCTACCGCCATCGCTCACCTTGGGGAGGCGTGAGTTTGAAGGAGGCTTTATGGAAGTAGGAGTTCTTCACTAGTGAATGACTTTGACATGAGAAACAGGACGAGGAAAAGGAGGCTGGGGGAGGGATAGATCCAGAGCTCAGGACTGAGACAAGGCTTAAGGATTGAGAGTTGGGATGAATGGGGACAAGCCTCAGGGGATGGATGGAGCTGCGCAAAGGACCACAGAGGTGGCCCTCGGCATTTCTCAGCAAGAACAGGTGGGACGCCCTGAGTGGGAGGAGACATTGACCCTCCGCTCCTGTCTCAAAAGTGATTTCAATTGGTTAGATTTTGATAGACTGATTTGGTGGTAAAAAAAAAAAAACATTTTCTTGTTCCCAGACTTGGATTTCTGAATGTCTCCAGATAGAGTAACTTATTCATTTATTTAATAAAAATGATATTTTAAATTGACCATTGCACTTAAGCAAGTGGAAATTTCTCAAATGTCAGGGATTTTTGTTTGCTCTATTTTTCATTAACAAGATGATATTTCCTTCCTTTTTCTTCTTTGGCGGGGATCAAGGGAAAAAGATAAAAAATGAATCAAGGTTCAACTCACTCCTTATTTTCAATGCAGTGATCATTCGAGTTGACACTGTCCTGTAACTTAAGGTCTCCCCAATAGTCATCCTTCACTGTCCAGTTCCTAGCAGAGCATCTGGTGTTTAACAAAGAAAAGAGGGAGAAAGGGAGGGAGGGAAGGACGGAGGGATGCATCTAAGCCCAAAACTAAGAATGTCCAACTAGAACGTCCCGATTTCTGGGGATGGATGGAAAGTGCTTTTGATCTCAATCTGCATGTGGAGGTGGGAGCCAGCAATTCCCCTCCATGTGCGTCCACTTGGTAGGATCTGAAGACGCCGAAGCCAATGAATAATGGAGTGGATTTCATACTCCACAATATTAGTTCTTCACAATGTCATTCTGTGTGCTGTATGGACAGGTGGTGGAAGGCCCCCCAAACAGAAGGAAAGGTAACAGGGTAGAGCCAAACTAAAGCTAAATTCAGTACTTCCCATTAACTGCAGCCATTGTTACCCCACAGTCATCTAATTCCGTTTTTCCATTTTCCCTTGAGGTTTAAGCCTCACACACCTTAGATTCCAGCCTCAAATGACCTCAGGCCTCTCATTTCTCTGTATCTTTCCTGCTGTTCAGTGTTTCAAGAGAATGGCTAATGCCTTTAAACATCCAAACACTCCACAGAGAAACCCGAGCTGTCACTGCTGCCCCTCTGTTTGGTTCCAGCTCTGTGCCTCCTAGGCCCTTACACCCACCGTTACACTTCTAGCTCTCCTGAAGGCAGGCTGTGACTGTGCCATCAGCTCCCAATGCCACCCAACTAGGAGCAGGTAGAAGGTCTTCGACTCCACCCAGAACATACCTCCCCTTGATCTGCACAGCTCCACAGCCGTCCAGCCCTATGTCTCTTCAGTGAAGCTCCAAGCACCTCCCAACATGCCCAATGGACTCCAGGGAGACACCTGAGCCACTATCAGTTTCAAATGCTCTGTGGAATACTGTTGTAGTTACTTCTCTGTTGCTGTGATAAAACACTGACTAAAACCAACTCGTAGGGGAAGGGTTTATTTCATCTTACAAGTTACACTCCATCATCAAGGGAAGCCAACATAAGAACGAGGCAGAAACCATGGGAACCCTGCTTACTGGCTGGCTCAGCTACCTTTGATACGCAGCCCAGGACCACCTGCCCAGGATGGCACCACCCACAGTGGGCTGGGCCCTCCTGCATCAATTAGCAATTAAGAACATGTCTCACAGACACACCCACAGGCCAGTCTGATCTGGGAAATTCTTCAGTTGAAGTCCCCTCTCCCCAGGTGACTCTAACCAGCACAAATTACCCTTTGTCAATTCGACACACAAGCATGTCACTATAAGCCATGTTCTTTTCATTTCTCGTCCCCAAGATCTCATGTTAATCACAACATAAAACACTTCAACCTTTAAAAGTCCAATGTCTCTTAACTGTGGGCTCTGTCAAATAAAAAGTAAGTTACAACAGCTTATCTCATAGGCTGAGGTAGGCTGCTCCACTCAGTGCTGCCCTTGGTGGTCATCCCAGTATGGGACCTCCAATATGCTGGGGTCTCCACTGCAACTAAGCTGCACCCTCACCAGTGGCCTCTCCTGGCCTCTCTTCAGGGACTCCTACCGTGCCTCATGGTGCTAGGCTCAGCTCCAACTCGTGACCCCTTCATCCTGGAGTTTCTATCCAGGCTCCATCTTTTCCCGCAGGGGGGTTCTGACCCTGCAACACAGTGCCAAGCCTGAGCTGCTCCCTGTGATGTCTTTATACCATGTGGGAGACACATTATTATATGTGGTCCCCTCTGGACCACAGCTTCTGTGTGCT
Source organism: Nannospalax galili (assembly GCF_000622305.1). NCBI lineage: Eukaryota > Metazoa > Chordata > Mammalia > Rodentia > Spalacidae > Nannospalax > Nannospalax galili. The sequence continues at coordinate 148,956 of NW_008340309.1, read as the reverse complement.
GACCCTGAAATACCTTCCAGATTTCCTCTCAATGACACTGAGCTTTTATTAATTACTGCGGATTTTTCAGCCCCAGCTAATTGGCATCCACTGTCCCAATAAAGGAAAGGTTTCACTTCAGCGATGCTGGTCTCTTATTGTTAATGACAGCTGACCAGAGACCACAGATTCTTAACTGAAAATATCACATGAATGGCCCCATTTGAGACGGCCTCTCAAACTTCCCTCTGAAACTTCAGAAACCAAGCCACATGACCTGCTTTACCCTCAGCATTACCTTCCAAGTTCTACAACAGCTCATTCAGCTCTGTGCACTTAATGGCTTGTCCAGTCTAAAGCTTCAAATACTTTCACAATCCTCCCCCCCAAAAGCAATATTGTCAAGTCTGTCACACCCATGCCCCATTTCTCTCGATACCAATTTCTGTCCTAGTTTGCTTTCTGTTACCGTGATAAATCACTGACCACAAGTAACTTGTCAGGAAAAGGATTTATTTCAGCTTACAAGTTACAGTCCATCATCATGGAAAGCCAAGGCAGGACCCTGAAGGCAGGAAGTGAAGCAGAGACCACAAGGGAGTGCTGTTTACTGACTTGCTAAGTCATCTTTCTTATACAACCCAGACCCCCTGCCCAGGGACCGCACCTCTCACAGTGGGCTGGGCCCTTCTCCATTAACCAGCAATTAAGAAATCGCCTCACAAACATGGTCACAGGCTGTTTCACCATCTCTTCTCCTCCCCCTTCCTGGGAGATCCACACCCACACCCTCTGAGGTCCCAGGGTTGACAAGCCAACAGAATGCCTCCTATTTTGGGTTTTGCATCGTTTATCACATCTGGGAAAGGGTGACTTACAGACGTGAGTTCTCACAGGCTTATATTTGAAATGCCCACCACCAGCTCATCCCACCCCATGGTCTCCATTAGCTTTTCATGCACCACCTCGCCCCACAGCTGCTGTCTCACCCCTCGGTCCCCTGTCTTGCCCCACCCCCACCCCCACCCGCGCTCCATATTATGGCTCTGTCCTCCCTTCATGCAACTGATCGGGTGGGAGAGGTGATGGGCTTCCACCCGCTTGACTCCTTCCGCAGAGTGTGGGAAGGAGGCAGGACAATAGCTTTGTACCAAGTTAACAAAACTACCCAACACAAACACCACCTCGTTCCACTGGAATCACGTTCAGTGAAGGCTTGTCTGCTGCCAAGAGTAAGGCATCAGATCACAGAAGATGATGACAGAGTTCAAATATTTTTTAGAAAGCAAATCTACAGTGCAGTTTTTGTTTGTGTATGTATAATTGTTTTTTTATAGCATTTTATCAATTCTTTGAGAATTTCATACAAGCATGCAATGCATGTTAATCATGTTCATCTCCATTCCTTCCCAAACTCCTCCAAGAGCCACTCTGCTGAGTCTGATCTGTGCTGCCCATACACACGCAGGGATGGGACCATCCACCAGGCATGGTTGACCTGCCAGGGACCACATCCTTCAAGGAGATGACTCTTCCTCCTCTGCCACCATCAACTCTCCATAACTCCCCACCGAGCAGTAAAGGCTTGTCAGCCCTTCTCCAGTCCATGCTGGAATGGTGACTGGCTTGATCATGTGCAGGTCTTGCACAGGCAACCATAGCTGCTGTGAGTCATGAAAGCAGCTGTCCCATCACATCCAGAAGACACGGGTTCACCCCATCCTCCCCAAACTCTAGCTCTTACATTATTTCCACCACCTCTTCCATGATGCTCCCCAAGCCTTGGGGAGAGAGGGGTGTGATATAGATGTTCCATTCAAGGCTCAGCATTCTGCAGTCTTATTCTCTACACACTGACTTGCCGTGGGTCTCTGTGTTAATCGTCATATACTGAAAACAGAAGATCTTCTGCTAAGGGCTGAGAGATGGTCAATGTATAAGTATAAAGGGAAGTTCTTAAATACTATTTCCACTTAGTAGATTAATAGTAGTAGTTTTTCCCCCAGGCCTATGACCTACCTAGCTACAGGTTCTCAGTTCCGTTCACAGTGCATGAGTTCAGTCTTAGGGATTAGGTGTTAAATCCAATCAGAAGTGGTTGGTTCTCCCATAACATTGGTGCTGCTATTGCTCCTGGGGGTACATCTTGCCAGACCACTTGCTATTGCAACTCTTGGGGGTCCCATCTGGGTAAGACTGTTGATTACTTTTCTCCTCTGGTAGCATGCATAGAACTGCCCAGCACTATGAAAGCTAGCCAGCAGAGATGAAGCCTCCAGGTCAATGCCAGCTCGATTTCTGCATGTTCTATGACTAAAATGTGTGGTGTCTTCAGCAATAGGGTCTTACCATCAAGTTCTGGAGGGTAACCATGCAATATTGCCTGCAATGCTGGGAAGTCTATGAGACCTCACTGACAAACGATTCCAAAAGAGGTTAGCCACTTCTGGTACTGGACATTTTATTTGATAGTTTATGATGTCTGGGAGAGGGATTGTCCCCATTATAGGGTAACTTCATTTAGACAGATAGGTAGATAGATGATAGAGAGATAGATAGAGAGATAGATGATAGATAGATAATAGATAGATGATGATGATGGATGGATGGATGGATTAATTGAAGGATAGGTAGATGGATGATGATGGATGGATGGAAGGATGGATGGATGGATGGATGGATGATGGATGATGGATGGATGAGTGAGTAGATGAGTGAGTGGGTATATGGGATGTGAGGAAAGAGAAAAGTGAATGGGTGGGTGGGTAGGTTGGCTGGCTGGATGTCTGGACAGATAGATAGGTGGGTAGATGGAGAGATGGATGAGTGGATAAATGGATGGGAGGATGGTTGATGGATGGATGGATAGATGGATGGATGATGGATGGATGGATG
>NW_008340309.1:128455-145713 GCF_000622305.1 Nannospalax galili | reverse complement strand
ATAGATAGATAGATAGATAGATAGATAGATAGATAGATTGATGATAGGTGAATGATGGATGATAGATAGGGAAGCTTGAACAGTACTAAGCTTCCAAATGGCTTTTCCTTTTTTAAATTTATTTTACTATTTTATGTACATGAGCATAATGCCCACATGTATGTGAGTGGCCTGTGTCATCCCATGTCCGCAGAGGACAGAAGAAGGTGTCGGATCCCCTGAAACTGCAGTTATAGACAGTTGTCAGCCTCCATGTGGTGCTGGGATTCAAACCCAGGTCTTCTACAGGAACAGCCAGTGCTTTTAACTGCTGAGCCATCTCTCCAGTCCCTCATATGACTTTTTCGAAGGTCTCTAGTGAAGTTTTCCATCCCTATATTTCCTCTTCTACTCTGCCTTCCCATCCCCTACCACACGTAGCCCTCCCAGATACAGTAGCTTTGTTCACTGTAAAAGAAAAGCATATTTAAAAAACACAAAAATCACACAAATTTAAAATATATATAAAAGACAGCACTCAAGTCACAGTGGTTCAACTTAACAATTTTATTGTGGTGTAAAAGTGACACCCTTTGGAATAACAGAAACTGAGCTTCAGACCAGGATTTGTGATTATTTTCAGAGCCAGGAACACACTGTGTGAGGCCTGCTCACCATCTGGGCATCAGCAAAGACCTGTGGTTCCCAGTGAGCCGCACAGTCACCCCAGCATGCCACAGCATCGGGCACTTCTGAACTGTGATGTTCAGAGGTCAAGTGTACAAAATACATTTTTTACTTATAATATATTCAACTTATGATCAATTTATGAGGACGTAACTCAACTGTAGGGCCCCAAGTATCTGTATTTGGAAAGGAAACAAGTAACAAAATGCTAAATATGGCTATTTATTTAGTAAAATTGGGATTGTCTCCATAGTTTCTGTTTCCCAAATTTTCTATAATAAGAATAAAAGACATGACAGCCTAGCTACCCTTTCAAAGGTAAATATGATATTTTACATAAACTCTTTGATTAATTTTGATGACTTCTAATATAACTGATATGTGCTTTTTTAATGTGCAAATGGTGTGTATTGCACACATGCACTGCATGCTTGAACATAATTTTATTCAATCACAATCATTAACTCCCAACCCTGACTCATGAGGATGTACCTAGGGAACAAGTAAAGCCAGCCTCCTGGCAGGGACAGGAGACCTAGAGGTTTCTGAGGGATGGTTGCTGTGTAGAAAAGACAGAAGATGGACAGGAAGACAGATTCCCCCAGAATGCAGTTAGCTGATCACTGTGAGGCACAGAAGTCGTGCTGGGGAGATGGCTCATTGGGTAAAGTCCTGCTACGCAAGTATAAAGACCCAGAACTCACACATACAGAAAAATGACAACCACAGCATAAACAGGCGTGGTGGCGGCGGCATGAATTTGCAATCCCAGAGCTGGGAGACTCCCTGGCCAGTCAGCCTCGCAAATCGGCCAAGTGCCGGCCAGTGAGTATGGGGCAAGGCCCTGTCTCAACAAACAAGGTGGACAGTGCCTGAGGTTGACTATTGACCCCCATGAGCACACACACATGTTCACATGTGTGTGCATGCACACATGCAGGAAGAAAAGGAACTCAGAAGCATGTCAAGTAAGTGAGAACTGGCCAACTAATAAGAAAATAAAACAAAAACATCCAGGGATTCTATACAATGGACGTTTGGTTCCCTTACACTCCAAAATGAGTTCAGATTCTTTTCCTAGTTTCAAGAGCAAAACCAAACACAAAAGTGGCTTTTGACCATGTGTGGTAGCACATAAATTCTCTACAGCATTTAAGCTTTTCTTTCAGGGTTTGATAACACTAAGAAGACATTTTCTGTGCCAATAAAGAGGGAAACTTCCTAAAATCAAAGGCCTCATTGAAATCCCATTTCCGTTATGAACTGTGTGGGCTCGGGGAAAGGACCGAATACCTGGGCCCGCCATCTCCCTAAAGCCAGAGCAACAATGCCCACCCAGCAGGTTGCTGAAAACAGCATGGGTTGTATCTGAAAAGCAGTGAGAACTGTGCCCAGCACTTTGTGGCCATGAGGCACATTTGCTGATATTTTCATGAGTAAAGATTTCAGTTTAGGACTTTGACTCCAAACCCACTCTGAAAACCAAATTCCATTAGTGTTTTTGAAGTTGCAGTTCAGCTGCTTTGCTAAAGCCCTGAGATAGAAAGATTTTTTACATGCTACAACCTGCAGTCAGGAGGTTCGTCTTCAAGGTTCTTTGGCTGGTCTTACTGTACTTTAAATGCAATAGGCTGTGGGATCCTGTTTTTGTTTTGCAGAACAGCCTCTAATTTTGTTGGGAATCCTCCTTGAATGTGTAGCTAGGTATGCAGTTCTGTGTAGGAATGTGGCATGCACTGTTTTTAATACAGTTGGTCACTCTACAGGGTTACAGTGGAGCACCCTGGACAGGATAAGGCTCTACACAAGAGCTCACAAAACACGAGAGAAGTGTGATGTTCCGTGTGACTTCCCAATGACCAGTTTTGTGATTCTCTCTTACATTTTTTGGTGTATGTGTGTGTCAGTGTGAATGTGTGCCATGTGTGTGCATGCCTGGGTGTTGGGGCCCGTGGAGTTGGGAGTTGCAGGGAGTTGTGAATGTCCCTATGTGGGTGCTGGGGGAGTGAACTTAAGTCCTCTGGAGGAGCAGCAAGCTCTCTTAACCACTGAGCCATCTCTCCAGCCCCTTGGCACCATTTTCTTGTGAGTGTGTACTGGTTAAGAATGAAGCTTTGGACTGGGTAGGATTCACACCCGGCCCTCCCCATACTCCAAGCCTCAGGCTATAGTAATCCATGCAAGCCGAGTTCTTTGAATCTGTGCTTATATCCTTATAATGAAAGAAAATATCACCTCACAGGACAGTGAATCGAGGAAAAAAATCAACTGTGAGAATACATGTGAGTATTTAGGCAGCAAATTCTGGCAGCATTACTATTTTTTAAAAAACCCTTATTTTCAGATTCAAAAAAAAAGAAACCAATTCTATTTTAGGCAACATATTCTGGAGGAAGAAGTGAGTCAAGAGATATGCGTTCTATTTTGTACAGAAGAACTGAAGTCACAGGAAGTAGAAATCTCCCAGAGATTCTGTGAGCTAATTCTAAAATAAACAAAGTCCTATTTTATTTCCCTGTATGGATGTACAAGCTATAACATTTCCCATAAAAGTGATCAGAACAAAAATCTACTTTCTATATATACCCATTCTCCAAACCCTACTGCAGGGGCCACACTGCCCACATCTCAACCTCATCTACCATCATCAACCAGCTATGGCCGTGGAAAACGCCAGGGTTTCTTAGAGCCAACAGCAAAGCTCTGAAATCCTGGAGTATTCTCTTCCCAAGACTGCCTCACGCTGGGTCCCCACCCTGTGCTGTGTGTATTAAAAGAGAAATAATGGATTTCCTGGGCTTCCTTTTGACAATTTGCTCAGAAATGGTTTTGTTAGGGTCTAATGAGATGTTCTTTGCAGGCTAAATAACATGAATTTAATGCAGTTCAACCACCACAGTCCAATTTCAAGGTAACCAATAATAGTACTGCTATCCTTTTACCCGCCTGTCCCTGACTACTGATGAGTATTTTAGTAGATACTTTTAAAGCCTTTCCTGCCCGATGAAGCTTTAGTTTGGTAATAGAGCTTGCACAGAGACCCTAACCATCAGAAATTACAAATGAAGTCCATTAGGGGAATCCCCACAAAAGCCAATGAATTCAAACACTGCTTCAATCAGTCTTTGCAAGATTTCAGGATTGTGTTCTACAGAGTGGGAAGTTACCTCCCCACACTGGATTCTGATTGCTACTGTGCTGTCTCTGCCCATTCAACTGAGTGGTGGCTCCCAGCAGGGGACACCTCAGCAGAAACTGAGCCAGGAGACTAACATCGCCAACAGGAATGAACAGGCCAAGGAGCTGCCACAGAAACCTGCTCTTTCCTGGAGGAACCGCTGGCCACAGCTGTGTGAACAACACATTTATCATTTTATATTTGCCTACAGTGACACCTGCTGGAAATAAAAATAATTTGAAATATAAAATCAAGCTTCAAACACCATCAATCGTACAATATTATTTTAGTATTATTACTATTTTGACTAAAAACATTGCTTAAACATTCATTTAATTTCTGGTTTTGCTTTTAAGTTTTCTTTTTGGCAAGGCTGAGAAGCTAAGTAGTATTCTGCTTGATGAAATAATTATTTTACTGGTAGGAAAGAGTTGGGATAAACTCTCATATGGCGCCAACTATTTTTAGATGGAAGTCTTCCTAAGCCATCTAGCTCACTAGATGCAGCTCTAGCAGTTCAAGCAAGAGTTACAATGTGATGGTAAGAGATTTTGGAACTCTGGCTGAAGATTACAATGAGTATATTTCTGAATGTTTACCTATACACTAGGACCTTCCTGAGCAGTGCTGGACCGCAGAGCTGTCCAGATCTTGGGGCTTGGAGCTATGTTAAAGCAAGCTCACACTGCCAGCCACTTTGTGCATTAAACAACCAACTGAGCTTCTACAAAAGACAACTGGTTTCAGCAGTAACTCTGCATGTCAAGGAGTCCCACCACCCAGTGGAATGCAGCAGGATTTGTGCTCTTAGGACCCACTGCCATCAACAGAGTGACCACAGCCATTCCAACCCATGGAGAAAGGTTGACAACATTTTAGCATGGATGTGCATGAAGTCAATTTTATGCCATGATTTGGTGTTTTACAGTTCTCATTAACATGAGGCACATCCGCAGAACAAGACTTTGATGTTGTCACATTCTGAGTTCAAGTCACTTTGGCATTTTCAGTGTGATTTATGTACCTTGCTGGCATTTTTTCCCATTTAGATGATTTCCTTTTGAGACAGGGTCTCCTTGTAGCCCCAGCTGACCTAGAGTTTGCTATGTAGTCCAGGCTGGCCTCAGTCTCACAGAGATCTGCCCACCTCTACCTCCTGAGTGCTGAGATTAAAGGCACACATCACCACGCCTGGCCACTTTTTTTTCCTGCCTGTAACACTTTCCACTGAAGTCTCAGTTTGTAATGTAACTTCTTGGACTTTTTAAAAAGCAAATGTTAGTAAAGACTTGCCCAGCTCACTATGGCTGTGCCATTGTTTCTCTAAGAATGCCCGGTAGCATCAGGCAGAGGACCTTTGGCGCTTCAGAACAAAGGTTCTCATCTGGATGTAGCCCACCGCTGCAGCGTGCTGGCCCAGCATGCACAAGGCAGTTGGTTCACTCCCCAGAACCCGAGATGAAGAAAGGGCTCGCATGAACTCACCCCATGCTGCTTCCCCCTCCACCATTTCACCACAGCTGCTCTGGCGCATCTTTGCTTAGAAGACAAAGTTTTCAAGGAAATAAATCTTCCTGATCTACTAACTTGCATATTCACCCACTCTTTCTCCTTCAGCTTACAGACCATGCCTCACACACTGGCGAATGTGGAGAGGACAGCCCATGCCTTGCCATACACAGGTGCCCTCAGCCACTGGTGGGAACTAAGGTCAGGTATGCGGGGTGTGCTCAGTGCTCACTGTGACCATGTGACCATGTGCAACCATGCCTGAGCACAGTCACCTGTTCCTCCCTGTCCCTCAGAGCCATGATATCTGTTCCTGTTAAAATGACCACTGCAATGGAATTGGGGGCAGGGTCTTTGCTAATCAATAGTCATAGGGTACTGGCCTCATACAGATCCAAGAGCACACTGGCCCTCAACTATGTGAGGGCATAACCAAAGTCACCATCTTGGAACAAGGAAACTGGCCATCTTGAGACTGTGAATCTCCTGACGCCATGTTGGAACTGAGACATCCAACCTGCAGTGCTAAAAGAAATAAACTTCCATGGTTTATAAGCCACCCCAGTTTATGATAATTTGTCATAGCAACCACAGATGAGATATAACTTTAAATAATAGTTTTCTTAAAAAGACAAATTTTTCCAAGCGCTCACATAAGTTTTATCTCCATACATTCAGAAGAATTAGGACTTAATGTTTCCTTTCAACTTCAGAGACTGGGCTTTTTGGGCAGTAGATTTTTATGGATTTTTCCACAATGCAGGATAGGGAACAGAGACCATCAGCACAACAAATAGAAGCCCTCAGCCCCAAGCATCAAGTGGGCATCAGCCCTGGGGCTTTTCATAAGACAGAAGTCAGGAGACTGTACCTATGCTTCCAAAGTGAAGCCAACTGAACCAGCACTCCTGAAAGCACGCACTGAACTTAACGCACAAATTTATGCTGATACTTGATTTTATGTTTACACTTACTTTTCTAAATTGTGTATTAAATACCAGAGAAGACATCTATTTGGTATTCAATTTACTAGCACATTAAAGCACTTAAGTCATTAGCAAACTGCATTAAAAAAAGGGATTATTTCATTCTTAGGCATGACTTACAGGACTCTTCCTCTGCAAGCAGCTGGATGGATTTGAGGGGGTTCTAGGTCTTTAGTCTGGGAATATCTTAATGTTGGTTTCTTGTTATTATGATAGTTCAAGGTGAGTCCCAGAAGGCCTTCTGGATGACACCTTCACAGTCGTCATCTCAGGGCCTGCTTCCATCCTCTCAGCCTGTCTGAAAAGACTCTATATAGACTGTCTATAGACTGTCTGAAAAGTCAGGATGGAGGGAGAGCCAGTGTGTCGGGGGGGAACGTGTGTCTGTGAAGAGCAGATCACAGCATGTGTAGTTAGTGTGCTATGTCCAAGCTGAAGTTGTCCGTGGTTCCAATGCAGAAGGACAGTGGGGACAGAATCCAGATACCTCAGTCTTCAATCTGCCTGGATTGTGGTAGGCTGGCAACCAAGACAGTAGTCTTTCTGTGCACTTTGGAACATGATCCAGGCTACTAGAAGGGTCCTGTGGCTGGTCTGAATGACAATCAGCAGGACATCTTGATCTTTGAAGATGATCTTGGCTTGGAGCTGCCCACAGGTCATCTTTGAGAATGAAGCTACCATGGGGGAAATCTGGAGCCGAGGCAGAGACAGAGCTCACATGACACGGCTGTAGCCCAGGTCCACCCAATTCCTAGAAGTTCCACTGGCCAGCCATGGTTTGTTATCAGGATATTCACAAAGGCTCCTATGCTGCTATTGCTGCCATGGTCTGGCTTAGCTAGATTAGTTGGTTTTCTATCCCTGTGACTGAAAAGGTGATAATACAGTACACCTGTCACATCACAGTGTAGAAAACCCACAGCACAGCAGCCACACCACAGTATTACTGAGTACCAGCATTGTTCGATAGACCACTACAGAACACCCACAGCACACCTGGTACACCGTAGCCTGTACCTTACACCACTGTAGAACGCCCACAGCACACCTGGTACACCGTAGCCTGTACCTTACACCACTGTAGAACGCCCACAGCACACCTGGTACACCATAGCCTGTACCTTACACCACTGTAGAACGCCCACAGCACACCTGGTACACCGTAGCCTGTACCTTACACCACTGTAGAACGCCCACAGCACACCTGGTACACCATAGCCTGTACCTTACACCACTGTAGAACGCCCACAGCACACCTGGTACACCATAGCCTGTACCTTACACCACTGTAGAACGCCCACAGCACACCTGGTACACCGTAGCCTGTACCTTACACCACTGTAGAACGCCCACAGCACACCTGGTACACCATAGCCTGTACCTTACACCACTGTAGAACGCCCACAGCACACCTGGTACACCATAGCCTGTACCTTACACCACTGTAGAACGCCCACAGCACACCTGGTACACCATAGCCTGTACCTTACACCACTGTAGAACGCCCACAGCACACCTGGTACACCATAGCCTGTACCTTACACCACTGTAGAACGCCCACAGCACACCTGGTACACCATAGCCTGTACCTTACACCACTGTAGAACGCCCACAGCACACCTGGTACACCATAGCCTGTACCTTACACCACTGTAGAACGCCCACAGCACACCTGGTACACCATAGCCTGTACCTTACACCACTGTAGAACGCCCACAGCACACCTGGTACACCATAGCCTGTACCTTACACCACTGTAGAACGCCCACAGCACACCTGGTACACCATAGCCTGTACCTTACACCACTGTAGAACGCCCACAGCACACCTGGTACACCATAGCCTGTACCTTACACCACTGTAGAACGCCCACAGCACACCTGGTACACCATAGCCTGTACCTTACACCACTGTAGAACGCCCACAGCACACCTGGTACACCGTAGCCTGTACCTTACACCACTGTAGAACGCCCACAGCACACCTGGTACACCGTAGCCTGTACCTTACACCACTGTAGAACGCCCACAGCACACCTGGTACACCGTAGCCTGTACCTTACACCACTGTAGAACGCCCACAGCACACCTGGTACACCGTAGCCTGTACCTTACACCACTGCAGAACGCCCACAGCACAACAGGCTTTATTCAAACTCTTAAGTGGCCACTTAATTTCAGAACAAAAAAACAATTTACTATATTGCACAAGTGTTCATATAAATTTTATTAGGTCATAGTTTATTTATACTCAATATCTATACTTGTATTTGTTTTAAAGCTCTAAGTATAAAAAGTTTACAAAAAATGTATGTCTTTTCATATTTGAGTAATATAATAAAAATCATTTGAGTCATTGAGACTTTCCTCCTTTGTAGGAAGCCTGGTCTGAGTTTCGGGCTGGAACATTCTGGAGAAGTGAGACCCAGTCAACTGCAGGAGGGGATTGGAGCTGGTGTGTCTCAGATGGAGGAAGTCCCCAGGCCCCTAGAATCTACCCCAAATTGACTTTTTTGGAATATGCTCCAAAGATAAAGTATAAAGTGACCGGGTATGAGTTATCTGCCCTGGGACCACTTTGACAAAATGAGGTAACCCGAATACCCAGAGGTAGATGTCTGACTGAACACACAGCGGTCCATGAAGAGGGCTCTGTGCACTGTGAGAGGGCGTGAGCTCAGCATGGACACCCTGATTAGAGTGACCTCAGGGTGATGCCACCAAAAAAGCGGGGGGGGGGAGGTCTGGCTGGGAGGAGGGAGAGAAGGGTTGCAGAAAAGAAAAGGTCGAAGAACGTTCAATGTAGACATGACTTTGCTTACATTTTTGAGAAGATTGGAGAACTAATAAAAACTTGCCTCTGGAGGAGTGGGGAGGAAGGGAAAATAGGAAGAGGCCAGAAGGATGAAAATAATTCAATTAACACGGTGCTGAATTTTACAGTTTTGAAGTTGGAATCCTATGAATAGCAATGTTCTGCATAATTAAATCAAAAGGAAAGCATTTCATAAAAATTAAAGCAACTAAAAGCAGGTGAACGTTAACATGGTTGCATAGCCACTGAGAACAGACACACTTGAAGGAACCTGAAGACGGCTTGACAGCGTGCATCATGCAACGCATCATAAGAACAAAAGAACTCGGAAGTGTCAGATCTACTCATTAGCATGGGGTTGGATTAGAGTTGCACTACGACAGAACAGCGATTGCAGATGCATTAGCATGAACCAAATAAGGAACGTCTTTAATATTAATCCCAGTATGACCAGAAACTGGAAATTTTAGTGTAAAGGGGGAAAAGTATAGAATAGGAAAACTAAAGTTCACAATTTTCCATTTCGATTACGGTATCAATATCATGCTTTCTCCCTATAACTCTTAGAGACCAAGGAATATCAAAAGAGAGCTAACTCCCAGCAGAGAAGGGACCGTGTGAATGAGTCTCCAGCTTCTGTTTTACAGTGAGGTGTTTATCAAGGCCACAAGAGCTGGGGCTGGCAAGAGACTCATCAGTTAGGAGCAAGTAGTGTTCCAACAGGGCTCAGGTCCCGGTACCCACAGCTGATGCTCACAACCACCTGTAACTCCAGCTTCAGGGAATCTGATGCCCTCTTCTGACCTCCACAGGCTTTGCATGACACTTATATACACATACAGGCAAACACTCCTACATATAAAAAAATGTTAAAAATATTTTTTAAAAAGAAATAACACAGGAGCCAATGTGATAAACTCTCGGTGGCCTTAAAATGTTCCATTTATACAGAATGATCACCCCTGATTTAAGTGCTACGTGTGTGTGTGTGTGTGTGTGTGTGTAGACACACACGCAATATTCACAGTGACACTAAAATGGCTTCGTTGGTCACCGCTGGAGGTTGTACAGGTACCAACTCTTTGCTATGAAAACCCGTCAGTAAAGGGACGCCATTTTCCACTTCTACGGCTAAAATGATTTCAGGGTAAGAAGAGGCTGACATTGAGGAGCATCTGAAGAACACCAGCTAATGTGAGGGAATAACGATATTCAAAAACACTACTTTGAAACTGTCTTCTCTCTGTGCTGAGAGTCAGACCCAGGGCCTCCCGCATGTGAGGCAAGCCCCCCCCCGGTGAGCTGCACCCCCATTCCATTTTGTGACTTCTGTGGGAGCAAGGGGCTTAGCGGGAACACCTGCTAAAACATTCCAAGTGCGGCTGGTGGCTGCCGCATATAGCGCAGTCCCTGAAGTCAAAGCAAGACAGCCAATGCTCTGTGATCCATGCTCCCAAACACCAGGAAGTAGGTTAAAAAAATGAGCTTGAACTTAATGAAACTCCTAACTCTGAGCCCGGGACTGTTGCCGATACCACAGGTTTAGGAATAATGTGAATGCCAAGAACATCAGCTGTTCAGGTACCATTAGCTCTGAAGGCAGAATGTGGGAGGTTCAGGGCACAACGCGGTGTTGAGACGCATGAGCCTGTGGGGATACTTCTCATGAACAGCACCACACACCATCCTCTCATTTTCTCAAGAAAATTGTAAGGTTCTATACTATTTCTCTATTACTTTTCCTCTCTACCGAACTATCTCCAGGACAAATGTGTTGCTTTTGGAAGCAGAGATGCCTTAGTTCAAGCCCAGATGCATCCTGGTTGCCCATAAAACCTCAGAAATTACAGTGAACATCTATGGCCTTTATTTTTCCCATCTGTAAAATGGACAGAGTGTCTCCTATCTCCCTTTGCATCCTTGTAACAGGCTAAGTGGCCTCTCTATTGCCTTACTTTTGCCGTTTCTCTAAACACCAAAAAAATCTCCTTTCTCTAGTGCCCCTGTCTGGCCCTTTCTAGAACAAATTCAACTTTCTCCTAATATTGACATAACACTCGGAAGTAAAAATGGTAATTCTGTGTGCCAGTGAATCCCTTTTTGTGCTCTTAATTCCTGCACTGTATTGGGTAACACAGTCATCCCTCTCTACCCTAGGGCGTGTTTCAGAAGCCCCAGTGGACAACCGAAAGGACAGCACCAAACCACGTTGCCACAGGGCACTGGCACAGGGAGTTGGTCTGTCCCTCCCTGTCCTTCACCCTGGTGCCTCATTAGAATCACAGCCTTGCTCTCTGGAGCCTCTGTGAAATAAAATCAGGGTTCCTTAAACAGAAGCACCAAGATACCAGTGAATGGTGATCAGATAGATGACTGCTAGAACTCCTGGGTGACCGATGGGAGGGTAGTGTATACAGCACAGATACGCAGGCAGCTGGTGGGGTGAGGAGATTTCATCACATGACTGGACTGTCACACAGGTTAAGGCTTTTCATTGCTCATTTCTTAAATTTCCTGCTTAAAAGACCACGGTTGGCTTCAGTCACTGAAGCCACAGACGGTAGAACCGCAGGTGGAGGGACAGTGTGCTGCATGCTGTGCTCCCTGTAAGAGAATCAACTCCCTGCACCACAATGCCTGCCACAGGAAACGCCGCTCCTAATGGTGCTCCTTTGCTCAGTAGATGGTTTCTCAAGTAGTTACCACGATAGGCCTGTGCAGGACACTTCGATTTCATCATTTATTATAGGAGTCTGGAGGAAAGCCAAACACAGCACTAGAAATGGTGTGTGACTGGTATTTAGCTGAACGTTTGAAAGGGTCCGACGGGTCATTTCATCTGGGAATGAGCCCCTGATCTGCAGCTCACCTAGATAAGGCCAGGGCTGAACCTACCAGCCGGTGACAGATGCCCAGGGGCCACTTCTGCAGCCCAGGCACCCGACAGCACCAGCCTGTGTACAGCCACTCACCCCGACCGAGGGACCAACCAGCGTCTGGCCCGTCATCTTCCCACCCAGCAAGACAGGGTCCATTTCTCACTAATCCTTGAATTGTTGCAATAGCTCTAGGCACAGCGCAAATGCGAGCGCATGTCCCAGACTCGGTTCTGCGGACTCGTCTCCCACCTTCTTAGAAAATAAAAGGCTTCGGGATGGACGTCCTTGATCTCCTCCGCCCCTGACCAGAGAGCAGGATGTCTGAGAACCCAGGACCTCCACTCGGCTCAGCCTCAGTGACCCCCAAGGCGGAGGGTCTCGGCTGCCTCTCACCTTCCACTGGGTAAAAGTGGAACCCAGGGCCGGAGGAAGAGGGCGCTCCGGGCCGTACAACAAAAAGCCGAATTATTTAGATGTTTAATGTCCAGCCGAGGATTTCGTTTTTCCCTACATTCCTTTAATCATAGTTGATCGTGTGGGAATGGCTCCGTTGTGATTTTCTGCTACTAAAAATTGGGTGTCCACGGATCATGTATTCTAACCTCTGCTGAGCAAGAAACAAATCCCAGATAAAATAAAGCACAGGGAAATACCTAACATTCTCCTAATTAAACTCCCCACCAGTTACTGGAAATGCCTAAATATTAAGGTTGTAAAACCAAACAACCCTAGGAATTTGACATGAAGATTTAATAACAGTTAATTACTATCAGGTGTATTAGTGCGCACATGAAATACTCTTCGTCCTCCTTTCACGTTCTAAGATCTTAAAGGACAGCGGGGAAGATGAAATGTAGAAATGATTCCCTGAGTTCCCGACAGTCCTCCACCAAGGACTCCTGAAGGCCCAGAAACATCTCTTTCTCTTTCGAGAACAGCTAATGTACGCCCCGTAATTATAAAAGCGAAACAAAAGTGATAAAATACTATAAAAATGGTCACACCCATTCAGTCTTTGGAGGAGAGAGGAATTTTTCCCTGGAATTCTTAATTAAGTGGTAGTAAAAGCAGATTATCCGATCGTGTGCACCCTGATAACTGAGGTGCACGGTGGTACCAGCAGCTTGGTGGCTCTCCCCAGGCGTGACTGGACTTTTCCATCCCAGCAGCTGAGAGAAAAAGGGGGCCTTTAAAATCTAGAGCCGTTGCCTTCGCTTAACTATTCTGTCATGTTTTCCTTACAGCAGGTGTCAGTATCGTGGGTTTATTTTCTCTTGTCATTATTTATTGCCATTCATCTACTTAAAAGCATATGTTGCATCCCAAGAAGTTATCTGCTTTGTTTTTAGAAAAGATAAACTTCTTTGCCTGTGGAAACTAATTATTTGCAGATACGGGGAATATACGGTTGTATTTTGTTGAGAATTAACCTTTCTTAAGCTGGGATTGATGCCGATCACACATGACTTCAGAAATTAGCAGACGCTGCTTTGCCTTCTAGACTGGAATCATCTGGGGGCTTGTCTTTGAGTGGGTCATTTTACCGTACAGCTAATGGAAATATATACATTTTATCACAGTTGTTGAAAATAAAAACAACTGGTAGACTTCCTTTGTGATTGCACTTCAGATAATAAATACAAATAAATAATAAATAAATAAATAAATAAAAAATAAATAAATAATAAAATCAAGACCTCGTTACAATACAGGACATTAAACAGAAGATGTCATACGGCTGCTTCCAATCACAGCAGCACCTTACTACAACGCAGAATTACCAGGAAACCTGTCAATACTCTTCACCCTCTTGTAAAATTCAGAAATAAACTGAGACCAGGAAACATGACCACAGAAGTATGTGGGAAGAAAGGCAGAAAGATTTGTGTCCCAATTGACAAATAAATGTAGTTAATTAGCAAGCGACGCCTCATTTGCTTTGGGAAATAAAGATGATAAACATTCAGATTTCCCAGGGGAAACATTTGAGGAAAAAGCAATGTTCACAGGACCATCACTCGGGGCTATTTGAGATGAGCTGACGACATAGGTGTGACAGGAAGGGCTCCACACTCTTCCCACGAGAACAGAAGGTGCCGGTCAGTCCTCTGACTCCACCTGCTTCAAAGGCCTTTGCAAAGGCCTCCTGCTGTCCTTGATGGTCTTCCGACATGTGCTTCTACCATTGTACTTGAGGAAAATCCATTCTGAAACCCAAGCCCACCATTTAGTTTTAATGCTCGGTCAGAGCATGTGTAGGTTACTAAAGAGACAGGATGAAGGGGACACTGAAACGTGCAGTTTCTGCCACCCAGCAACGCACCTTCCAGTGGAGAGAGAGCGGTCAAGACGTGGGCGAAATGAGTCCTTGGATCAGCCGTGTTCCTGAGGAGGACGGGGAGGCACCAACATTTTCTTCCCCACTCGGCCTTCTATCCCTGCTGTGCCAAGGATCCTCTCTCCACTGGCAAATCCCAGTTGGTTCACACAGCCTCTCTGGGCAGCTTCGGCTGTTAACAAACAACCAGCTCACATCTCTCGCTATCTGCCTGTCTGACTCCTGTGGTTCTGCACACCAGATGATTCTGGCTGGCAAATGCTTAGTATTCTAGACTGCTTCCAAGCCACCAAACCCTCTCTAGCTTGTGGAATACTTTCTTTTCATATCACACCATATCATGTAGAAGGAAAGTAACCCCAAAGATAAAATGAATGTTCTCCAAGTGGATGCCAAGGAACTGGGAACAGGAAGGGCCAAAATTCTCCCTCAGTGCAATGCCCATAGACCCTAAGCAAGTCATTTTACCACAGCAATGGCCAGGCTCCACATCGACAAATAAGAAAGTGAATTGTGCAAAAATGATGGGTATTAGAATTTTTTTAAAGCCAAGAAATGTACTTACTCAAAGAAAAATTTACTTAGGAGTCCATATGGACCATTGTGACTCTCCTGGGTAACAAACAGGATTAAAAGAAAAGCCTGCAGGTAAACCTGCTCAAAACCATTCCCGTCCCTCAGAACCATCCACAATGAACAAACTGAAATTTCTATGATCCTTGTGGTACAGAGTCTGTGCTCTAAACCCAGATGCCTCCCTAGCTGCGTAACATGGAGCATCTGAGGGAATCTAAAAGCTCAGATGGTGAGATGGATGAATGACAGTTGCTTGGATTAAATGTTCCCCTCTGGAACTTCTTTCTGCATATGCGTGTAAGTCTTGAATATGAAAGTCTATTTTGATTCATAGGAGACAAAAACCTCTTCATCGTGCCAAGTTTTCAGCGACACCAAATACATCTAGCCAGACATCCACCATTAATCATCCTGCTTTCTGTCAAAGGCCTCAAATCCCCAGGATAAGAGCCAACCACTGCCCAGCAGCAAATCAAGAACTGCTTCCCAAGCATAGTGACCACAAAGGCCAAACCAACAGGAGGGAGCCTGCTGTGTCTGAATGCAACCAAGGCCATCTCGTGGAGTGAGTGTCTCTGAGGCTTCGTAGAAGGAACAGATGGGCCAAACAGTAAAGGTGGCCAGATGGCTGGACACTGGTTTAAGGAAGTGATCCTGAGGGGGTAAACTGAACCAGAGATAACCCTAACCTCACTTTACCTAGGAATGTGGCGTGGCGGGCTCTGTGAATCTTCTGTGTCTTGCATAGGGAATCCCCCGGTCTCCTAAGCACCCCGACACAGATGCTTGAGCCATGACTCATAGGCTCCTGTAGAGATGATGCATCTTGGGGTTGCAGAACCAACAGAGGCCAGTACCTTAGAGCCGTGAGCCCACTTCTTCCAACAAGAAGGCTCTGCACAATGAACTGACCAGAGCCACTGGCCTTCTGACAGCTCTGAAAGCAACAACTTGTGTGTGGCCCTGAGTGTGTGCCCAGCCCTGCTCACACCCCTCAACCAGGAGTGCCCTAACCCACAGAAGCAAGGGAAGATAAGAATCGTGGCTATGCTCACCCAAGCTGATGGATGAGCCATGTCTGCTTGGGCTTGAGTGATCTGACCACTCCATGCTTGATCACAGTTCACACAACTCTGAACCCACCATTAGGATCTGCTTTTTATCACCATGACACCCTAGTCATCTGGCATCTGCAGATATATCCTGTGTCTCTCGGCAGGTAGTAAGTGCCTGCTTCTCCATCCAAATCAGAACACACTAGCAAGGGAGAGCTTTGGATTCTAAGCACCTTACCAGATGCTATTTCCAACCCAATACATTACTCACAGAGAGACTTCCTTCCACAGCCAGAGCCCGAAAGGGCTGCTGGGACCACTTTTACTATCACTGACTACCCGTCAATCCTTTACCCTCAGCCCCTCCCAAAAGGATTCCCATGTCCCCGGAAATTTCCTTGAAGACCCATTTTAACCCCTCCTTAGTTTGGTCACTAGCTTTGTCTAAGCATCCCAGAGGTTCCTACTCTACCTACCATCCCTACTAAATCAAAAGCAAGTTAACTGACTCCCAGAAGCAACAATCAGACCTGAAGCTTTTAACATGGCCACTTCCAAAACTCAACAGTTCTAGGGAAAGGGAACCCAAGGGTTTCACCATGAGTGAGACGGCATGAATCCAGATGCACTGTGTCCTTCGGAATATTCTAAGGCAGACTCCATCGTCAGGTCAGCCTCTGCAACAGGCCCACCAGATCCTATCAGTTCACAACGACAGTCCTCCCTGTTCTAACTCTACATTTGTGAATCTCTTATGTCAGAGTCTAGTTCACATCCCCTGCTGTGCCGGAAGCTTCTGTTGTCAACTTGACACACCTGGGGAGAGGGAGCTGCAGTTGGGGAATTCCCACTACTGGACTGGCCTATGGCCATGTCTGTGGGGCATTTTCTTGAGTGATATGGGTGGTGCCACCCCTGGGCAGGTGGGCCTGGCTTGCATAAGAAAGCAGGCTGAGCAGGGGCCAGGAGAGCAAGTCAGTAAGCAATGTTCCTCCACAGCCTGGGCTCCAGCTCCTGCCTCCGGGTTCCTGCCATGAGTTCCTGCCCTGGCTTCTCTCCAGGATGAACTGTGTGTTAGGTGAAATAAACCCCTTCCTCCCCAAGTTGCTTTTGGTCAGTGTTTTTTCTTTTTTAATATTTTAAAAATTTTTTGTAGAAGAAACATTTCATTACAGCTTTAACATAAGAACAGTTTCCAGAGCAAAGATACATCTCTTTCAAAAGTGGCTATAAAATTTTTAGGTTCGCTGTTAA
>NW_008340309.1:127762-128444 GCF_000622305.1 Nannospalax galili | reverse complement strand
TTATACAATATTGAACTCAGTATAAGCCCTGTAAGACATAAAATTGAATGAGTTTTCCAAAGATTAAAGGGGCCAATATAATTTTTTAAGAGTCCATATGTATAGCTAAAAGCTACATAACAAGCAACAATGCCAGTTAGGAGATACCTTCTTTTGAGTTGTTGGCCAGGGTGGCCAAAGGGACTCCCAGGCTGTAACCCAGCATAGAACTGGGAAAATGAACAGCAGATCCCAATGTTATCTAAAGGAATATTGACAACTAATTGCTGCTAAATGAGGAACAACTGACCCTCCTAAAACAAAGACTTCTAGATAGGCTGACCAGATTCACCAAAGTAGTAGGGAATGGCTGGGGGTGCTGACAACACAGCAGACAGTAGCAGGGATATCAGAGTATAAGGGCTCTAGTTGAGGGAGGGAGGCTATGGGAGGGTGCCATCTGGGAAGTGGGTGTACAGTTGAATAAGATGGTTTGGGATGTTCTGTGTGATATACAAACACACACAAAAAATCAATAAATTAAAAAAAGTATTATATTTGAGGAGGAAGCATAAAATTTACATCATGTTAATTAGTAGAATTACCATGAAATCTACCCCATGGCTTTATAGACGTACACAGGTGCCAAGGATCTGAGTGCAACCAATTATGACTAGTAATAATCAGATACATACAGATTAAA
>NW_008340309.1:121574-127463 GCF_000622305.1 Nannospalax galili | reverse complement strand
GAGATGCATGCGCCAGCATCTCTGTGTTATTAGCAAAAACAATGAGTCTTTCTGTAAGAAACAGTATATTTTAAATGAAATGGAGATCTTTTTAATGGTCAGTGTTTTATCACAGCACTAGAGAAGCAACTAGGGCATCTATCTTACGCTCTATCTTCTGTAGCACATCCAGACCCTCCTCTGTAAGAACCCTCTCTCCCCCATCCCTGAATCCATCCTCACTTCACTTTTTACTTTCACTGCACTTCAAAGCCACTGTTTCGAGAACAGGCTCTTCCTCAGCCAGCCCAGGTCTGCAACACCCTGCCTGCCTGTTCCTTCGATGAGTCCATCGACAAACCCACTGCCAGGTGAACCTGCTCATCCATACTCCCTCTCGTTTGTCTTGATAGAAGACCTAGGAATTGGCCTGATTCAACCCCAGCTCTATTTTTGTTAAGTAGTCACATTCTAGGGGGTGGAAATTTTCTAAAATATAAAATCAATGCCAAGAAGACTTCTTGATGTCATTTCTGTAACTGGTCCACAAGAAATTTCCTTTAACAATCTCCAGACAGCTGTAGGATGCCCTACCTGCTTCTACATCCCAATTTGAAGTCAACATATCCAAAGTTGAACTAACAGGTTACCCCCAAACCCACCTCTCCTCCCCTGCTGCTATGATTACTATTTCCCTCTGATTTCCAATATCTAGACACCATACTCCACCAATCCGCCCTTGCACCTCTCCCACACCAATCTGCTCTCCGTCTCCATCATCATCGTCTCTCTTAGATGACTGCAAGCTGCCTGGTCAAGTTCAGCTCTCGTTTCATCCCTGTGCTTTCTAACTGCAAGGGTCTTTCCAAAACACAAATCCATCTATATCCCTTTTTAATGCGACCACTTGGGCCCCTACTACCCTCAACAAATGTCTCACTCCTCTACAGGACACATGCAGGTCATGATTCTGGCTTTCCCTCTCCATCACCCCTCCCCACTCCTCTCCTCCCACGGGGCAGCATGTCCTGCGAGTCCCACATTCTCTCACCTCTGGGATGTCACATCTGCCCTTCCCACCTCCCAGGATGCTCTCCCTGCCCTGCCACATCATCACAGAGCTGCCATTGATCATTATTCAGGTATCGGTGTGAGCTTTGCCCCTTTCAGGAAGGCCAGCCCCAACCTGCCTTTCACCTCCTGGACGGGTGTTCGGTCTCCATGTTCCCACCATACCAGGAGCTTAAAGTTCTCAGAGCACTTGTCCTACTGTGCTGAACAGTCCACAAAGACAGCATTATCCGTATTTCTACCACCTCTCCTCCAGCACATCTCTGGTCTCTGGCAGATTAGGTGGATGAAACAATGCTCAGTAGTGGCAGGTTGGTGAGTTAGTGGATGTTGATGCTTCCTAGAGCTTGCCCATAATGATCATTTTAAGCTCATCTTGGCAATGGAAGTTGAAGAGGGTCAGCTGGATGCTTAGGTCTAAGCACAAGGTCTCTTTTACAGGTGTTTGGTCCGGGGAATCTGTGTTTTCTCTTCTTGCCCTTCGAAAGCCTCTTTGGGCTTGGTGTAAGTTGAGGGCAGACAACATCGACACTCAGCATTCTAGACATTTTTGGTTGCAAAATCTTGGTAGAATATTGGATGACCACACTTCCAGAGTCATCCTGGTTGTCCCTACTTTTTTTTTAATGTAATAGTTTTCCCTTACTTTACATGTGTGCAGAGACCCACAGAGCACTGAGACAGGAGTCAGGGTCAGTTCTGAGTGTCCTCACTAAACTCTGCTTAATCTCAAGGGTTGGTTAAGAGGCTGGGGAGGTGGCTCAGTTGGTAAAGTGCTTTCTTGCAAACATGAGGCCCTGAATTCAGATCCTCACGTGAAAAGCGGGGCATAGAAAGTGTCTATAATCACAGCAGTGGGGAGGTGGAGACGGGAGGGTCCCTGCCGCTTGTGATCAGCCTGTCTACTGACTCAGTGATCTCCAGGGTCAGTGAGAGGCCCACAGCATAAGTGGAGAGTGACGGGGAAGACACCTGACATCAACCTTTGGCCTCCACATGCACACACGCATACACAACACACACAACACACACACACACACACACACACACACACAAGGGCCACTTAATAATACAACACGGACCACAGAGCACATGCCCTGATTTTGAGCATAACTTGGCATACAACTCAACGCCAGTTCAACCCCTGGTTTTGCAAGGCTGAAGATCAGTAACAGAGTTCTGAAGGTGCTTATCAAGCAATCACGCTGCTAAAATGACACACGTCAGTCAGCACACGCTCTGTCTCTGTCTCTAAATTCTTTGTCTTCTCTGTTAGTCAAAACACTGTTTTCTGCTCTTTGGAACTAAAAAAATCCTTATTTAAATCATGTTACTAGGCAGTAAGAGAGGCTTCAAGGGGGAGTCAGGATCTGCCGACACACTGGAAAGGTAAGGCAAGACAGCCACAGCCTGGCGTGCTTGGAGTCCGAAGGCTTCTGCGACAAAGCTACAACTTCCTGCTTCCTAAACCATTTCCCCATCACCAAAGTTCACAAGTCTTTGTGGCTCACACATTTAAACTTACCAAGAACAAACACAAACACAAACACAAAAGTACTAGCTGCATCTATGGAGCCAGATCAAGGCTAATGTAATTGTCACCGTTAGCTGGAATTTTGAATGGAACTTCCATTCTTTCCACTTTAATTCAAAAAATATTTAAAAATTCTCATTTTCCACTGAATGTGAATTTGGGGAGGTTGTAAGTATGTTTACAAGAACTGAAATGACTAAGGAATGGTTTTTAAAAAATTCTTTTAGACTGCTCAACCTTGCTGACAAGTTACAGTTAGGTTTAAAGGAATTCAGCGGGACTGCTAACAGCGCTGGGAAGTGGTCGTTCCTTCAGTGAAGAGACCCATGGCAGAGAAAAACCTCACATTGACCATTCACAACCAACCGAAATGTTAACACTCCCGTAGGGACAGCTATTGGAAATCCAATCCAATAAGCAGGGAACTAGAGAGAGGGCTCAGCTGGAAAATTTCTTGCCGCATAAGAACATATAAACACACACATATACCACACACAAAAACATGCAAAAATAAGTTACCTTTGGGTTTCATAACCAAAATAAAGTCATTTACAAAATATCTAAAAGATATGCTCCTGAAAAAGCCAATCCACACTAAAATATCCAGAAGATGTTTTATTCTTTTTTTAAAAAGATGAAGGAGAATTCTCTCTTGCTTGGGAGCTATTTCAAAGATGATTATGACCCTTTGGTAGCTACTACCGGGACAGGTGAGGACCGCACATGAAAGGGTATCCAATTTTCCCAGGAGGGAGGCCTTCGGACTTCTCGGGTCAGTGCAGTTTCAGTGTGGCGGACAAGGAGAAAATGTTCAGCCAGAGGGTCAAGGAGGAAGTCGGAGGTGAGGTGGAATCAAGGACCTAATGGGTCCAGAAGAGACTGACGGGAAGGTTTTCAGTTGAAGGATGGGGAAAAGTTACTGGATTTGGGGAGAATCCAGTAGGCGTGTGAGAGAATTAAGGTTAAAGGAGAAAGGAGACTTTCAGAAAGGTTACAGGGAAAAGTACGATAGGGAGACGTTTATTCCTCCTAGAGTTTTCTAGAGAACGGTAGGCATGTGAAAGCACAGCTGCGGGAGACAAAAGATGGAGGGGGGGTGTAGTTCAATCCTCAGCATGAGCCAAGGAAGAGTGGAAAGTTCTGGAGAACTTGAACAACAGTATCCTAAGCACTTGTAAGAAAAAATAGAAGTAAATCTGCAAAGTTTCAAGAGGACGCCGAGGCAGTGCTGGCTATCAGACTAGCCCAGGACTGTGCTGTTGGCTGACTCGGGGAGCAGAGCAGCAGAGGGTGCGCTGCCCCTCCTGTGACTGGCGGGGCAGGAGGCTGTGGGCTCTCTCAGTAGCAGAGAAGGAAGCAAAGGCAGGCCAGCCAGTTCCAGCAAGAAAAGTCCACTCATCAGCTGTCTCCTGAGGTGAGAGACGGAGGAGTGGGACATCCCTGGCCGGGAGACGTGGGGTTTAAATACCCCTTAAACACACGGTTGTTGAGTTTAATTTACCCTACTGTAAAGTCACTTCGAAACAAGAGGAAAGTGAGTATGCCTTTGGAGGCGTTTGCTTCCTGTAGGCTAACAGCGCCTGAGCCATAGGACACAGGGACAGGCATGCTGCGCCCCACGGTGCTATGTCATTCCGTCTGTCATTCCTTAAAACCCACTTCATTCCTCCAGCAGGGAGGGTTGGGGGAGCTGGATGGCCTCCTTCCCTCCCCCGAGCACCCACCACCTTTCCAACTTTCTGCCTCTTTTTAGTTTAAGAGTTCCTTCAGAGACTTCCAAGCTGTGGCAGGATCCAGCACCTGAGGACCTCCAATCGGGTTTATCATAAACTTTTGACAGTCTGTACTTCTTTTAACTTTTATTTTATTTATTGGTCCTTTTTAAAAAAAATTTTATTTATTATTTTTATTTTATGTGTACGGGTATATCACCTGCATGTATGTGAGTGCACCCATGTTGTGCAATGCTGCGGAGGTCAGAGGAGGGCTTCGGATTCCCCTGGAACTGGAGTTAAGGACGGTTTATAGCCTCCATGTGGGTGCTGGCACAAGAGCAGTCAGTGCTCTTAACTGCTGAGCCATCTCTCCAGCCCCAGTCCTTTTCCTTCTTCTTTTTCTTCAAGACAGAGTCTCCCTGTAGTCTCAGCTGTCCTGGAACTCACTATGTAGACCAGGCTAGCCTCAAACTCACAGAGATCCACCTGCCTCTGCTTCCTGAGTGCTGGGATTAAAGGTGTGCACCACCATTCAGAGATTTCTTTTTCTTTTTTTTGGCTTTTCTTGTGTTGTGTGTGTGTGCGTGTACATATGAATGTACATGTATGTGGTGGCCAGAGACAGACACATTGGGTGTCTTCTTCAATCACTCTCTGCCATTTGTTTGTTTTGGTTTTTGAGGCAGATGTTTCACTAAACTCTGAGCCCACTGATTGGCTAGAGGGCTGGCAACCCGCCTAGGACCCACCTGTTCTTACCTCCCCAGCGCCAGGGCGTCAATGAGCCGCTGGGCCCTGCTGTTTCGCACTGTGCCGGGGATGGAACTCAGGCTCAGATGTTTCACTAAACTCTGAGCCCACTGATTGGCTAGAGGGCTGGCAACCTGCCTAGGACCCACCTGTTCCTACCTCCCCAGCGCTAGGGCGTCAATGAGCCGCTGGGCCCTGCTGTTTCACACTGTGCCGGGGATGGAACTCAGGCCCTCATGCTTGTGTGGCAAGCACTTTGCCAGCTGACCCATCTCCCCAGTCCCAGCCTGAAACCCATATGTAGCCAAGGATAGCTTTGAGCTTCTGAACCGGCTGGCTCCACTTCCCAAGTGCTGGGATCATGCATGTGCCGCCACACAAGGTCTGTGTGGTACACAGGCTCAAACCCAAGGCCTCCTACATAACTGGGCAAGTATTTTGCCAGCTGAGATAGACCCCTTTATTTTGAGAAGAAATCAGCTTAACAGATAATTCATTTCGGCACAGGACTTACAGGTAGGGTGCTGCAAAACACACGGACATTGCATAGGCAAGTCTGCATCAGACCCTCACGGTGATGCCAGGCAAGGTTTTATTTCTGAACCTCAGCCTCCTCCTCCTCACTCCTGGGATAATGCACAGACTCACCTAGGGACACAGACACAGCTTGACTTCTGGGACACACAGCAGCACTTAAACTTTGGTAGTAAAACTTTGGAGGTAGTGAACCATGCCTGTCATCCCAACACTTGGGAGGTAGAGGCAGGAAGATTGGGAGTTCAAGGCCAACCTGAGCTAGAATAAAACTAGACATTAATATTTTTGAGTAGAGAACGAGGT
>NW_008340309.1:119338-121171 GCF_000622305.1 Nannospalax galili | reverse complement strand
GATGGTTGTTAGCCACCATGTGGGTGCTGGGAACCAAACCTGGGTCTTCTGTAAGAGCAGCCAATGCTCTTAACCACTGCACCATCTCTCCAGCCCCTAGGCTACCCATTTTAATTGCACAGATTTTTTTTTTAGTTTAAGTACATTTTAATAAACATACCTGCCTTTTATTAATCAGTTTACTTTCTTATTATTTACTGAGTCTCCTGTATGCACACCAGGTAGTTTGCAACTTGATCTAATGTACAGGAACTTACACACACAGCAGAGTGCATCTGTATGACATGTTGTGATGGTTAGTGTCCTCAACCTCACAGGGCCTAAAGTCCCCTGGGAGATGACCCCTTGCATGCCTATGGGTAATGATCTTGTTTAGGTTAATTGGGGTAGGAAGACCTGCCCACTGTGGGCAGCACTGTTCTCTGGCTGGGACGCTGGACTGTACAGAAAGGAGAGAGTGAGCTAGCACAGGCATTCATCAGTGTGCGTCCAGACCGTGCATGTGACAGCTGCTTCAGGCTCCCACAGCCTTGACTTCCCCACCATGATGGACGGCACCCTGGAACCACCACGACCTGAAACAAACCCTTCTCCCTTCAGTCGTTTCTGTCAGGGTGCTCTTTCACAGCATCAGGAAAATAAACTAAGACACAGTACTGAAGTAGAGATCTGTGTCATCTATAATATTACACTAATTATTCCTGTGTTAAATGGTATTTGAACATTTTAAAGCTTCGAAGGAATTTGTACTCAGGAAGAGAAGGAAGACAGATGCCTAAGATCCTTCCTCCCTGAAGTGATAGCAAAGCCCTCCTCAGGGGCTCCCTACACATGTGAGGTGCTCTGGTGAACACACTCCCTGCTCTCCCTCCCCTCCTTCCCCTCCCTCCCTCCTCTCCCTCTTTTCCCTCCCCTCCCTGCTCTTCCTGCTCTCATTCCTCTCACCCCCTCCCTCCCCTTCCCCTTATCCCTCCCCTCCCTCCTCCCTGGTCTCCCTCCCCCACCTCCACTCCCCCTGTCCAGATGTTATGCATCCTCTCCAGGCCCCTTTTCTCACCCTGACCACAGCTCTTCTCCAGCTTACCTGGATGTCTGCCTGTGCACCATACTCTCCTGTCATTGGGTACGTGGAACCCTCCTCATGCCCCATCCTGACAAGTTTTTAACTGCCACCTCTGGTGACATCCACCTCTGTGACACTGGTCAGTTCCTCACATAACTTGGCCTCACACTGCAACACAGCTATCCCTGTTCCGAAATCTATGCTGATATAAACATCCATCCTGCTCTAAAGTTAGCCTCTAAAGCTTCACCTTCCAAGCTTGTTGGCTTTTGTTGTTTTATTTGTTGTTGTTTGGTTCGTATGTGTGGTTATGCATATGTGTGCACACATGTCCATGCATGTACATGTGAAAACTGTGCATATGTACATGTGCAATGCATGTGCATATAGACATTGTGCATGCATGTATGCACATGCACATCTGTATGCATGTGGAAGTTGTGCTTGTGTGTACATGTGCCCATGTGTGTGCATGTGGAAGTTGTGCATGTATGTGTACATGTGCCCATGTGTGCATGTGGAAGTTGTGCATGTATGTACATGTGCCCATGTGTGCATGTGGAAGTTGTGCATGTATGTGTACATGTGCCCATGTGTGTGCATGTGGAAGTGTGCTAAACATTCATACCTCTAGAAAATCTGCGCTGTCCTAGTTTGCTTCTCTATCACAGTGTTAAAACGCCACAACCAAACACAGCTTGTAGAGAAGAGGGTTTGTTTGGCTAACACGTCCCCACAGCTCACTGAGGAAGTCGGGCAGAGGCTGAAGC
>NW_008340309.1:87094-118320 GCF_000622305.1 Nannospalax galili | reverse complement strand
TTCTCTCCCACACCTGTTCCCCACCACACAGCATTCCTGCAAACATGTTCCATGTCTCCAGTTCTCTCCCACACCTGTTCCCCACCGCACACAGCCATTCCTGCAAACATGCTTCATGTCTCCCAGCCCTGTGAGAACCCACATTAAGGTCTCTTATCACCTTCCCTGCAGCACGAAGCAGCAGCCCCACTCATGCCTTAACCCTGGAGACCTGGTGCCTTTGGTTTTGACCAGTCTGTAAGAGTGGCCGTCTCCAGTTGGGAATTCTTAGCTGCTGAAATCAATAACATTGTTCAGGTCTTCACTCCACTTTAAAGCAAATAAATGTCTAACTGCTTGTATCGAGTACTTCTCTGTTGCCATGACGCCACATCATAACCAAAAGCAACTTAGAGAAGAAAGTCTGGCTTACAGTTCCAGAAGGCTAGAGTACGTCATGGAGGGACGGCATGGCAACAGGGAGTGGGGCAGGAGGCCAATCACAGTTTGTCACACACAGGAAGCAGAGGGAAAGAATGGCAAGAGGAAGTGGGGCAGGCTATAAGCCCTCAAAGCCTGCTCCCAGTGACACACTTCCTCTAGCCAGGCTCCTCCTCCTGAAGGTCCCACAACCTCCCCAAACAATGCCACCAACTGGGGACCAAGTGTTCAAATACGTGAGTCTGTAGGGGACATTCCTCATTCAGACCAGCATACCACCCCTGACTGGTAACCATAGGAACAGAGCTCTCCTTGGCTATCTGACTGCTCACTTGCCGGTCTCTACTGCCCTACCTCTTCTTTTCGGTCAACTCACTGATGCCTAATCTCCCTCTGTTTCTCCTGCCTTTGCATTTTCCTCCCTGGGGCCAGCGAGAGGCCCGAGTTCCATCTCCAGAACCCAGAGTAGGAGGAGAGAACCGACTGAGATCTTTCCCCATTCACCTGACACACGACACACACCACACACACACACACACACACCACACACACTCCACATACATCACACACACACACACACCAAACACATACACTCCACATACATCACACACACACACACCACACACCACATATACACACCATACACACCATATACCACACACAACACACATACTCCACATATATGACACACACTACACACACATATACACACCACTCTCCACACATTCACACCACATACACTACACACACTACACATACATGACACACGTTACACATACACATCATACACACATACCACCACACACACTCCACATAAATGACACACAACACACACAATACACATACACCACACACACTCTTCATACACGCACATCACATACACACAAAACACACTACACACACACACACAACACATACACATCATATACCATACACACACACCACACACACTCCACATATATGACAGACACTACACATACACATCATACACACACCACACACTCTCCACACATGCACACCACATACAACACACACAACACACACACTCCACATACATGATACGTGAGTCTGTAGGGGACATTCCTCATTCAGACCAGCATACCACCCCTGACTGGTAACCATAGGAACAGAGCTCTCCTTGGCTATCTGACTGCTCACTTGCCGGTCTCTACTGCCCTACCTCTTCTTTTCGGTCAACTCACTGATGCCTAATCTCCCTCTGTTTCTCCTGCCTTTGCATTTTCCTCCCTGGGGCCAGCGAGAGGCCCGAGTTCCATCTCCAGAACCCAGAGTAGGAGGAGAGAACCGACTGAGATCTTTCCCCATTCACCTGACACACGACACACACACCACACACACACACACACACACACCACACACACTCCACATACATCACACATACACACACACACCAGACACACACACTCCACACACACCAAACACATACACTCCACATACATCACACACACACACCACACACCACATATACACACCATACACACCATATACCACACACAACACACATACTCCACATATATGACACACACTACACACACATATACACACCACTCTCCACACATTCACACCACATACACTACACACACTACACATACATGACACACGTTACACATACACATCATACACACATACCACCACACACACTCCACATAAATGACACACAACACACACAATACACATACACCACACACACTCTTCATACACGCACATCACATACACACAAAACACACTACACACACACACACAACACATACACATCATATACCATACACACACACCACACACACTCCACATATATGACAGACACTACACATACACATCATACACACACCACACACTCTCCACACATGCACACCACATACAACACACACAACACACACACTCCACATACACGACACACACCATACACACACACCACACACACACCATATACCACACACACCACACACAATCCACATATATGACACACACTAACTCTCCACACATGCACACCACATACACATACTACACACACACTCCACATACACAACACACATTACACATACACAACACACACTACACATACACATCATACACATACAGCATACACACACCACACACTCCACATGTATGACACACACTACACACACACACCATAGACACACCATACACATACCACACACTCCACATGTATGACACACACTACACATACACACCACACACACACCATACACATACCACACACACTCCACATGTATGACACACACTACACACACACACCACACACACCATACACATACCACACACACTCCACATGTAACACACACACCACACACACCCCCAATAACAATCGATGGACATTTTTAACTATATTCTTCTACAGCCTTTTCACACCCGACTCCAGTTACCTACCCAATGGAAGTCTGATGAACCGGTCTAGCCTCCTCACCACAGAGGTCTCCCTCTGCTTCACACCTTATTACACACGTGGCTGGAAGGGCCTCAAGGTTAGAGGTCTCATGTCTGCTTAGCACACAACAAACACTACATAAGTAACTGCTGCATGGTAAGTCAGCCAGCTGCTTCCCCAGTGCACGCCTACGATGGGCCTTCTAGTTTCCTCTCACTGTCCCAGGTTGCCCAGTGGAGTCTTTACTTTCTGTCTCCGCACGCTTTCGGGTTTGGAGGCCCAGTTCATTTTCCTACTGTAGATCTCTTCCTCAAACCTTCCTCCTCTTGTTCAGAACCCTTCCACTTGCTTTATGGGATTAAAACCTAGAATTCAAGGCCCCACAGGAAAAACTCCAACATTTCCTGCCAGATCCCTTACCATGACTAGATAACAACACAGTACCAGAGCTTTGACTCGCCACCTCCTTGTGAATCCCATCCTTTAAGTCAACTTTCCCAGGACGTCTTTCTTGCCCCCAAACAACCACTCCCAGTACGATCCCTCGTCGCACTGCTTCGATGAGCTGAACTCTTTCTACGCTGCACCATCATGAGTGACCTCATTGAGTAACCATGTTTCAAACCCAAGCTATGCATCCTTCATCCCATATCCTGCCTCACTGTGTATTTCCCGTTTAAACCTTTACACCTTCCTGCTGCCTCAACACACCCACATACAGGCTAACGCGCCCTGACTTGATGACCTTGACTTGGGTTCGCCAACTGTCAAGTGACAGCCACCTATGCTAACCAAGTTCTCTCTCACCTTCTCACCTATGCATGCCATCCCTGACTTCCAAACACTTGGTCCCCAGCTGGTGACGCTGTTCGGGGAGGTCGTGGAGGCGCTCGGAGATGAAGCCTTACTGAAGAAAGTGCGTCATGCTGGGAAGGTTTTGAGAGTTCGGAGCCTTGTTCCAATTCCAGGGCCCTCTCTCTGCTTCACGTTTGTGATCGAAGATGTGAGCTCTTGGCTTCCTGCTCCTGCTCATGCCTTCCCCACCATGATGGGCTTGGATCCTTCTGTCATAATAAACCCCTTCTTCTATGGGTTTCCTGTGGTCGTGGTGCTTTAGCACAACAGAAAAGTAACTAATACAGCTCCCCACCTCCTGTGTTAATCTGGCTCCCTTGAAGACAACTCCCCAACCACACACACACACACACACACACACACACACACACACACACGACTGTTTTGTTAGGGCCTGTGACTATATTTGTGGAAATCAGTGTGAAGTGTCCTCAGAAACCTTACACCTGCCATATGGCCCAGCTATTCCACACCTTGGTATTTTCCAGAAGACTTGGTATTTTCCAGAAATCGACACATCACAGAAATACTTGTGCATCGATATCTATTACAACACTGTTCACAAGCTAGTTGTGAGACCAACCTTGGGTCCCATCACAGAGGAATGGATAGAGCACATGTGTCTACACAATGGGATTTTTTTTTTCAATCATAAAGAATGGAGTCTGTCACCGGCAGGAAAATAGGATGTGATCCTATGCAAGTGAATTTAGTCTCAGAAAGACAAATACATTTCCTCACATATGTAGTTCCTAGATTCTACACAGGTACATAAAACTGTAGTATGAACATCTGACATGAAGAGTGCGGGCCAGGGGAGCAAAGGAGACTGACGGGGAGGATGGGGGGGGCTCTGTGGAAACATGTTCATTGCAGAATACATGCTTGTATGAAAATGTCCTCATGTAACACAGTACCGCATACAGTACTATGAAAATATCTTCAAGTACCTTGCATCCAAGTACATCTTTTTAAAATTCTCCCTGACTCTCCAGTTCCACTCCAGCTCTGAGCGTTTCCGCTTTGTCTCTTTCCCAGTAAGACTCCCAAGAAGGACCCTTAGAGACTCAGTCTCCTTTCTCTGCTCCCAGCCACTGCAAACTGGCTGTCATGTTGTTCCTCTACCCAACCTGCTCTCGCCAGTGTCAATCCCAGTCTCTCT
The DNA here is from genome assembly GCF_000622305.1 of Nannospalax galili. Classification (NCBI taxonomy): domain Eukaryota; kingdom Metazoa; phylum Chordata; class Mammalia; order Rodentia; family Spalacidae; genus Nannospalax; species Nannospalax galili. The sequence continues at coordinate 113,476 of NW_008340309.1, read as the reverse complement.
GCCGCTCATCACAAAGAAGGATGGTCCTTGGTCCTCACTTGACATTTCTGTGGAAAGATGGCCCCAGATCTCTGTGCCAAGCTGGAACTCGCCTGAGCTCTGTGTTTGCATGCCCAGCTCCACCCTATGCATCTTTAGCCGCCATCGGATCCAGAAGAGTGCTCTGTAAATATGCCCCCAAGAAGGAATATCCCGAACCTACTATCTTTTGTGGCCTACTTGATGTTTCTTTGTCTATTTTAATCTGTATCCTTTTAAATTTTTTATTTCATTTATTATTATTACTATTACTATTATTATTGTGTGTCTGTGTGCGTGTGTGTGTATGTGTGTGTGATTTGACGTGTATATATGAGGTAGGACATGTGCCGCACAACCATGCAGAGCACAAAGGACAACGTTCGGGAGCCAGTTCTTCCCCTTCCGTTGCAGGTCCTGGGATTAATCTAGGATGGTCAGGTCTGTGTGACAAGCACTTTTACCCACTGACCCATTTCCCTCCCTGGCCCCCTGTACCCTCTTTAAATAAACATATATACCCTCAGCACTCTCCTGGTATCAAGTTCATTGAGCTCTGGTACGAACCATCCTCCCAGAACCTTCTGTGTGCTGGGAATGACTGACCCTCTTCATAGTCCCAGCAATTGGACGAGATGATCATGTGGAGTCTTGGTTTACTACGCCTCAGTCATTAAAACAAATGCATTTTTGCATTTTTCAAAGTACACAATTACATTGTAATATTAAACCTATTCACAGGCTTCTGAAATGATAAATAGAAACCTACCCCCCCCCAGGGATTGGCTGTCTCCTCATCTTCACAGTGGGTAACCCTGACCCAGAGCTCTCCAAAGCAAAGCGCTCTAGAATTGTGTGGCTTTAAATTATTAAGTCATTACATTTTTCTGACCCCCTAAGCACAGAGTCAACACTAAAAACATCTTGAACAGGTCAGAAAGGCCTCAGAATAAGTACGTGTTTGGCGACTTGCTTCGGGTCTGCAGCTCTGCCATCCTGTCTCCACTCCCCTCACATTCCTAAGCCTTGTCTCCACCTTTATTTCACTTTCCACCTTGTCCCTGCATTGAAGATGGCCTGTGCTATCCTTGTAAAGAGATGAATATTTTTTTGAGAGGCCATAAAAGCAATTTGTTCAGAGACTGGGGGTGGGGTGGCTAGCTCAGTTGGTTAGAGTGCCGACCCAGCATACACAAAGCTCTGAGCTCCATCCCCATATATATAAACCAGACATGATGTCACATGCCTGTAATTTCAGCAGGTGGATGAAGGAGATCAGAAGTTCAAGGTCATCCTCTGCTACATAACCAGTTTAAGACTAGTCCCCAGGCTGCATGAGACCCTGTCTCAAACAAAAACAATAAGTATATTTATATTTTTAAATCTTCTATATGGACATAAAGTGTCCTGGTTTCTCCAGGAGCTCTTAATCAATTCAGAACTCACAGCTAGATTTTGGACTTTCTGCACAGCAAAGCTGGAGGGTATTCCCAACTTTCCTTATACTTAACCTCTTCATTTCAGAGGGTCCCACTGACTCCCATCTTTGAGCTGTTGGGACATTGATTCTGCTGAAAACAGTACCTGGCCCTTCCCCAGTTTATAAATGAAATTTTGTAAGGGTTAATTTGGGCTCTTTCCTCCATGCCTCTCTCTCCCCCCTTTCTCTCTGTCTCTCTCTCTCTCTGTCTCTCTCTCTCTCTGTCTCTCTCTCTCTCTCTCTCTCTCAGCAAGCTTTTGCTACTATGCTCACACCTCTTGATCCTCAATGATCTGCCATGTATTCAAGAAACCTGTCCTTCTGATAATGAAGAAAGAATATACACATTACTAACTCTGTCTACAGATATCTTAGTGATAGAAAAAATTACAATCTCTGATGTGGGTTCAAAGCACTTTATAAGGAAATCTGCAAATAGAAAAAGACATTTATTTTAAGCCTTTGATAGTCGTTAGAGCTGTGACAGCACAGGCAATTTTAGATGGTGAGCATATCTGACATCTTCGCCTAAAAGAGCTACAGTGACTGACAACCAAGTTCAGGCTCTAAGAACCACAAAGCACCAACTGTTTAAGCTAAAAGCAGAAACAAAGACCAGGGAAACTTGGGAGAAAACCTATGCAGAAAACACCCTGCTGTGCAGGCAAGTCACTCTGAGAGCTTTCCAACCTGGGTTTCGAAAGATTTGTGAACTGTTTCTCAATGTTCAGTCCATGCCCCAAACTCCAAACAAATTATATGTGCTGAGCCATTTCGGCTGATTCACGTGCCTCCCCATCTGCAGAGTTTAAGGAGCACACACAAGTGACCAGTGATTCAAAGTGCATTATCGAAAGTCTAAACCATCTGATAGTGAATCTGAAGGCACAGTTTCCGTTTTTCAAGATCTCTAAACCGTCCTCTCTTTCTGACATTATCATTCTTCATCAGTCAAGTAACTTTGACCTTGCTTATGTAATGTGTAAATTTAGAGTATAATCTCCTGTTGCCACAGGATGAAATGTGTAAGACTCCAACACAAAGAAGAATCCAACTCAACTCAGCACGATGTTGCTGGGTGAGCTGCTTTTCCTTTATTCCTCCCCCGATTCTAACCTGCACTCGTCTCTGTCCTCAACCTTTTGTTCATGTCTCCGCTTTAACAGCTCGGTCTTGGCCACGTACAAACTAATGCTTTCTAAGTGTTTCGTTTTGTTTTTGCTTTTGGCTCAGTCACCATGGGAACTATAACCAGTGATGTCCCTGCAGAGTGGCTGGTGGAGACCCTGTCCCTCTGTCCTGTCTAAAGTCCCACTGAGGAAGATGTTTTTAGAACCCAATGCCTGAATACCCTTGTGTGCTTTGCATAATGGGATTCTTTCTATTACAACACCATCTTCACTACTAATAAGTAGGGTTAGAACTGTTTCCTGGCAGGCTTTGCAGGGTGAGCTAAGCACAGCCCTGGGCTGAGATACGCATTCATCAGTAGTGTTGGGACAAACTCCACTGCTCCCACACAGTAGAACATGAGTACTTTAAAGACGGGCACAGGAAGGAGTAGGGTCTGGGGATAGGAGTCATCTAGGAAAGCCAGGCAGATAGTGAAGGAAAGACTGCAAAGAAGACTCTCTGGGGCCAGGAGGTAAGACGGCACGTGCAGACCAGCACATTCTATAAGGATGTTGAAGTGGGTTGGCGGAGGATCTGCAAAGTGAATCCTTCCTCTACCTCCCTTCCACTCCAGGAAAGTCACCGCTGTGCGCCCTCTCTTCCATAAAAGCAGATTATTTTAGAAAAGTTCAGAGAAAAACTGGGGTCTGCTATTCCAGACGGGCTTTGGACAAGAACCAGAAAGAGGATGTGGTTGTTCATCGTGTTGTTAGCTTGAAAGCGTCAGGAATTAGCTTAAGGGGCAACACGCTGGGCAGAGCTGACCTGACTTCTGACTCGGGGAGACCCACTCTGCGCCAGCTGGGATCCTGCGCTCCACGGAAGGGATCTCAGCAGCACCAGCATCCATCATTCTCTGGATAAACTGTGACCAGTTCCCTCTTCCAGTTCCTGCCATCATGACTTCCCTGCCATGAAGACCAGACCCTGGAACTGTGAGTCAAACAAACCCTTTCTCCTGTAAGTTGTTTTTGTCAGAGTATTTTATCACAGCAACAGAAAACCAACCAAGACAACAATGTACACAACCTAGAGGTGCTGCGGATGCCTGGTACCCAAAGAAGATTTGGGTGTGAGAAGAGCAGAGGCCTGGGTTCTGACCACCACCCTCTGCCCCCGCTTTTCCCCAGTATAAGATGGAAGACTTACAGACTCCACAGAAGGGAGTCTGTTGACGATGGCGCTTTCCAGTTCTGTTTCTGCTGTGAACCTTGAGGCAAAGGAACCTTGACTCAAAGAGAAAATTTAAAACGTGACTTTCCTGTATGTAGCACCTTTGCCCCTGAGCCTCAGACTAAATTATCTCTGTGCCTAATTATTTATGTCCACTGCATGGCACTGCAACTTGTGCAAAGTGCTTGTGAGAGGCGGGGTGACCAGAGAAGGTGCTTCTTGTACTGGGTCCCCGTTCTCCATTAGGATTTTAGTCCATGGTGATCTTGGCACTGAGTAAAACCTGCCTATGCCTTGTGCCTGCTGTCATCAGAGCCTGGCTACTGTCTAGAGTTGGTACTGACATCGGTAACTATGGAAACGCATCTTCCTTGCCATTACTCACCACCGATAACCAGCTAAGGTGACTGGACCAGCCATGGTGCCACAGGGACAGGTCTATCTCCAATGCCCACCTAGAAGAGAATAGAGGACCAACCATAATCCCAGTCGATACCCAAAGAGGGTGAGGCTCTGAGCCAGAGAGAGGCCCAGCATAGTGTTCACAGCAGTGCTCATAGCACAGTGCTCACAGCAGTGCTCATAGCACAGTGCTCACAGCTCGCAAGTTAAGAACAACCAACTCTTCACCTTCCCTGACTTCAGAGAGTGAGCACGCCATCAGTCTGGCAGCCTAGAGCCAGCCAGCCATGCGGCACAGGACTTTGCTTGCCTGCTGGGGAGACGCAGCCCAACTCGAGCCTCCTCTCCCAGGGCACCACAGGCCTCTGTAGAAGAGTGAAGCCCCAGTGGCATCTCTGGGGGGAAAAGCAGCCCTGACTCCCAATGCAGGGCTTCGTGTAGCTCTAGTTTACAAGCAGGGACACCGAGACCTTCAAGTCAATCACAGAGGTGTCAGTCTTACAGACCCTTTCCTCTCCTCCATAGTTTTGAGGAGACTGCACAGCTCTAGACTTCTAAACTTCCCAGTTGACTGATAGTCTCCATTTCACAAAAAGTGAAGTGTGTCATCAATCAGCTGTTATGCCAAAGAGCAGGAGGCTTATAAGCAAGAATTTGACAATGTCCTGACGCTCTAGGCACTATGTGGGAGGAGAGCACTAGCTCTCCAGGATCCCAGCACACAGGGGCTACAGGATGACATTAAAACCTGAAGAAAGAGGAAACATTCCTGGTTCTACTAACAAGAGCACCAAACAGTTAACCCTCAATAAACTGAAAAGCAGACCTTGCCGACCTCCTACCTGATTATGTATTTCTACCACTCTCTTAGTTTTATGTGTATGAATGTATTGCTTGCATGTATGTAAGTGCACCTGTGTCATGCAATGCCCATGGAGACCAGAAGAAGGTGTCAGATCCTCTGGAACTGAAGCTACAGATGGTTGTTAGCCACTATGTGAATGCTAGGAACTAAAAACCTAGGTCCTCTATGGGAGTAGCTTGAGCTCTTAACCACTGAGTCATCTTCAGTCCCCATCCAGCATTGTGTTTACAAAGACCCCTTTCACTAGACCAGGACAGAGTACCCCTACTCTGAGCAGAAGTGCTTACAGACAGCATACAAGATAAAGTTTGAAAAATGCAACATTAACAGCACAGGAGACTAGCAAATAGCATGCAGAGCATCACTGCCCTGGTACCAATGTGGATCAGCCACACAGAGCATCACTGCCCTGGTACCAATGTGGGTTACAAAGACCCCTTTCACTAGACCAGGACAGAGTACCCCTACTCTGAGCAGAAGTGCTTACAGACAGCATACAAGATAAAGTTTGAAAAATGCAACATTAACAGCACAGGAGACTAGCAAATAGCATGCAGAGCATCACTGCCCTGGTACCAATGTGGATCAGCCACACAGAGCATCACCTCCCTGGTACCAATGTGGATCAGCCACACAGAGCATCACCTCCCTGCTACCATTGTGGATCAGCCACACAGAGCATCACCTCCCTGCTACCAATGTGGATCAGCCACACAGAGCATCACCTCCCTTGTACCAATGTGGATCGGCCACACAGAGCACCACTGCCCAGACACCAATGCCAATCAGCCACGCATACAGCACTACTATCCAGGTACCAACATAGATCAACAATACACAGCTTCAATGCCCAGGTACAGGCATCAGCCCCCAGGTACTGATGTGGATCAGTCACACAAAGAGCATCACTGCCGAGATATTGACGTGGATCAGTCGCACACACAGAGCATCACTGCCAAGATATTGACATGGATCTGTCACACACAGAGCAGTACTGTCCAGGTACTAATGTGGATCAGCCCCACACAGAGCTGAAATGTGTCAAGGAGTGATGCATCTTTTCCTCTCCTCCAGCCCCCTCACTCGGTTGAATAATCTGTTTTGTACTGACTGTCATAAATTAGGAGTGACACCCATAAAACTCTGATACTAGTACAAGGCAGTACCCCACTACCCTGTCCTGGCAGCTTGCCAGTATGCTGTTTTAAAGTCAGGCATTAGGAGGCAGCAAATGGCCCAGAACCACAGGCAAAGATGGAGGCTGCAGGAAATTTCACTTCGAGAGCAGAGGAAGCAGACATGCCCAACACACAAACTTCTAGGAACTCGGATTCCAGGTAAGAAACGGTCAGCAGGGACAGGCCTTGTCCCCAGCAACACTCTTAGGAATCTACCTGGGTCTCATACTCCTCATTCATCACCTCTGTTTAAAAGGACCCTGGCCAGTGGCCTCAGGGTTAAGCAATCTTCTTCACCCCTGGCTTCACTGGGTAGGTCTTGCTCTTGGCCAGGACACACGCCTGCCCCCGTGGAGGTCTCAGATCCCCTCGTTTTAGCAAACATCCTTCAAGCAATCCTGAGACAGCAGAACTGGTCCTGCTTGCTCGCTCCATTTTGACCAAGGTATTTTTCATACTTATAACACATACTGTAGTTACTTATAAATGCTAAAGCCCTATTTGCATCTTTAAAAATTCTTGTGGCACTTACTCTAATGCAGAGTGTCAGGCCCATCTGATTTTTAGGAAGCTAAAAACAGACATTTTCACTTTCCCAAAGGAAAAAATATCTTTGTTATTTCAATTATGATTCACTAAAACATTAAATCATAAGAAATGGTGCGTAAGTTACCTTTAAAATGCTTGGCTTTTAGTATCAAAGCAACTTTGTCTCTCTCTGGATGTTTATTGTGAGGGAATAAGATTGCATGATTTATGTGAAAATTTTATCTGAAGCATAAACAGAGAGGTTCTTAGAAAACACAGTGACTGTGAATGAAAACCACAGGTGAATGATTACTGTACAAAACAGAGAATCGTGTTCAAGGATAGTTGCCTGCAATGTTCACATCGTTTCTGAAACTGCTGTGCTAGGTAAGAATGTGATATTTTATGACACACACCAGTCAGCTGTCACAGAGCCCAGGAGGTAAGCATCAGGAATAACATTCATGATCACAACAGTAACACTGTAAGGATCAGTTAAACCAAACCAAAAAGAATCCACACCAAATAACAAAAACATGCCAGGACCGGAGTCCCTTGAAGGCAAGAGTGCTCTTTCCAAACTCCTCCAGTAGCCAGATCACAGCTCTATCAAAACAGACTATTAACGGTGATTGAAGAAAATACCACACATCACTTACTGTTTTGACGAGTCTGCCCCGTCCTTCTGAATTGGATCCGCACCACACCATGAGGAAATCTAGCAGCAAAAAGAGGGGAAACAGCAGTTAGTTGTCTGGAAATTAGCTTCATCGGGTTGGCTTGAGGCAGTTCGCACAAGATCTCTGCGCAAGGGGGGAAAAGAAAAAGTTGGAAGGCAACATCACACCCGTCAGAAGATGACTCTCCACAACAGCTCCGAACTTCGAGGCTCAGTCAGAGCGCTGAGCCTTCTCTCCAGCAAATACCCAACTTCGCCCGAGCGCGGCCACAGAACCTGGAGACTTCGGCGCCCGCCCGGGCCACGTCTCCCCGCTCCTCTGCCTCCCTCTCCATTCACATTTTTCCTTCCTAGGTCTGTTCTTCCTTGTCCCCTAGTCAGGCCTGGCTTTGAAATGCATTTCAATCTCTCCACACAGACTGCTTTCATTACATTTAGAGTCCCACTAAGGCCCAGCTTTAAAAGCTACTGATTCTTTCTTCCTTTAGCCTTCCTCACAAAGGAAGGGTATTTTGTAAATTACCAGCTCGTTCAGATCAACAAAAGGTACTTTCATAGAAAGCCCATTTCATTTTGCTCAAATTTGATTACAAGGATGGAGAAAAGGAAAGGAAGTCAAAAAGAAAGCCCCAGATGGCTTTCCCATTCATCGCGGTGAATGAGCTTTATCTATGCCTTTGAAACTGTAGCCGGGGAGAAGCATTTCTGTTGGCTTAAAAAACTTGACAAAAATTATTGGTTTGCCATTTCTCACGTAACAGCCATTGGGAACTGGATGAAAAGACTTTTTCATGGGATCGCCTGCTTGGATCAAAATAATGGAGATTAGGTATTTCATTATAAATTACAGTGGGGGATAGAGCAGGCTGTCATATTAATAGCTACCTGCCCCTGGCCTTCAATGGTAGCTATTCTCCTAGACAAAGGACCAAGGGGGTTGTCTATTGAACTTGTACTTTAGGCCTGATCAATTTTCTATCGTCAAGGCAAAAGGTGAGATGACTAACAAAAGAATTCACACATGAGTGACCTCATAAGCCACAGATAAAACAGCTTAAAGGAGCCAAACACATCCTGAGATTATGGATGATAAACTACGTACAGACGGAGGAGAGTGGGAGAGGAGAGCCGCACTCTGTAATTCTCTCTCTTTTGGCCAAATGGACACATTAAAAGCCACTTGTTCTCAGCTGCAGATAATTGCAGCTTGTGGTTTGCAGTGGTCCACTAGAAATCCTTCCGCCTACGCCTTTCTCCCCCCCTCGGCACAGTCAGTCATTTCGTTATTAACGACAGCATTGTGTTAAAGACAAGGCTTCCCAAGAGTCACACTTTAAGAAACAGAAAAGAATGCAAAGAACACTGGCTTCCCAACCCTGCGCTGTGGTCTGTTCTGGGTTCCAGGTCTAGTGCCTGACTGGCGTTGCACCGTCAGAAGTCTGAGCTGCACCTGTAATTAAAACACAGAACCTAATGCAGTGGAAAGCAGGATTCCCTGAACAGTCTTTAAGAAAACTTTAGGCTCCTAACGCAGGGCCCCAGAGAGAGGTGGGTGGACTCTTTTCACCCGATCACAGGGATTATTTGAGACTCCTAATCGAAGTCACCCAAATCACTGCTGAATTACTAAAATCCTTTACCCACAGAATTGTCTCAAGTTTTCCCAATAAAAAAGGGTGCTCTCTGCCACCAGCTCACTGTTCCTGGAACTCGGGCTGACAGACAGCCAGAGGTAAAAACCAGTGTTTCCGGTTGCTCCTGCTCCCTGGAAATGCAGTCCCTCTCTACTATTTCATGTATGTTACATACAGCTAATGCAAAATGGACGTTTATGTGGGCAGGATGTATTTTACCATGATATTTTTAGAACCAAGGAGTAGTGTAAGGTTATTCATATAAAGGGGCTTTTACCTGTCTAAAAGTTTGAGAAAATATCATAAATACTACCCATGACAGCACTTGTCAAAACAAGGCCACATTTGGATAGGTGCCTTTGATAGGCATAATGGCTTCCAGATCTTAGACACAAGCAGTTGTGGTGTGCACTCAGCCCCATTGCAATTTCAAACATGCAGTGATAATTCCAGGAAGCTCACGTGTGTTCAGCAGTGCATACAACGACCCCATGTTTGTCTAAAGCCATGCTGACTTTGCTTTTCAGAGAGCCCTGGATCCTTCGACTGGATTAACCATTCAGGGAGAGAAGAGATCCAAGGTTACTGATGATGAATGACGTAGCAGTGATGGGACCCAGGGACTGGGCAGGCCCTTCCCACCCTAGTGTAACCCAGCAGTGGTATGAGCCCCCGGGGGGCAACTGAATACGAGTTGTAAGAGTTCGAAATTCTACCCAGTCCCTGACCTAGTTATTCCACTTCTAGGAACTGTCTCAGGCAAAGCTATCAGAGGTTTATCATAGGGCGAATCACACAGAGAAGTGGTCAGGAACACACGTTCTGGAGCCAGACACACAGTTCCCATCTCAGCATCACCTGCCTCCTATGGCAAGCTCTGATTCTGGTTCTTAATCTTTCTTTTAAAAGAATGTTTTATTTATATTTTTATTTTATGTGTATGTGTGTATTGCCTACATGTGTGTAAGTGCATCCATGTTGTGCAATGCCCACAGAGGTCGGAAGAGGGTGTTGGATCCCCTGGAATTGGAGTTATGGATGACTGTTAGGCACCATGTGGTGCTGGGAATCAAACCTGGGTCCTCTGCAAGAACAGCTGAGCCATCTCTCCATCCCTATCTGGTTATTAATCTTTCTATGCTTGGTCCTCTCACCTGTAAAGTGGGGGTCTCAAACCTGTAATCCTAGCACTTGGGAGGTTGAAGCCAGAGGACAAGTTCTAGGTCAGTGTGGCATATATAATGGGTTCAAGGCCAGTCTGAGCAGCATAGCAAGACCTTGTCTCAAAAAAAAAATGAAAGAAAGAAAGAAAGAAAGAAAGAGAGAGAGAGAGAAAGAAAGAAAGAAAGAAAAAGAAAAAAAACCATGGGGCCAGGCATGGCAGTACATACCTTTAAATCCCAGGACTCAAGAGGCAAAGGCAGAATTCTGTGAGTTCACGGCCAGCCTGGTCTACATAGCAAGTTCCAGGCCAGCCAGGACTACATAATAAGAGAGACCTTTGGAGATGGGTCTGGGGGGCGGGGGGTCTCCACAGTGTTGTGGCATAGCCTAAGAAGCAATCAGCAAGCTACAGAGACAGTCTACAGGGAGAGATGAAATATTTGCAAGTGAAAATCCGACAAAGGTTTGGTGTCTAGAATTCATTTTGAAGTCTAAATACCTAAAAGCAAAAAACAATGCAATTCAAAATTCAAAATGGGTGCTAGACCTAAATAGGCGTCCCTCAAAAGGAGGGTACAAATGGGCAGCAGTACGTGAAGAAGGATGATCAGCAAACCGACAAAACCACAGCGAGAGGCTGAAGAGACAGTGGCCAACACACTTGCTGCCAAGCTTGACAGCCTTAGTTCAATCCCCAGGTGGAAGGGGAGAGCAGAGTCCTGTGAGTTATCCTCTGACTCCACATATGTGCTATGGCACCCACACATGAGTGTGCATATGCATACACATGTGCGTGCACACACACAGAAAATAAATGTTAAAAATCCCACAACGAGCTATGACCTCACAGGAAGAATGGCTCTTATGAAAGGTCTGAAGTTAGCAAATTTAGAGATGTGGAGAGAAGAGGGCCTTGGCAGCGCCTGCTCTGCTGTGCATAGAGGCATCTCAAAGGCCTTAAAAACAGAACTATCGGGGCTGGAGAGATGGCTCAGAGGTTAAGAACACTGGCTGTTCTTGCAGAAGACCCGGGTTTAGATCCCAGCACCCACACAGCAGCTACCAACTACCTGTAACTCCAGTCCCAGAGGATCCAACAGCCTCTTCTGACCTCCGCGGGCATTTCACGACACGAGTGCACTCACCTACATGCAGGCAATGCACGCATACACTAAAAATAATAATAATAATAATAAAAGCAGAACTATCACGAAGCCTGCAGATTCCCCTACTGGGTGTGAAATGGAACCCGTGCACAAGCCACAGCACTATCAACAGGAGAGCCCGGGGTGGAGGAGGACAGGCCAGAGGAAGGAACTGAACTGGAGCAGTGTTTAGCAACTAGAAAGTTGCAGCCCCTCCTGAGGTGACCTCGTCTAGCAGTCTATACCCCAAGGGACCTTGAATAGAAATCCCACTACTTTGGCTTCCCAGGTGCTGGGATTACAAGTGTGTGCCGTCACACCTGTATTCACACCTTCCCAAGACATTATTCACACCCAGGAACACGGCAGAGCAGGGACAAACCTGTGAACAGTAGAAATGAATTCAGGCTTCTTGGTTCATAGATTGTTAAAAGAAAAATACGTCAAATTGAAAACCTTGACTTTTCAGAAGTTTCAATTAATAGAAAGCATGGTTCAAGAACGTGACGATACCACATAACCCAGAGTTTGGACTTCTATCCAGCCAACAGAACTGACAGCCAGGTCCCAGGCAGATGCCTCCACGGGTACAGAGAGTATCATTCCCAGTAGCCAAGAGGCAGAGGCAACCCAAGCACACACTGACAGATGAACGGAGCTAGGACCAGACATGTGGATAGTGGGCTATCACCCAGCATTACAGACGAGGAGACTCTGGCATCCCAGGTAAAATACACTAGTCACAAAAGGACAGGAGAAGGGTCTGGGAACACGGCTCAGTCAGTAAAGCACTTGCAACATAAGCATCAGGACCAAGCTCAATCCCCAGCACCCATGTGAAAAAGCTGGACCTGGTAGCTATAATCTCAGCACTGGGGAGGCAGAGGCAGGAGGGTCCCTGGGAATCCCTGGTCAGCTACTCGAACTGAGTCAGCAGGTTCCAGTTTCAGTGAGACACCCTGTCTCAAAAACCAAGGCACCCAACATTGACCTTTGACCTCCACTTCTTGCTCCTTGAAATCCCCTGTGGTCTGGACACCACTGACTACCAAGTCCACTCTGCAGCCCTGGTCCTGAAGCATGTTCAAGTTTAATATGTTAAAACTAACCTGCTGTCTGTTCTAACTCTTCAGCCATCAAGAGGGTACGTGGAGAAGAGGTAGAGAGATAGAGAGAGAGAGCCCAGACAGGAGTTCTTTCCTGCCCAACTTGGTAAAAAGCAACACTCAGGCAACAAATTTCAGCCCTGTCTCCCTCCACATCTAATCAGTCTTTATGTGCGTGCGTGCGTTCGTGCGTGTATACATGTGCCATGATGCAAGGTAGTGGCCAAGGTGTTGGTTCTCTCATTCCACTGTGTGTGTCCTGGGAACCAAATTCTGATGAGAACTGAGCGGCGAGTGCCTTTACATGCTTTACATCGTCTCATTGTGTCCTGATGCATTTTGTAATGTTTGTACATGTGTGCATATGGAAGCCAGAGCTGTGTTCCTCGGTTGCTAACCACCTTGAGTTTTTTAGAGACAGGCTTTCTCACTGGGACTCACCTTGTAGGCTAGGCTGGCTGGCCAGGAGCCCCAGGGATTTGCCACACTCTGCCTCCCCAGGCCTGGGATTGCAAGCATGTGTCATGGCTGACTTTTTTTTTTTTTTTTATAGAAGGAAGAGTTTATTTGGGCTCACAGTTCCAGAGAGGTAAGAGTCCACCATGACCAGGAGGCATCATGGTAGAAATGACCAGAGCAGAAAGCCGAGTGCGCACTTCTTCAAGCACACACAGGAAGCAGAGCAAGTAAACCAGAAGTAGGACCATGTTATGAACTCTCAAAGCCCACCCACAATGACATGATTGCTCCCCCCAAAATGTTCCATACCCCTCCCTAAACAGCACTATTAACTGAACAATTGTTCAAATACTTGAGCCATGGCGGAGACATCTCATTCAAACCACACTATATCCTATCCTAAATTTCTAAACATCAAAAAAATTCTTTTAACTTTTCTTTGTAATCAAACGAAGTTGTGTCAAAACAATTCAACTGTTGCCAATTTTTTCATATCTTACTGACTTTTAATAATTACTATAAGATTCTTTCCCAGACACTTGATTTATTAATAGCAAACCATCACATGACCATTAGATAACATCAGTTAATCCTTCAAAGCAACTGTTACTCTCCAGTTTGGATGGAAATCAACCTCTTGGGTTTCCTTGCAGAGATAATTCACAACTGGCTGTAACTACAGAAGTAAAAATGCTAGTAATACAACTTTGATTTCCCCTTTTAGGTACGGGCAGGACATATATAAACCACAGTAAATACTCTGATACATGCTCTCAAAATGGACTAAGCAAAGATGGTTGTAAACATTAGTATAGCATCACTGGACTCAGTCTTTTTTAATCACTTCAGCAGTTTGTTATTGTTTACTATTATTATTTTACAAACATTTATTGATCTACCACATGAATCATGAAATCAAGTGTTAGGATGCATATAAGCATATACACTTACTCTTAAAAGGTTTAAAAGTGGGGGCTGGAGAGATGGTTCAGCAGTTAAGAACACTGACTGTTCTTGCAGAAGACCCGGGTTTGAAACTCAATGCCCACATGGCAGCTAACAACTGTCTGTAAGTCCGGTTCCAGGGGATCCGACGGCCCCTTCTGTCCTCCAGGGGCATTGCATGACATGGGCGCACCTACCCCAAGAGGCCTGAGGATAGTAGTCCATGGCTGACTTTTTACATGGGTTCTAGGGATCCAGCTCAGGTCCTCCTGCTTGCAAGGCAAACATTTTTACTCACAGAGCCATTTCCCTGCTCTGAGCCTCCCTGATTCAACTAAGCTATTGTTCAAGTTTAACAATTACAATCACCTGTAAACTGAGCTGCCTCTCAAAGCCTCCAAGTCCGCGCTCCACCAAACCAAGACAACCGCGTTTCTAATAGAGAACTATAGCCTTTCCAGTGCTTGGATCAAAACCTTTGGGTGGTCGCCAAGGTACAGAACCTTGCTACCCAAAATACACCACCTGGGAATGTTCTAGAAATATGAGAAACAGGACTTCACTGCAGGCCTACAGAACCAGAGTGTGCTGGACAGCTTTAGTGTCAACTTGACACACCTGGGTTGAGGGAGCCTCAATTGGGGAATTGCCTCCATTGGACTGGCCTGTGATCATGTCTGTGGGGCATCTTCTTGATGAGTGATGTGGGAGGGGCCAGCCCACTGTGGGTGGTGCCACCCCTGGGCAGGTGGGCCTGTGCTGCATAAGAAAGCAGGCTGAGCAGGGGCCAGGGGAGCAAGCCAGTAAGCACTGTTCCTCCATGGCCTGTGTTCCAGCTCCTGCCTCCAGGTTCCTGCCCTGAGTTCCTACCTTGGGCTCCCTGATAAACTGCAACCTGGGAGATGTAAGCTGAATAAACCCTTTCCTCCCCAAGTTGGTAGTGGTCAGAGTGTTTTGTGACAGCAATGAAGAAACAAACCAGGACACAGAGCTTGGTCTATTGCGTGCCCAGGGATCACAAGCACAGGGCTGAAGAGTCAAGTACAGCTGAGGCAGTCCAGTACACATGCGCCCTCCACAGGCCAGTGTGTGAGTCCTCCATGACTGCATAGAGAAACTACCCACATCAGTCCTAGCGGAAACACTACTTGTAGAAAATAATGAGGAGCTGGGAGATGCCTCCATGGGTCTGAGCACTTGCTATGCAAGCATGAGGACCCAAGTTTGGATCCCAGGTCCCATGTAAAGAGCTGGGCATGACCACACATGTACACATAACCCTAGCACCACAGGGGGTAAAATGGGAGGAACACGGACTTGCTGACCGCCAGCAAAGCTACAGGATCAGTGAGAGACCCTGTCTCAAGAATAAGACAGTGATAGAGCAAGCCTCTTCAGGTCTTGGCACATACACACATGTGCACATACCACACACACGTAAAGCACTCACACATGGCTCACACACTGCACTCACATGCTCCCACACACACACACATTAAAAAGGATGCCTTCTGTCATGCGCTATGTCCTTTACTATTAATCTAAAACCTGGCACAATTCCCAAAGCCTTCCTGCAGACTACAAGCCGCAATCCATCAGCAAGTCTGCTGACCTCACATTTTCCAGGTGCACCTTCCTAAGGTGCTCCTGCACCCCAGACCAAATTTTGTTATCCCTGACCTGGTGTGCTGGAAGCCAACTAGTGACCCTCATCTTTTTCCTCCCTCTGACAGGTTTCCTCACTGCCATGAAAGCAATCCCCCTAATACTGGCATCAACAGAATCCAGAGAAGCCATGACTCTCACCTCTCCATAAACACAATTGCCGATTGCCTCTCGGCAACAATTCAAATGCCATCGCCGAGCAATTGGTCACTAATTGAAATTTCCCCACCTGGGAAAATACAAAACAAGACTCTCTGAAGGCAACAGAGAGAACCAGGAAGTCCTCACACTGGAGACCCTGCACTTTACAGTGTCACATGATCAGGAAGAGGCGTCCTGGTACCTCAGTTTACCCACCAGAGGGAATGCACTGATTCACACGTCCAACAGCGTCCACGCTTTTCTGAGCAGGTTCCCCCAGAAGATTCAGGTCTCTGGTGATCTCCGGCAGCTTGGGCTGACAGACACCTTTGATTCCCTCTCTTCTCAGCCTGGAACAAGCAAGCAGGTAAAAATCCCAGCTCTCTGTTTTAGATTCACTTGTGCAGTGCCCAACTTCTCTGAGGCTGCCCATGATGCTGTTGTCAACTTGACAGGACTGAGTCACCTGGGAGCTGGGCCTCTGGGCCACCTGTGGGGCTTAATCTTGATTATGTTAGCTGCAGTGGGAACACCTGCCTACTCCCTGACCCTGAGCAGGATGCTGAGCTGAAGACAGGGAGCCCAGCAGTAGCGTGCACATTCATTGCTCTCTGTTCCTGCCGACAGATGCACTGTGACTGCTCCCTCCAGCTCCTGCTGCTGTGACCTCCCCTCCCTGCCCCCCGCCATGATGAACTGTGTCAAGGAACTGTGAGCCAAAGTAAACCTTTCTCTGTCAGGTTCCTTCTGTCAGGGTGTTTTATCACAACAACAGGAAAAGAAACAAGAGACTGTGCCCAAGGAACTGGCATCTGTTTTTCCTGTCTTGATCTTCTAATGGGCCAGCACATTGCAGAGTAGCCATGCAGGGGAGAAGGACCCTCTGGTGAGGTGGTCCAGCCCAGTGTAGCCATGCAGAGGGGAGAGGGGATGGCAGCCTAGACTGCCACACACCACAGCTTTCCCACCAGCTCAGCACTGCATGAGCAGACACAGGTCATGGCTATTTGCTTATCTCTGGGCAGGGGGTTAGTGAGGCCACCAGATCTCTGACCAGACTCCTGTACAGCCAGTCGAAGATCAGGTAAAACACCTGTTTTATATAATGGGAAATAATGAGGCCAAGTCAGAAAAAAGAATGAAGCAAAGATGTTCAAAAGGGGGAAAAGCCACTGGGCACGCTTTTAATCCCAGTGCTCGGGAGGCAGAGGCAGGCGGATCTCTATGAGATTGAGGCCAGTCTGGTCTACATAGTGAGTTCCAGGCTAGTGGGGGCTGTGGGAGATTCTGTCTAAAATAAACAAACAAACCAACCAAAAGGGGGAAAGAAAAGTTTCCAGAACCCAACTGTAATCAAACAGTTCTGTAACTGACCAGAATTACCAGGTTCTGATGCCTGCACCCAAGGATGGAACTCATGTCTGGTACTGTAAACCTGATCAAAAGCCCACAGAGGGCACTGGCCGAAGCAGGACATCTGCTGCTTCTTTGCTAAATGGACACAAAGTACCCATCACACTGCCTTCTAAATACATGTGCTTCCATTCATAGTGGTGCTCTCAACCTCAGTCAGAGAAGCTCCTCTTTACAGCAGTAGTTTCTGCAGAGACTCATAACTGTCAAAGTGTTGAGGATAAAGGACTGTTGGATGCTCATCCGTAAATGGGACGTCCGCATCATCCCTCCAAACCTCAGGGAACATCATGGAAGAGGGGGTGGAAGGGACACAGAGCTGGAGGAGGAGTCAGAGTTCTATAGAGTGCTGATTTCCAGCTATGACTTAGCACTGCACGCATGAACTCTCAGTAGCTGTGGTTAACCACTCAAGACACACACAAGGCTGGCCCTGCCAACATTCCATCATGCACAGGGAGGCTCATGAGGCCCCGCCCCTCCTGAGGATTTGTAATCAGTTAATGGTTGCTGGGAGATGGGGAGACATTTTCTTTAGTGATGCAGTCATTGATAAGCTGCCTATGGTTCTGTAAATGACCCTCCATCCATGTTCCTGTAAGCAGTTAAGCTCATTGGATCTCTCTCTCTTTCTCTCTCTCTCTCTCTCTCTCTCTCTCTCTCTCTCAAAACATTAAAGTATAAGGAAGGAGAAGGAAGGCTAGTTAGGAAGAGGAGGGGGATCAGCGGGTGGGGACAAGAGAGAGAAATGAAGAGAATATGATCAAAACATATACATGTATGAAAATATCATAAAACTCATTATTGCATATAATCAATATGTGCCAGCAAAAAACTAACCCATAACTATGTTCACTGATCTCAAGAGAACAGAGCAAAAGTCCAACAGAGATTTTTTTAGTATTTTAAAAATACCAGCGATCATAGAGCTGAGGAACACATAATTAAAGTGAAAATTTCTCCAGATGGGTTCACAACAGACCAGACCAAGCAGGAGAAAAGACCAGCAAAACCGAAGACTGGTCACTGGTGACGATGGACTCAGAGAAGCGGAAGTGTAAAAAGAATAAGAACGCATCCGCCTGAACTCATGACGGTGCTCGGGGTTGAAAGGTTAGATGAGCTCACGAGGGTGGAGCCACATCAATCACATTAGTGCCCCTGCAAAGGAGCCCAGGAGGACATTCACGTAGACCTTCTGCCCCAAGAGGACATGGCAAACTAAAGGCTGACTGTGAACCAAAAGCAGGTACCAGCCAGACACTTGAACCTACCAACACTTTTGCTTTGGACTTCTTAGCCCTAGGTAAGAAAGGTAGACTCATTTTTAACCTATCTACTGGATTTTGTTGTGGTAGCCCAAGCAGCTTAGGACACACAGTAAAGAAAGCTTAAAGGAATTATGTGATACCCTGGAGCAAACCAGTATTTGCTTTATGAAGAAGTGAAGGAACCAGAAACCTTAAGTTAAAAATGGCTGAAAACTGTCCAAATCTGGGGGAGGAAAGAGGTAACTATATTCTAGTAACGGACTTAAAGAGTTCACATTTGTTGGCGGGGGAGGCACTCAGTCAGCAAACTGCTTGTTGTAGGAGCGTGAAGACCCAAGCTTAATCCCCAAAACCCACATCAAACACACAATCTCAATGCTGGGGAGGCCGACACAGGAGGTGCCCTGGAGCTTGCTGGCCAGCCAGATCAGCCTGCTCTCTCCAGTTCCAGGGAATCCAATGCCCTCTTCTGGCCTCTGTAGGCATTGCATGCACATGGTGCACTTACATGAATGCAGGCAAACACTCATACACATAAACATAAATTAAAATTTTAATATACAAGGAACCCTAACTACTCATCAGGAAGGAGATAAATTATCTATTTTACAGTGCTGGGGATAGAACCCAGGGCCTCCAAATGCACTCAGCCACACCCCAGTTCCTATAACCCATTTTTTTAATGACTAAGAGATTCAAATAGACATTTCTCCAGAATACACACCAAGTACATGGCAAAATGCTTGTCACTGATCACAGAAAACACAACAAAATCTGCAGTGACATACTTCATGTTTGTCAGAATGGGTACCATCAAAGAACACGACACAAGTGTGGGAAGGATGTGAAAGGCTGGAATTCAGACATGCTGCTAATGAGAACAGAAAATAGCACCGACTCTGGAAAATGGCATGGAGCTTCCTCAAAAGACATAAAGCGTAACCTCCACATAGCCCAGCAATCCCACCTCAAGGCATTTGTCCACATACTTTAAATCAGGACTTCAAAGAACATCAGCACTCCCCTGCTTACTGCAAGGTTATTCACAGAAGCTAAAACAGGGCAACAATATAAATGTCCATTGACAGAAGACTCTAGAAAGAAGATGTGGTACATACGTGCAATGAAATACTATTCGGCCTTAAAAAAGGATTCTACAATGTGTGGCATGGTGGATAAAATTTGTGACTGGCTTTATGCTGAGTGAAATAAGCCATTCACAAAAAGAAACTCTGCAGGAGAGCGAGCTAATAGTCCTCATCATAGAACCAGAGTGGGGTGGGCGGGGTTACCTGGGCCTGGGTGGAGGAGAAACCGAAACTCCTGGTCAAGAGGCCAGGGTTTCCATCCTGCCAGGTAAACAAGCTCTGCTCTACCACTGCGTGTACAGATAACAATAATGCATTGCACATTTAGGCACTCAGAGTGATCTCGTGTTTCCACCACAATGATGTATGTGTTCATAATAAATTTTACTTTCTTCACCATTTAATTTAGTAACAACCAAATCTCTAGGAAATAGTTCACCATATGTACCATCACATTTTTAAGTTTTCTTTGAACCATCTTTTCTTTAAAAAAAATACATAAAAGAAAGTACATTTAGCAATACAACCAATTTTCAAATAGAACATAATTAAAAATAAGTGTCAAGGATATAAAATTTCTTCAAATTTCCTCTCAGCAGCTTTCAGAAATGTTGGTGAGAGTTGTTCAAGCCCACTCAAAATATATTTTTCCCAGATACATCACTTTGATCCTTTCTTAAGAGATCAATATTTTTATTTTTTTACTTTTCAGAAAAGTGAATTCAAACATATTTCCGTATTCTGAAACGTTATGAGGAAAAGTGCCTCCAATTAGATGAACAGTGCTCTGACTTTAAACATGAAAGTTTTAGCCTTAGTGACACTTTACAATTAGTAAAGCACTGGCTAGATTTCTTGTAATTACTATGATTCCCAAGTGTGGCTCTCACCACTCATCAAAGAAACATCTATTTGCAATAGATGGAACTGTTAGAAAGTTCCATAACTATCAAATGCAGAGAATACATAACTGTGAGATGCCCAGCCCTAAGTGACACATCTACAATGCAACCTCTACACCTAAGGCTCGGGGAGCCCTGAGGAAGAGGGGCGTCTACAGAACGAAAAAGCCAAAGGGACAAGGCACCTGCTGTTGGCTAATGCATTCTACACGTGACAGGGAAGCTTATCAGTGAAATCTCCACAGCATGGTGGTCTAACAGGGGAACAGTGCCCCTACTAGACGCCATAGTCCAGCAAAGTATTTACTTTCATTTTATGTGTATGAGTGTTTTACCTACATGTTTGTAAGTACTCCTGTCATGCAACGCCCACAGAGGCCAGAAGAGGGTGTTAGATCCCCAGGAACTGGAGTTAAGGGCAGTTGTTAGCTGTCATGTGGGTGCTGGGAATTGAACTCAGGTCCTCTGTAAGAGCAGTCAGTGCTCTTAACTACTGAGCCATCTCTCTAGGCCCTTATTTGGCTTTTAAAAATAAATACTTATTTGTGCCTGATTTTATTATTCACATGCTCCTAAGAAATATTTTTATGAGTGCCTTAAAAATTTTTGTATGCTTAGAGCAAAAAATTAATAGTTTGAAATTAAATAGCTGAATATTGTTATAAAAATATGAACAGAAGGAGTGTGTATTTTGACTTAACATCTTGTAGTTTCCCATGAGAGTGTTTTCCATGGAAAAAATAATTTAAAGCTTCTGTAGACATTCAGTTACACAATTACTATAAAATATAAGAGGACTATCTGGGCATTAAGCTTTGCAGGGTGGATACTGGGATCACAGTAGTGAAAGAAAGCCACACAATGAATTTTTAGACGTAGTCCTAAAGGTTGTGATGGCTGATATTGATTGCCAACTTGACTGGCTCTAGAATCATCTAGGAAACTAGTCTCTAGACACGTCTGTGAGAGTTTCCAGAGAGGTGGAAACTGTGGATGGAAAACCCTAATTACGGATGGCACCATCCCATAGGACCAGGGTCATGGGCGGGATATAAAGGGGAAAGCGAGCTGAGCATCATCATCCATCTAACTGCTTCCTGACTGTGGATGCAGGTAACCAGGCCAGCCGCTTCCCACTCCTGGCCCCGGCCTCCCCGCCATGATGGACTGCGCCCTCGGACTGTGAGTCAACGTAACCTGGCCTTAAGTTGCCTTCCTCAGGTATTTTGTCACAAGAAAAGCGATGAATACAAAGGCAAAGGAAAAAGTCATCTCCTTAAAACTCACTATTCTTTGAGTGGCTTCCTTGTGTGGATGATGAAGCCCAGACGTTTTCCTAGGACCTCTCTCTCCTGCCCTCCCTGTCCCACAGCTCTCTGCTTGTCCATTTCCCTCTTGGTCTTCTTACAAGACATAAGTGTGTACAACTGCTCCTCCAGCCTGGAATATCCTTCCAGCAGCTTCTCTCACACCTGGCTCTCAGCTCTCTACCGAGGTCTCTGCCATGTTCCCTCCTCAGGAAGCCTCCAGGCCACCTGGTACCACTGAGCCCAGCAGCACCCTGGGCTCCGTCTCCACATCACAGTCCTATCTCTGGTTTTCACACCACAGGTATGACTGTCATTACATAGCGCTATTTCATTGGCCTTTCCTTATGTCCACCCTGAAGTGCATGTTCTGTGGTGAAGGAACCATGTTTCCCGTTCACTGCAATGGCCCAGGACTTAACGTAGGGCTGGGCAAACTGTAGTGCTTACTAACTGTAAAACCACCGACGTTCCATGATTTCAAAAGTGGTTATGAGACAAACTAACTACAAAATGAAAGTGAGAAATTCAGATATCTTTTATGTAATTTAACCAAATTATTGCTCCTGGCATACAGCAACAGCTCATAAATGTGAGGCCCCAGCAGAAAGCTGACACTTAAGACTTTTTTTTCAAGTGTGAGGAGCAGAGGGTGCCCAGGCTAACAAGACAGTAAACTCCACAAGCGCAGGATAACCAGGGTATGATGGTCTGTCAGACATGACAGTGATGAAGACGACCATATGGCAAGGTTTGCAGAGCGCTCGCTCCAAAGTTCTGAATGTATTGACTGACCTTGACAACTCCATTGCTGTTTCACAGAGGGAAATCCTAAAGCTTCAGGTAAAAGGGATTCACAGAAGACGATGCAATGAAAACTGTGTGAGCCTCGGCACATTAATTCTAGATGCGCACATTTATTTCTAAGCACATAAATAAGTGTTAAAGCATCCCAAGGGGTCGGCGAGATGGCTCTGTGGATAAATGTACACTCTGCCAAAGCCTGATGACCTGAGTTCAATCCCCAGCACCCACAGGGTGGAAGGAGAGAACCAACTCCTTCCTCTGACTTCCACACATGTGCAGTGGCGTACACACACACACACACACACACACGCACACACACACACGCACACACACACGCACACACGATATAATTTTTAAAAACTTTAAAGACATACAAAGAAAAAAAATGCCCTACTGGGTATTGAGCGTAAAATGGATTTTGAAAGCAACTGTCGGCCTTTGCCGTAGGGACATGAGCACTCTCAGTTGGAAATCCACACAATGACCCTGAGAAGAGAATCTCTCGCCTTCTCTGTCCAACAGAACAGGGAGCACAGAAACAGACCAAACGGAGCGTGTAAAGCAAGTGTGAGCAGTATTAGGTAAGGGAGAAGAGAGTTAGGGACAAGGGAAGCATCAGTTAACATAACAGGCAGCTGGCATTGCACAGAAACTTTTGCTTTCTCTGGTCTGATCTGGTCTGGTCTGGTCTGGTTTGGTCTGGGGCTAGCACCAGACTGAAGTATACTGGGCACATGATCCAACCCTAAAACTGCATCCCCAGCCCACGCAAACATTTTTGAAGAAAGTGATAATGCCACTGACAAGGATTTTACAATCAAAATAGTGAGACAGAACTCGGAAGTTGAAGGACTAGCAGTGCTTTACGGCCCCATGGCTGTGGTGCCGAATTAGTGCAGATTCAGAGGCTTAAAACAGCAGAAACTGGGGCTGCAGAAATGGCTCAACAGGTGACAGCTCTGGCTCCCCTTGCAGAGGATCCGGGTTCGGCTCCCAGCACCCACATGATGGCTAACTGCTGTCAGTAATTCCAGTTCCGGGATCTGACGCTCTCTTCCGGCCTCCACAGGCACTGTACGCATGTGACACTTATACACACATACAGGCAAACATTCATACACATAAAATAAAAACATAGAACCCACAGTCTACTGCTGCAGCTGTGGAGGCCGGAAGTCGGGGCTCGGTGTGACCACGAGTGGGGTTGGCCTAGCTGTGCCCCTGTGGAGACTTCAGGGGAGAATCCAGTCTTTGCCTCTTCAGCTTCTGGTTCCTGGAGCTGCCAGGATCCTTGTCCTGCAACCACCTCACCTTGAAGCTTCCTGTGGCCCGTTTCACATCATCAGCATGCCCAGAAGTCTCTTTGAGCCTCTCTTTTAAGGACAGAGACTGGTCAGCAGGGCCCACCCAGATGAGCCATAGTTATCACCCCATCTCAACATCCTTAACTTATTCACATCTGCAGATACTTTTTCCCAGATATATGACCTACATGGGCTCAACCTTGTACCTCAGAGTCAGAGCTCCACCTACTCAAGGGATCAGGGCCCTGATGGCGGGAAACCTGGTGAAACTCACCAGACGTCAGTGGTGGATGGAGCTCAAGAAAGAATCCACACTAGACTTGAAGACAAATCCCACTTGCTGAAATGAATTTCCTAATGATTTAATGTGATAATTGAAAATTAAAGCCAGTGTAATTAGTTTCATGCAGTAATGTTTTGCTTAAATTGAGTCCACTGTACATTGCATCTAATTTAATTCACAACCTGGATTCGGTCACCTTTAAATAATTCTGTCTTCTGTTTATAGAAGTCTAAGTAAGTCCTCGATCTAAATTAACTCATGAAGGAGAAAGAGTGTTTCTCTTCCATCTCAGGGAGATGCTGGGATGGACAGGAAGATGCTCTGATAAACAAGGAGATGCTTGGATGGACAGGGAGACACTGGGATGGACAGGAAGATGCTGGGATTGGCAGGGAGATGCTGTGATGGACAGAGATGCTGGGATGGGCAGGGAGACACTGGGACGGACAGGAAGATGCTGGGATGGACAGGGAAGACACTGGGATGGACAGGGAGACGCTGGGATGGACAGAGAGACGCTGGGATGGACAGGGAGACGCTGGGATGGACAGAGAGACACTGGGATGGACAGGGAGATGCTTGGATGGACAGGGAGACACTGGGATGGACAGGGAGACACTGGGATGGACAGGGAGATGCTGGGATGGACAGGCCCACCTGGTCAGGAGACAGTGCATGCTCAGATTGGTGTAGGAAGAATCTTCAAAGCAAGGAGGTGAAAAGTAGGACAGCTGAACAAATCCACAAAAGCCTCTGCACTGTGTCCCACACCTATGGTCACCTACACAGGCATGTACACACAACACAGAGAAGCGCTCCTCCCCCAAGAGAAACAAGGCAAAGAGGAGCCTCTGCACTGTGTCCCACACCTATGGTCACCTACACAGGCATGTACACAGAGAAGCGCTCCTCCCCCAAGAGAAACAAGGCAAAGAGCTGTCAGATTTCTGCCTCTAGGATGCTGACGTATCTTCTTATGGCCTTTGAGTGTTAGACTCGTGATAACATGTATGGACATCCATGGTAACATGTATGGACCTCATCAGATTTGCTGGTTTCAAATCATAGCTCTACTTTTTTTCAGTGCTTGGGTTTGAACCTGGGCCTTACGCACACTAGGCAGGCCTTCTGCCACCGAGCTCTACCTTCCCAGCCTTGTTTTTACTTGTGACAAGGTCTCAACATGTTGCCCAGGCTAGCCTTGAATCTACAGCCCTCCTGCCTCAGTGTCCAGACTAGCTGGGATAACTGTCTACATCCTGAGCCTCTGTTTATACCTCTGCCTCTTAATAGTGTGTGATTTGACTTAAGTTACCAGCCTCACTCTCCTAAGCTACAAAATGGGGAACTGACATTCCCACTTCATAAAGCTCTCTTAATTTGACAGGCTTGAAATATCCTATGAACTGCACGGGGCCAGCATTAAGTTTAACAGCTGAGATCTTCAGATATATCAGTAAATTAACAAAGTCTGTCCTTAGCAGCCAATTTTCAACCACAACCATCAAATCACTCAACCAGGAAGGGAGTGGGGTAGATGTGAGCAAGATACATTGTAGACAGGTATGGAATTTTTAAAGACAAAATCTACCTGCCTCTGCCTCCCAAGTGCTGGAATTGAAGGTGTGCACCACACAGGGCTCAGAAGGTTTTCTTAAATAACGGTCTCGGGTTTTATATACTGACTTATTGTCCACTTGACAGGACATAGGAAAAGAACCTCTGGACAGGCCTGGGAGGGATTATTAGACCAGGTTAGCCCCTATCCAAGTGTGGGAGGGATCATCTAGGTTGGGTTGATTGAGGTAGGACGATGCAGCCTGTGTGGGTGGCGCCCTTTCATGGGCTGGGGTCCTAGACTGAGTGAAAAGGCGAGGATGGGCCGAGCACCAGCTTTCGATTCCTGACCACAGACGCCATGCCACCAACTGCCTCACTCAGGCCGCCAGGACTCCACATGATGGTCTGAGTCCTGGAACTGCAGCCACAATGAAACCTTCCCTCCATGTTGCTTTTTGCCACAGCAATGGGGAAAGGAAAAAACATCCACGTTTAGAGGATTTTCCATTTTCAGTGTCTTTATATTTTTATTGAGATTTACCAGCTCTTTGAGGGGGAAGGACTTTGCTGAGCTGTTTTTAGAATTGTACTGGGTTACCAGCCAGTGTGGTGGATAGTGAGTGAAAGCTACGGTGTTTTAAATTTGTATTTCTGTGAGTGCTAGAGATTGAATACTTTTTGAAATTTGTAAG
>NW_008340309.1:76966-86840 GCF_000622305.1 Nannospalax galili | reverse complement strand
TCCCAGTACCCACATGGAGGCTAAGGACCATCCTTAACTCCAGTTCCAGAGAAATCTGACATCTTCTTCTGACCTCCAGAGCATTGCATGACACAGGTGCACCACATAAATGCAGGCAATACACTCATACACATAAAATAAAAATAATAAAATATGTACAAAGGAAAATAGGTGTTTGTGATATCTAATCTCGGTTGTCAACTAGATACATTTGGGAATAGGGGACTTCAACTGAAGAACTGTCTCCATAGGATTGACCTGTGGTGTGTCTGTGGGGCATTTTCTTGATTCCTGATGACGGAGGAGAGGCCAACCCAATGTTGCCAGGATCACCCATAGACAGGTAGACCTAATATTAGAAATGCAAGGTTTAGGGGCTAGAGAGATGCTCAGTGGTTAAGAACACTGACTGCTCTTGCAGAGGCCCCAGGTTCAATTCCCAGCACCCACATCATGGCTAACAACCAGTTCCAGGGAAATCCAACACCTTCTTCTGACCTCCATGGGCATTGTACGACATGGGTGCCTTTAATACATGTAGGCAATGCACTCATACACATAAAATAAAAATAATAAATAAAAAAAATTAAAAGGAATGCAAGGTTTAATTTAAAATATAAGCAAATCTAACACACACACACATACAAACACACAAATCATTATACTAGAAGTTTAGCAAACCCTCCAAAAGATGCAGCAAACAAAGCCAAGATACACACGTAACTGAAAAAAATTAAGGGCCTTATGCGTTCTAGACAAGCATTCTACCATTGAGCCATAATTCTGCGGAAAAATTCTAATGAACTCACACAGGTAATTCCTCAAAGTCAGGGTGGTGGTGACCTCAGAGAAAACAGATAGAGACGGAAATCATGGACGACTTGAAGCTGCCTCAGGACTGAAAGGAGAGGACAGTGGACAATTGAAATGTTTCCCACGGGAAAATATCATGAAGGAGCCCAGAGAGGCAGGAGGAGCTGGACGCAGCACCAGGCTGAGGAAGGTTGTCGGCGCTCTTCCTGAAGCAGGAGGAGGACCTCTGAAGGACCAGAGAGGCCACAGGGACTGCCCTCGCCTCCCAAACGTCCAAACTTGGCAGCTGGAAGCAATCAAAATGTATTCTCTTCCCATTCTGGAGGACAGGTATGTGCCAGTGGGGTTCGTTACATAAGGCCCTGCAGGAAATGGTGTTTTTCTCTCTCTCCCTCTCTCTCTCCCTCTCCCCTCCCTCTCTCCTCTCTCTCCTTCCTTCTTTCCCTCCCTTTCCCTCCCTCTCTTCTCTCTCCTCTCTCCCCCTCTCTCTCCCTTTCTCTCTTTTCTCTCCCTCCTTCTCCTCTCTTTCCTTCTCTTCCTCCCCCCTCTTATCCTCCCTCCTTCTCTCTCCTCTCTCCCCCTCTCTCTCCCTTTCTCTCTTTTCTCTCCCTCCTCCTCTCTTTCCTTCTCTTTCTCCCCCCTCTTATCCTCCCTCCTTCTCTCTCCTCTCTCTTCCTCCCTCTCCCTCCCTCTCTCTCCCTCTCCTTCCCTCCCTCCTTCTATCTCTCCTTCTCCTTCCCTCCCTCTTATCCCCACCACCCCGCCAACCTCTGCACATCCTGGGATCTAGAATTTCCCTTTCCTTTCTCATATAAGGACACCAGCCTTTGAATTTAAGTTGCAAAACTCCAGAATGGCCTCCTCTTAAGATCCTTAACCTAACTGCATGTCCAAGGACATTTTTCCAAACAAGGTCACATCCTGAGGGTCTATGTAGACATGTCTTTTGGAAAATTACTCTCAGTTCTCCTCAGACATAATCAAACAGATTGCTATGACTAAGCCTGAAGTCAAGGTGACTAAGGGTGTTCCCACAGAAATATACAGAATCTGCAAAAGACGTGTGCTGATCCCACCTGTGGATTATAATCTGTAACTGGAAAACACAGGCAGCAAGATAAAGCTGAGACAGCAAGAGATTCTCCGTGACATCACACTGCGTCTGTCTGACAGAACACCACTGTGCCAGTGACTTAAAAAGTAAAGTCAATCAGTAGATGCTGACGTAACAGACGTCAGTCAATACCAAGGTACAAAAGTATCAGGGTCTAATCTGCAACCAAAAGGAAACGGTGGGCTGGTGAGATGGCTCAGCAGGTAAAGGCACATGTCACCAGGCCTGAGGACCTGAGTTCAATTCCTAGGACCCACATGGTGGAAAGAAACCAACTTCTACAAATTCTCCTCTATCTTCACACACTTGCCACAGCATGTGTGTGCACACACCCAAAATTAAAGAAATGCTTTTAAATTAACTGAAAAGGAAAATGTGAAGAAGAGGGCTACAGTCATTAATTATGAACATTGTGTTGTATTAAGTCTAGGAAAGGAGTTAAAGGGAAAAAAACTTTTTTTGGATTAACGTATTTTTAATATTTAAATGCATGTGCAATACTTTGTAACTTTAAAATATGCATATTCCCTTCAAAAAGAAGCTATATACTTAAGGGGTGAAACCAGATTAACTGGGAAGGAAGACACCATCTAATTTAACAGAAAACTAAGGCCCTCAATGAAATGTAAATGTATGCGTCTGAGGTGTTACATTTTTCAAATCTATGATGCATATTAGAGGTTTGCATTCAGTAAATCCTGACAATTAGCAACGTATTTTCAGGAATAACCAACTCAGAGAAAATCAAGTGTTGGCCGTCTGCTCCTCCCTTACAGGTTCAGCTGATGGAGTTGGGCTGGACAGCGGGTTTCAGGCTCAGAAAGTGATTACAATGGTCTCACGATTCTAGCCCTGAATCGCCATGACAACGGGAACATATAATTATACACATGCATTGGAAGAAAAGCAAAGAATGGGAAATACAAAAGCATGCAGGAGAAATTTTCCTTTGGTTCTGTGAGGAAAACATGGAAAAGAATGATTTTCTAAATGTTCCTCACAAAAGAACCTGTGTTTATGAAAATAGTTAATTAAATGGATTTCGGTGTAATGTAACTTAAACACTATGGCCATTTCCACCTTCCAGCCCTCTTGATTTATCAAAGCTCTCAATAGCACACTCAGAAGCATTCAAACAAAACCAAGCATCAATAAAGCTTTTCTAAGCTTCCTGTAATTTGAGTGACAATTTATATAATTACAAGTATTTGACAACTTTTCTTATCATTCCTAAATGATTATGCAAGTTTAGAAGATTATATTTTGAAATGCGTTTATATACAAACCTGCCATAAAAAGGCAAAATAAATTAAGCTATTGCTATGTTTAGGCTGTTGGTTTACAGTGTGATATATGTGAAATGAGAATTTTCAAATAAAGTGAAGGGAGGGATTAGTTATAGATTAAGGGCCGCCCGAGTCGTTTCATGCTTCTGGTCTCACTAGAATCACATAGTCTCCTCTGCATTGGACAGACACAGAGGATGAGCTTCAACACACAGACACACACACACACAGACACACACTCACAAAACACTCACGCACCCGAGTCGTTTCATGCTTCTGGTCTCACTAGAATCACATAGTCTCCTCTGCTTTGGACAGACACAGAGGATGAGCTTCAACACACAGACACACACTCACAAAACACTCACGCACACACACTCACGTGCACACATGCTCATGCATATACACACATACACATGCATGCACACATACATATACAAACACACACAATACACACATGCATACGCACTCACACACATACATATACACATGGCACACACATAGTCATACACACTTGCACATACTCACATGCATGTACACACCCCAAAACACACAAGCACACACACACACACCCTCACACGTAGATTCTATTACCCAAGAACAAGCAGGGAAAGCACTCATCGGAGGCACTGATGGATGTATCAGCCCTCTGTCCCTAAGGAGACGAAGCAAATCCGCCAGGCTTCAAGGACTAGGAGAAAGGTTTTCTTGTTCCACATTTAACAGTGTTTAGCACAACCTTAGGGGGCATTTGGATAAAGGATGACTCACTAAGGGGCTCAGCAGCCAGCAGGGAAGATAGAGAAGTGTGTCACAAGCACAGCTGGGCACCTGGACAGGGGCTGTGCAGCCGTTATTAACACAGTTCCAGTGTACACCTGTTATTCTGGCGAGGGGTTTGTTTTGGTTTTGGTTGGGTTCTTTGTTGCTTTATTTTGTTTGGTTTGGTTGGTTTGGGGGACAAGGTCTCACTATGTAACCCTGGCTGGACTAGAACTTACTATGAAGACCAGACTGGCCTTGAACTCAAAGAGCTCTGCTTGCCTCTGCCTCCTGAATGCTGGGATTAAAGGGATGCATCACCAAGCCCAGCTTTTCTAGTCTAATTTTTAAATCAGCACAGATAACTTTTATCAAGTGTGTCTCACTTTAGACAATAAATTGTGTCATGGTATTCACAGGAAAACTGCAAAGGTACTTAATCCAGCACTAGGAAGACTTCCCAGAAGAGGCACTGCCTGACCTAAATCTGAAAGGATAACTTAATGAACCAATTGAAGAACAGAGCAGAGAACCAACCAGCTGCTCGAATTCCACGGAAGGCAGCCCTCTCATGTTTTCCCAACACAATAGGATTTCCTTTGCATTCAAAAACATACATTACACATGGAGGAATCATGCTCAGACTCTTAGCCAGCCTCTCGGAAATCCTCAAGTCCAAGAGCACACTTGAAACTGACATCTTAACTCCAAGAGCACACTTGGAACTGTCACGGGGTCTCGTCTGCATAATTTTATGTTTCCTATTTCCTCCTAGACGGTAGGCAGAAGCAGATGATAGCAGGTGTACAGCCGTTCCCATGCAGTCATCAGCATCTGCTTGGTTCATAGTCCTGGCCCTCTGTCCCTTTCAGAAAAGGGTCCCCTCATAGGAGGTGAAGACATGAGTCAGACAGCCCACTCCTCGCACCATACCGGAGGTGGTGACACAGCAGGGCTAGAGTCCTTTTCCAGGTGTTGGGTTGGAATGTGAAATGTCTCCCACAGATTCATGGATTCTTAACACCTGGTCCCCAGTGGGTGGGGGGGTGCTATTTTGGAAGATTGTGGAGAGTGGAGCCTCAGGGGGTGACGCTGGTCGCTGGGGGCAGGGCTTGAGAGTGCCTTAGTCTGGCACCACTTCCTGTCTCCTTGCACCTCCCTGACTGTGGACATGGTATGACCAGCCACCTCAGGCTCCTGCCACCACGCTGCTGGACTATGCTCCCTGGAACTGGGAGCCAGAATGACCCTTCCTCCCTTAAGTTGCTTCTTGTCATGAATTTGGTCATAGCAACAGGGAAAGTCCACACACAAGAGTTGATAGGGGACCATCATCTTTATCATCGTTTATTAAATCCTGCCTAGAAGCAGAGCCCTTATAGAACAACACAGACCTGGCCCTTGGGCCTACATGTAAAATGCCTGATGTGCTCAGATTCTGCTAAAATAACAGTACAGTACAGTACAGTACAGTACAGTACAGTACAGTACAGTTCTCTGCAACTGTACGTTAACAGGGGTAAACTGGAGAACACTTGCCTCATGGTGATCTCAGTTAAAACAGTAATCGAACTCGGTTTTTAGGCACTAGACTGAGTACAGCTGTGGTCTGGAGCGTTGGCCCAGCACCACATCTTTGAAGACCTCACAGACTTGTGTAAGAGGAATTGGTTTTTTTTCCTTTTAACCTGGTAATACTGGAGGGGAAGACTGGGTTGATTTATGTTTGTTGGAGTTTTTATTTGGGGGAGGGGCTGCTAGGTGACTGGACTGGGGGCACCTTGACAGCTGGCCAGTTAGGTATAGCTGGCTCAATCCTCATCTCTGCTCACTGAAGGTTACAAGTGTGTTCTCGGATGGAACAATGCTCCAGTGAGGACTGGTCACAAATGAGCACCACCCTAGCTGTTTCTGGGTGACCCCTAAGGTGACCTGGCTCTCAATTGACCTCAAGTCCAGTATCTTCTCTACAGTCCTTGTCTGTGAACTTCTTGGCCCATGACTGGCTCCTTCCCTGACCTTCACCACCCTCTGCAGGGCACACTCAAACTTTTGGATTCTTTCCACACTACCTGGCATCACAGGGAAACTCAGGGCACCTGAGTTCAGGTGCCCTTCTGTCCAACCATGTCGGGCCACTGCTAGTCAGCTTTCCATCACTGTGACAAAATGTCTGAGTTAAAAACTTATAAGGAGGAAAGGTTTGTTTGGGCTCAGAGAGTTTTGGAGAGTTCAGTCCAGTCACTGTGCTCTGCTGCTCTGAACAACAGGTAAGGAGTGCTCCATGGGAGGGGAATAAGTCACAGGAGACCTGTTGACTTTGGGACAATCATGAAGCTCCAAAAAATGCAGGGAATGAGCCTGTGGACCTGGAGCCACACAGTCTCACTCACGGCGCAAATTCAGTGACCATCTCTGCCACAGGGTGATTTCTGCCAGTTGTAGAAGTTGTGATCAAATGATCAGAGACTCTGGCTTGACTGAAGTCACCAAAAAGGAGGTTCCCCTAGTTCCCTAGTGCCTGTGTGGAGGCTCACACTACCATTTCAGGCAGAAATTAAAGAATGCAAAGTGGACGTAGTCCATAAAAGCACAGAGTAGGCTTACACTCACCCCATTTTTGACTTTGTCTAGTGATGTCACCAAGTGCACCTGGGTAAACTATACATGCATCTACTTCCCAGATGCCGCCATCACCCACCCATTAAAGCCTCCTTGAATAAAACAGCCATTTTTGTGGACCCAGAAATCCACTTTTTCTAAATCCCACTTGTTTTGACCTTGGCCACCACCACTGCACTCTTTCTGGGTGAAAAGGGATAAATCCTTTCCCAGCCAACAAGCTCAGATGCCACAGTGATGGAGGGAGATTACTGGTGCTGACACCAGAGGAATGACACAGGGGTGTTTCCCTCACCTTTCACCCTGAAGTCAATGGAGCAGTAGGAGTGAGGGCTACTTGGTAGCAAATGACAGGAAAAATCACACCTCACACCTCAGCCTCAAGACTGGATTGAATGGTGTATACAAAAGAATTTAATTTTTCCAGGGATAAAACCAAAGTTTAAAAAGACCCTCCTATGTTTGTGCTCATTTTCAATTTCAGGTTAATAGTGCTGACCAGATCTTAAATAGGATTGTAGAAGAGAATTTCCCAAAATTAAGGGAAGACATCCCCATACAAATACAAGAAACACATAGAACACCAAATAGACAGGACCAGAAAAGAAACTCCCCATGGTATATCATAATTAAAAACACTAAACGTACAGAACAAAGAGACAATACTGAAAGCAGCAAAAGAAAAACAGCCAGTCACATAGAAAGGAAAACCCATCAGGATTACAGCTGACTTATCAGTGCAAACTATCAAAGTCAGAAGAGCCTGGACCAAGGTATTCCCAGTTCTAAATGACCACAGATGCCAACCCAGAATACTTTACCCAACAAAAATATTTATTATTGTTGAAGAGGAAAGAAAAATCCTCCATGATATGAATAGTCTGAACAAATACATGTCCACAAAACCAGCCCTTCAAAGAATATTTGAAGCAATATAAAGAATGGAGAAAGGATCAGCTAAACCCCAGTGGCAAGAGAAAGAAACTAAATGAAGGTATAATTGTGGAAACACAAAATTAGTCAAAGAATGCAAACAGTAATCAAAATGATGGCAACCAGTGTACATCTTTCAATAATAACTTTAAATATCAATGTATTGAACTCCCCAGTCAAAAAAAACACAGGCTAGTTGAATGGGTTAAGAAACAAAATCTATCCTTTTTTACTGTGCAAGAAACCCATCTCACCTTCAAGGACAGGCACTACCTTAAGATGAAAGGATGGAAAAGAATATTCCAAGCAAATGGCACTAAGAAACAATCAGGGACTGCAATTCTAATATCTGACAAAATAGACTTCAAACTAAAACTAAACAGAAGAGATAAAGAGGGCCACTTCATTCTGATCAAAGGAACAATTGACCAAGATGATACTACAATCATGAATATATATGCACCAAACTCTGGCCCACCCAAATTCATAAAAATAACACTACAGGACTTTAAGACCCAGATTAACCCCAATTCAGTAATAATGGGGAACTTCAATACCCCACTATCTCCTAGGCAGGTGAACCAGACAAAGAATAAACAGAGAGACATCCGAATTAAATGATACCAATACATCAAATGGACCCAACAGACATCTACTGAATAGTCCAACAAGGCGCCAAAGAATACACTTTCTGTTCAGCACCCCATGAAATTTCTCAAAAATTGACCACATACTGGGGCATAAAACAAACCTCAACAAATACAAAAAAACTGAAACACTTCCAAGCATTCTATCAGACTACAATGCAATAAAGCTTAAAATCAATATTGAAAGAAGCGCTAGTAACTACAGGAATTCATGGAGATTAAACAGCCCACTCCCAAATGATGAGTGGGTCAAAAGAGAAATTAAGAAAGGAATAATAGTATTCCTAGAATTAAACAAAAAGGACAATACAACACAACAAAACTTCAGGGGCACTTTAAAAGCAGTCCTAAGAGGGAAGTTTATAGCTCTAAGTGCCTACAATGAAAAACTACAAACAAATGACTTAACATTGCCACTCAAGACCCTTTGGAAAGGCAAGAACAAATGAAACCCAAACCCAGCAGATAAGAAGAAATAACAAAAATCAGAGCAGAAATTAATGAAATAGAAACAACGAAAACAATTCAAAGAGTCAATGAATCTAAGAGCTGGTTCTTTGAAAAGCTAAATAAGATAGAAAGACCCTTAGCCCAGTTAACCAAAAGAAAGAAAGAGCAAATGCAAATAAACAAAATCAGAGATGAAAGGGGAACATCACAACAGACACCCAAAAGACCTAGAACATTATAAGGGAATATTTTACAAAACTATATTCCATTAAATTTGAAAACCTAAAAGAATTGGGTGGATGTCTAAAATCATGGGAACCACCAAATTTAAACCGAGATCAACAGTTTAAACAGACCCATAACACATAAGGAAATCCAAAGGACTTACAGCAGATTTCTACCAGATATTTAAAGAAGATCTGCAGCCAATACTGTTTGAATTATTCATAAAGATAGAAACAGAAGGAGAACACCCAAACTGCTTCCATGAAGCCAGCATCACTCTAATACCAAAACCAGGTAAAGACACAACCAAAAAAGAAAACTACAGACCCATATTTTTAATGAACACAGATGCAAAAATTCTCAACAAAATACTTGCAAACCACAGACAGACACCCATCAAAAGGATCATCCACCATGTCCAAATAGGCTTTATTCCAGAGATGTAGGGATGGTTCAATATACACAAGTCAATAAACATCATAAATCATATAAATGGACTCAAAGATAAAAATCACATGATCATCTCACTAGATATAGAAAACACATGCAAAATTCAGCATGCATTCATGATAAAAATCCTAGAGGGAATTGGATTGGAGGGAACATACCGCAACATAATTAAAGCCACATACAGCAAACCCACAGCCAACATCATTCTACGTGTACAAGAACTGGAAGCAATTTCATTAAAATCAGGAGCCAGATGAGGATGTCTACTCTCTCCACGCCCTATCAGTATCATGTTTGAAACTCTTGCTAGAGCAATAAGATAAAAGAAGGAAATTAAAGGATCACTAATTGGAAAAGAAGAGGTCAAATTATTCCTTTTTGCAGATGATATGATACTATACCTAAGAGACCCCAAAAATTCCACCAGAAAACTCCTAGAACTGATTGACACGTTCAGTAAAGTGGCAGGTTACAAAATTAATCTACAAAATCAGTAGCCTTTCTATATACCAATAACAAGCATTGGAGAAGGAATACAGAGATCCTCCCATTCACAATAGCCATACCGAAAA
>NW_008340309.1:50658-76843 GCF_000622305.1 Nannospalax galili | reverse complement strand
CCATCTTTCCAAAAGCAATATATAGATTCCGTGCAATCCCAATCAAAATCCCTGTGACATACTTCACAGAATTAGAAAAATCCATCCTTAAATTCATGGAGACACAAAAGACCCTGGATAGCCAAAGCAACCCTGAGCACAAAGAGCAATGCTAGGGGGATTACAATACCACTCTCAAACTATACTAAAGAGCTACAGTCATAAAAACAGCATGGTACTGGCACAAAAATAGACCTGTAGATGAATGTAACATAATTGGAGACCCAAACATGAGTACATGAAATTTCAGCCACTTGATATTTGACAAAGGTGCCAAGAACACACAATGGAGGAAAGACAGCATCTTCAACAAATGGTGCTGGAAAAACTGGATCTCCACAAGTAGAAGACTGAAACTAGACCCTTATCTTTCACCCTGCACAAGAGTCAACTCCAAATGGATCACAGACCTCAATGTGAAACTGGAAACCCTGAAACTATCAGAAGAAAACATTGGCAGTAACCTACGAGATATAGGTTAGGAAAGAACTTTCTAAATCAGAGTTGCAGGAATTAATGTCAATAATCAACAAGTGGACCTCATTTAACTAAAAAGCTCCTGTACAGCAAAAGAAACAATCAAGAGACTGAAGAGAAAACCCACACAGTGGGAAAAATCTTCACCAGTGACACATATGACAGAGGTTTAATATCCAGAACATATAAAGAACTCAGAAGACAAAGAACCAAGAAAACAAGTGACCTAATTAAAAGATGAGCTAAAGATCTAAACAGAGAGTTCTCAAAGGAAGAAATAAAGATGGTAAAGAAACATCTCCAAAACTGTTCAACATCATCAGTAATTAGGGAAATGTCAATTAAAACCACCCTAAGGTATCATCTTACCCCAATCAGACTGGCTAGGATCAAGAGAACAAATGATACCAAAAGCTGGCAAGGATGTGGAGAAAGGGGAATGCTCACTCATTGATGGTGGGATTGCAAACTCCTGCAGCCTCTATGGAAAACAGTGTGGAGAACTCTTAAAAAACTACAAATGAACCTACCATATGACCCGGTTATACCACTCCTTGGCATATACTCAAAGGACTCATCCTATTGCAGAGACACTTGTACATCCATGTTTGTTGCTGCTCTTTTCACAATAGCTAAGAGGGTGAGTGGATAATGAAAATGTGGTTCGTTTACACAATGGAGTTCTAAGCAGCCAAGAAAGGCGAAATCATGAAATTTGCAGGTAAATGAATAGAACTAGAAACTGTTATACTAAGTGAAGTAACATGGGCTCAGAAAAACAATGATGTAAGTTCTCTCTCATATGTGGATCCTAGAACCAAATCCTGAGAAGTGAGTATGTATCCTGATGTAACTGCAGGAACCAGGAAAATGGAAGGGAACCAGGGAGGTAAAGGGAAAGAAGGAACCCAAGAAAGAACAGACTAGTAGGAGACAGTGTTACTAAGGGAGAAATGTATAAAATAGGGTAGTTAAATGGGAGACGGAGAAGGAGGGCTGTACAAAGAACTGTGGGAAGAAAGGGGAAGAAGGAACTAAAAAGAGGTGGGACCATAGCAGACAGAAATTATCAAAGGAGAAATGGGGAAACGGGGAGACTTTAAATGGGAAGGGCGGGGACGGAGGGTAACACAGGGAGAGGAAGAGATAAATAGTGCCTACCAGTAAAAGCCAGAGGGATTGTATTAGTCTCCAAACCTACTGAAAGCTTACATGTACAACATCCCTACATGAGTCCATGAGTACAGCTGAAGACCACATAACAAGAAACAGTGCCAGACAGGAGAAACCTTCCTCTGAGTTGTTGGCCAGGGTGGTCCAAGACACTCCCAAAATTACACAGACTACTGCCACAGTCCTTGATCGCCTCCCAGAACTTGATGGTGAGACCCCACTGCTGAAAACAGAACATACTTTGGACAGAGCATTTGGAACAATGGAGCTGGAACTGACCCGGAAGCCACCTCCCTGAAGGCTGGCTCTCACAGCACTGGAGAGCACTGTGCAAGCTGGTAAGGGAGAACATCAATAGATGACCCAACCCCAGCTTCAGGGTCTAAAAACCGCATCAATGACCAGCACAGCAAACGACATTCTGCAGTAGTGGCACTTTTATCTTGGGAGTAATCAACGGCTACCTAATTGGACTTGTGTGACACTGTAAACATAGCCACACACACATAGCTGAAGAAATCACAGATCCTAGAGAAAACCCTGCCTCTGTCACATCCCTAAACAAATGTAATTTCTTACTTTATGCCAAATATAGATCCTTTTATTTACAGACAAGTATGTCAGTCAGCACTCATCAAAGAAACTTCTTTCCGCAGCAGATGGGGACTATCACAGAGTTCCACGATGGGTTATGCACAGAGAATAAGTGACTGAGATGCCCAGCCCTGAGTGACACACTTACAGTGGAACCTCTACACCTAAGGCTCACGGAACATAGCAGAAGAGCAGGTACAGGGAACACTAACACACCTCTCAACGCTCACCAGCAAAGCTTCCTCATCCAACAGAGTGCTATGCACACAGAAGGCCACACTGGCCAAAGTGTAGAGAACCAGAGTCTGCAGTGTCCCTGGATAAGACGCTTTTATTAAACCTCACCCACTCAGGGCTCAGGGACCAATGTGAAAGGGGGGATGGAAAGATTGTAAGAGCCAGGATTGGTTCATAATCATATGGAAACAGAGTCCTACAGGCTTCTGGGACCTTGTTCGAATGATCCTACAGCAATGTTGTCAGCATGCACAAGACCTATGCAAACTCAATCAGACAAAAACCCAGCAAAGAACTGTGGAAATGGCCAGCAGGCCCCTGCCTTAGCCAAAGAACTATTGGCAGCTGATGACTGCTGGGTGAGGGAGAGTTGGTCTTCTTTGAGGGAGTGATTCTAGACAGGCTGACTAGACTTCAGTGGATTAACTCACACCGAGGGACATCTTGGTACACAAACTGGACTCAACAGGTCTTAACATATATGACAGGATGCATGAAATCTGAGGGAGGGAGGCTATGGGGGTGTGGACAGGGGAGGGGCTCTAAATTTGATTAAGATGCACTTATGAAATGCACAAAAATTCAATAAAAATATACATTGAGAAAAAATAACAAGTAATCAGAGAAAGAGTTTAGGGAAACACTCCCATTCACAACAATCTTGAAAAAAAACCTAGTGATAAACTTAACCATTAAGTCATTAAAGACCTCTTCAATGAAAACTTTACGTCTTAGAAGAGATTGAGGAAAACACAGTAAATGAAAGGGCCTCCCATACTCACAGATCGACAGAATTAATATTGTGAAAATGACCATCCTACCAAAAACAATTCACAGACTCAATGTGATTCCAAACAAGGTCCCCATGACAATCTTCACAGAAATAGAAAAATTCATCCTAAAATTCATCCTGAGCACCAAGGGCAATGCTGGGTATTACCATACCAGACCTCAAACTATGTTATAGAACTATAGTCGTAAAAACAGCATGGTTTTGGCACAAAAACAGACTTGTAGATTGATGGAACAAAATAGGAGACCCAAACATGAATGCATACAATTATATCCACCCAATATTTGACAGAGGTGCCAAGAACACACAATGGAGGAAAGACAGCATCTTCAACAAATGGTGCTGGCAAAACTGGATCTCCACCTGTAGAAGAATGAAACCAGATCCTTATCTTTCACCTTGTACAAAAGTCAACTCCAAATGGATCAAAGACTTCAATGTGTGGTCTGAAACTATTAAAAGACACTGGCAGTAACCTACAAGATATAGGTGTAGGAAAGGGCTTTCTAAATCAGACAGCAGTTGCTTAGGAATTAAGGTAAACAATAGACAAATGGGACCTCAATAAACTAAAAAAAAATTTTGAAAAGGAAAAGAATTTTCACAACAGCTGGAAAATTGATTTGTTAATGTTATTATGTCTCAAAATTATTAAAAAAAGAAAATGAGAATGTAAAAGATATCAAAAGGATATGGGAATGGGGATATTTTCCAAAAGAGACAGAAAAATGAGAAAGTCTAAAGGTGATGAAGGTCTGTGGAGGTTTGTTATATATAAAGGATGAGACAAAAATAACATACACATAATCCTAAAATTTCTAAGGTCATAGTTTAGTCAACTAGTTTAAGGAACAAAATATATATCTAGTCAAGGTTTATCTGAGAATGTTTGGTTTTTTTGCCCAAGCTTCATATACATAGCACATGGTAATTAAAAGTACCAGACTGGTGGAACTAACTGTCTTGGATGTTTAACACCCATACTTTGAGGCCTATACTAATCTGGTCAGAGGAACTTAAAGGACAGTTTTTGCTCCTTGCCTTTCAAGGTCGATTAAGTTCCAGGGGACTATGGAGCATCTCTCAAAATGTCCTGTAACTGTGGTGAGTCAACTGTCCTCTTGTTTGGGGAGGCAATGAGCTGAACCAGTGTCCAGTCTACAAAGAGGAAAGTCAACACAGAGGAAACATTTCCTCCATGCTTCCAAGTGAAGCCAGCCACAGCAAGATGTGTGGGCAAAAGTTAATGGAGACTCTGACTGGGAGCGTAAGCGATCTGGAATGGGTGCCTGGTGTTTGTTTATTTGTAAGTTTCTCCATTTACCCCCTCCCTACCCAATATAGAAAATGAAAAATTCACACAAAGATATGTTATATGGGTTGTCTGGTAGTGCAAAAGACCCTGAGAGAACTCAGGCGACATTAGGCTTAAGTCTATATAAAGTTATTTAGACAATTATTTCTCATTGATGATTTTGTTCCTAACCAGAAAGTGCTGCTCAGATGTAAGACTTCAAATCTTGGTCTCCAACACTGTAGTGCCCACCTGTAGCTAAGGGAGACAACCAGCTATTGTTCTAAAATGATGGATAAATTTGTTTTCTCCCCCTATTTAGAAGCCGTTGAGAGGGAACTGACGGATTCTAACCACTCCAATAGCTATCAAAATACCCAAAAGCAAATCCTGAATCCATCACTCTAGACTCCAGCCTTGGCAGACAAAAGAAAAGTGAAGAGGAACCCAATAGAGGGTTCCTTGTTTCGGAAACCCTTGTGAAGATATTCCAATGGACTCTTATATGAACATTTGAAAATTGCCCTGTTCTGACCTTTTTCTAGTTCCCTGTCTAGTACTTGTAATGCTAATTACTTTTGCCTTTACTTCTTCACATCTATTCACAATTCAAGGGCTTTCTTTTCCCCCTACAGGTAAGAGATATGCAATTTGGGAGTCTTTTAGCTAGACCCACTGAAGGGGTGCTCCAATTGCCTCACCCTGAGTCCTTGTTCAGCATGGAAGAAGCCAGAGTGGTCTGTGTCCCTATTCCCTATTGGCAATTTGGGTAACCCCTTCAGAGGATGGTGTGATAAGAATAGGAGGTGGGAACTGGCTAGGCAGTTAGGGTAAAAAGACCCCAAAGAAAAGTAGCAAGTCTCTTGCCTAAAAGTCAAAGTGTCCTTGGGCCTCTTAGCAACATACTCCGTTCCAAAGGCCAAAAATGGCAAAAAGCATTTGGGAGCTCTTACCTAATCCCTAAAAGATTTTAGGGTTACCTCTTCAGAGGGGGGAATGTTAGAGTAGCAAAAAGCCCCATTAAAATAAAAGAAAAAGAAGAAGAACGAGTACATCAAGTTGTCAGAAAAAAGTGATGGAGAGATATGGGAGGAGTGGGAGGGAGGGAGTGGGCGTGGATTTGATCAAAACACCTTACATGCATGTATGAAATTTTCAATAAAATTTTTTAAGTTAAAAAAAAACTTCTGTAAAACAAAGGAACCAACCAATCAAGTGAAGAGGATATCCACAGAGTGGGAGAAAATCTTAACCAGCTATACATTGGACAGAAGACTAATATCCAGAATATATAAAGAACTCAAAAAACAAAGAAGCATGGAAACAAAATATCCAATTTAAAAATGGACTATGGATCTGAACAGAGAGCTCTCAAAAGAAATGATGGCTAAGAAACACCTTAAAAAGTGTTCAACATCCTTAGTAACTAGGAAAATGGGAATCAGAGCTACTTTAAGGGGCATGGAGAGATGGCTCAGTGGTTAAGAGCACTGGAAGCTTTTTCAGAGGACCTGGGTTTGATTCCCAGCACCAACATGGTGGCTAACAACCATTTGTACCTTCAGTTTCAAGGGATCCAACTTCATCTTCTGACCTCTGAGGGCACAGCAATGACGTGGGTGCACTTACATGCAGGCAATACACTCATACACATAAAATAAAAATAATACAAAAATATTTTTTAAATTAAAATAACTACTTTAAGATTTCATCCAACCCCAGTCAGAATGGCTAAGATCAAGAGAACAAATGTCATCAGTTGCTGGCATGGATGCAGGGAAAGGGAGATGTGGAGGAAGGAGGCCCATCATTCACTGTGGGTGGGATTGCAAGCCGATGCCACCACTATGTAAATCAGTATGGAGAACTCTTAAAAAACTGAAAATAAATCTATTATATGATCTGTTGTACCACTCCTTGGCATATACCCAAAGGACTCATCCTACTGTACAGAAACTTGGAGAGCCATGTTTGTTGATGTCCTTTTCACATGGCTTAGAAATAGAAACAACCTAAATGTCCCTCAACTGATGAATCGATAATGAAAATGTGGTATATTTGCACAGTGGAGTTCTACTCAGCAGTAAAGAAAAACAAAATAATGAAATTTTCAGGTAAATGGATGAAACTAAAAAGTGTTCTACTAAATGAAGGAACACAGACTCAGAAAAGCAAGCAATGTATGCTCTCCCTCATTTACGGAGCTTAGCACTAAATCCTTAGATGTGAGTATAAATCCTGATGTAACCACAGGAGCCAGGAAAATGGAAACGAGCCATGGCGGTAAATGGGAAGAAGGAGCTACAGGGAGGAGGGTAGAGGGAGACAGGTGTTACCAAAGGGGAGATGGGGGAAAGGGGGTTACTTTAACTGGGGAGGAAGTAGGGACAGTTGTACAGGGGGAGAGAGAGGAGAGATAAATAACACTTAGATGGTATGAAAAACCAGAGGGAAGTGTATTAGTTCAAGTCCTGCCAAAAATTACACATAGAACAGACATATGAGTGAATGTGTATAGCTGAAGGCTGTGTAAGAAAAAAACAGGGCCAAACAGGAGAAACCTCCCTTCATGTTGTTGATCGGGATAGTTCAAGACGCTCCCAAAATTACACAGGCTATTGCCACAGCCCTTGATTGCCTCCCAGAGCTTGAAGGTAAGACGCTGTTGCTGAAGACAGGACACGCTTCAGACACAGGACTTGGAGCAATTGAGCTAGAACTGACCTGGAAGCCTCTTTCCTGAAACAAGCTCTCATGATAACAGAGGACGCTATGCAATCTGCCAAGGGGGAAAACCAATCAATGGTCCTGCCCAGCTGTAAGCCTAATAAATAACAATGACTGGCCCAGCAAACCATCACTATTGGCACAGCAGTGGCACTTTATATTGGGGTTAATCAACAGCTGTCTAATTAGAATTAAGGCCGACTCAATGGGAGGGAACTCATGTGCCATACTGTAAACATAGCCAAATGCACGTGGCGTAAGAAGTCACAGATCCTGCAGAAAATCCTACTTTTGCCACATCCCTAGACCAACATAACTTCCTACTGTATTCTCAATATGCATTCTCATATTTACAGACCTATGTACTGCTCAACCGCTCATCAAAGAAGCCCCTTTTTGCAACATATGGAGACTGTTACGGAGTTCCACAGCTGATTAAATGCAGAAAATAAGTGTCTGTGAGACACTGAGCCCTAACTGACACATCTTCAATGCAACCTCTACACATAAGATGAATGCATCTCTCAACTCTCACCAGAGAAGCAGCAGATGATGATTCACACAGAGACCCACAACTGGACAATGTGCAGAGAACGAGAGGCTGCAGAGAGCTTATCCCTGAATGGGACGCCTGTGTCAAACCTCTGCCTCCCAAGGCTCAGGAATCATGGTGCAAAGACTGTAAGAGCCAGAGGGG
This sequence comes from Nannospalax galili, assembly GCF_000622305.1. Lineage (NCBI taxonomy): Eukaryota > Metazoa > Chordata > Mammalia > Rodentia > Spalacidae > Nannospalax > Nannospalax galili. The sequence continues at coordinate 68,812 of NW_008340309.1, read as the reverse complement.
GTGAATGACCACAAGGAAATGAGTCTTCCACACAGCTGATTGGTTAAACATATGAACTCACAGAAATGGTGACAGCATCCACAAGTCCCATGTAAGCTCAAACCAGACAAAATACCAGCACAGACATGGGAAAGTGGGTTAAAAAAAAAACCCAACCTAACCTAAGGAACTTTTAGCAACTGATGGCTGCTGGGAGGGGCAGAGACAGTCTCTTACAAGGATGGGAATCTTGGTAGGTTAACCAGGCTCCAGTGGATGGACCCACCCTGAATGGTATTTGGGGACACAAATCAGACTCTATAGGATATAGATGATGATAGATAGATAGATAGATAGATAGATAGATAGAATACATTAAACACACATAGAATACATCAAATACATATATATAGACTAGAATACATTAAATACATACATATATATAGAGAGAATAGAATACATTATATTGGGCAGGGGTCAGTAAGGGGAGGTATGTACAGGGGAGGGGATCTAAATACCATCAAGTTATATTGTATGAAAATCTCAAAACTTCAATAAAAATTTAGAAAAAAACTTCACTTACACTAAAACAAAAGGAAAAAAAAGATTTAATCCAAAACAAAATGAGGGGGTCATATATCCACTGGTACTGATATTTACTCCAAAACGTAGTATGTCTCTACCCATAGCAGCAAAATGATTATAAAATATTGCCAAGCATATAAGTAAACGTTTGGTTTGTTCAGAGTCGATTGCACACACTGACCATCAGCCCAGGGATCGCAGGTTCCGTCCCAAAGTTCCGTTCATTTACCGCTTGAACTTTTCTGCTTAATGTGCTCATGATCCTTCTTCAGTGTAGATTCTCCAGCTTGATTCAACCACCTACTCAGAAGCTTTATCCCTATCAGAAACTTACCTTGTTCTCTATGGAGATGGAGATAACACCTATGTAGTGAGTAAAATCTCTTAAGCCATCAGTCCCTTAAATCATGGTTAACAGGGACATTTCTTACAAGGCAAATAACCCATATTCCAGCTTAGGTATTATTGCGAAATTATCTTGGCTTTTGGGGAGGGTCTTTTTGAGACAGGATCTCCTGTAGCCCCAGCTGGCCTGGAACTTACTTACTATTTCTGACCCTTGAACTCACAGAGGTCCATCTGCCTCTGCCTCCTGAGTCCTGGGATTAAAGGCGTGCGCCACCACGCCCGGCTGTCTTGGCTTTTTTCTTGGGACCTTTCCTAGTTTTCTTTCTCCTCTAAAATTGTATCTCCTTCAAGTGTGTGGGAAACCTTTTTTCCTTACACTTTCGATATTTCTGATCTTCTGATATTTTGATATTGTTTCTTGCTTTTATTATTGATACTAGAGTTAAAAAGAGCCAACAACAAATTGGCATTTTGTGTATTTCTATTACATTTTCGTGCATTTTATACAAAACATCTTCATCATCTTTGCACCCCTCCCCGCAGCGATCTCCATGCCCCTCCCACAAGATCTCATGTACTCTCTCATATATGTTAAGGCCTATCTAGTCAAGTTAGTGCACCCAGATATCCCTCAATGCAAGTTCATCCACTGGAGCCTGGTAAACCTATCTGGCATTACTCTCTTAAAGATAATCAACTCTCCCTCACCCAGCAGTGATCACCTGACAACAGTTCCTTGACTAAGATTGGAAACTGCTGCCCATTTCCCCAGTTCTGTGCCGGGTTTTTGTCTGATTGAGTCTGCATGGGTCTTGTGCATGCTGATACACTGCTGTAAGTTCATATGAGCAGGTTCCCAGAGACCTGGAAGACTCTGTTTCCTTTAATTAATGTCATTTTCCATTCCAAATTGCACCCATAGGCAAACAGTACAAATGGTATTTTCCCACTAGCGTCCATAAAATAAAATCTTTACTTACATATGTGGTTCAGGTTTCCTTAATTTTAAATAGATATTAGTGACTGCATCACTGAGGGTGATTAACTAGAACAAGAAGATTTTAGGCTCATTAGCACTGGAGATACATAAAAAGAAGTGATGTAACTCATCTGATGCATGTACTAAGGCTGATCAAATGGTGTGCCCAGGGCTGGAGAGGCATTTCAGTTGGTAAAGTGCTTACTGTGTAAGCATGAGGACCTCAGCTAAATCCTCAGAACCCATATAAAAAGGCTCATGTGGTGACACAAGCCTGCAATCCCTCAGGGCTGTAGAGCTGGCTCAGTGGTTAAGAGCACTGGCTGCTCTTGCACAGGACCTGGGTTCAAATCCCAGCACCCACATGGTGGCTAACAACCATCCATAACTCCAGTTCCAGGGGATCCAATGCCCTCTTCTGACCTCCATGGCATTGCACGACACAGGTGCACTCACATGCATGCAGGCAATACACTCATACACAAAATTGAAAAAAAAAAAAAAAAGAAAAGAAACAGCCTGTAATCCCAATGCTGTGGGGAAGTAGAGACAGAAAGATCCCTGGGCTTGGACAGTCAGGTTAGCTGAGCCAGTGAGCAATCAGGTTAAGTAGCAGATCCTGTCTCAGAAAAACAAGGTGGGATGTGATAAGGAAACACCTGAAGTCAAGATCTGGCTCCACATGCACACATAGACATGTGTAACTGCACACGCATGTGCACATACACAGACGGGAGCACACACATACACACAAATGGTGCGGTCACTGTGGGAAATAGTTTGGTGGTTTGTCAGTAAATTTAAACATAGTGTCACCACACTGTCCAATAATCTGGGTGTATTTGCCAAAAAACTAAAAGCAAGTACCGAAATAAATACTTGCATACAAATGTTTATAGGAACGCTACTCAAATAGTCAAAAATGAAAGCAGAGTCAATGTCCTTGAGTTGACAAATGGACAAACACATGTGCTACATACATGTGGTAGAATATTACTGTCACATGTAGAATGAAGTACAGATATGTTATTGTATGGATGAACATTGGCAATGTTATGCCAAGTGGAAAAAAACACACTCAAAACACCACATGTTTCATGGTGTTATTTGTTTGAAATGTACAGATTAGGGAGACATACAGAAAGGAAGAAGATTAACAGATTCCAGGGCTGGGAAAGGTGTGAGGAGTGACTGCTGCGGTGTACGGAATAGCATTGCGGGGCGGTGATGAAAAGGGTCAGAACGAGGTACTGTCATGTTACATAACTTTGCTAATTGTGCTTATTGCCTGCTTTAAATGAAGACGCTTTGTGGTATGTGAATTATCTCCCAACAAAGCTGTTACAGTTTTCTTAAATCAGATTCAGATCCATGTATATAAGCATTATGAATAAATGACAGAGATATCAAAATAAAGTAAAATGCTTTCCCACACACATCTTACTGGTATACCAACAGGCTTCTAGAGTAAGAACAGTGGACTACAGGGAGAAGGTATGGGCACTGTGTAAGAAGTTCTTCAGGAAACCCAAAGCCAACGTGGACTCCAAAACCAGGACAGTAGACACAGCCCAGGGCCCAGCCTCCTTCCTGGCTGGGTCAACAAAAGCAGATTCACACTGCAGGCTGATTTTCCCAGTCCCTTTACGCATCATGTCTAGCTTTCAACAAAAAATGGCAAGCCTTCTTGAAAAGCAAAAGACAAAGTGAGTGTAAAAATCCCAGCTGATGGTGACATGGGGTTTGCAATGACCAAACAGGTAATTTAAAACAAATATGATTAACATGCAGCGTTCTGACGGAAGACGCGGGCAAAATCCCTGAATATGTGGGCACTGTGCATAGAGAGATGGAAATAAAACATCAAACGGAATGCCTGAAAACGTCAAAATGACATCGATAAACCTCGAAAGCTTTACTGCTTTTAAAATAACACCATGAAATATGTGGTTTTTTGTGTGTGGTTTTCTTCCACTTGGCAAAGCATTGCCAAGAAGCCAGTCTGAAATGCTGCGTACTCCATGAATCCACCTAAATCACAGCCTTAGACCTGAAAACACAGAGACAGTGAAATGACTGGGGATGTCTTAGGGAGAGAGTAAGGAAGTGGGATAGGAGAACTTTAGGTCAGTGAGAGCAACAATAGATTCTTCCCGCTGCAGGACAAAAGTGAACTTTCACGTAGTTAAGTGAGTCTTTCAGCTGAATGGGGCCGCCACCAACATGCAGGTGCTGAGGAGCCACAGAGCCAGGGGAGAGTTCCCAGCGGCAGAGGGTGGGACATCCGAGCAATGAAATCATCAAAGCGCCATCAGACTATTATCAAAGCATACAAAAATCTGAGCCCACAAATAAGGAAATAGATCGGAGAAGTGAGGCAAACTTATCTCTTCAATGCGGCCTCTCCAGAGAGCGCAGGGTAAGAGGGAGAAAAGCAGTAGCCACTAGAGCATGGAAGTCCAGCAAACAGCACCCAGGCTGATGACCTGGGCTCCATCTCAGACACCCACCCCAGGATGAGAACAACTCTATCCAGCCATCCTCTGACCTCTACAAGCACACAAAATAAATAAATAAAATGTACTGAAAACTTTTAAAGGACTCTGACAAGTTCCTCAGCCAAGTCACCAGGTCAGCATCAACAGCAATGGATCAGTAGACAGTACACAGCCCTCGATATGATGTGATGAAAACCGCACCTTATGTCTGTGGGCACCTTCCAAAACCTCCATGAGAAAACAGCAAATAGCCAATAGAAGGTATTGTTGAACATTCAGGTCAGAGCCTCAAAGCCCAATGTCAGTGCAGTAAACTGACTGTAACCTCAGGACATCAGGCCTTCATCCCTGAACCTTGTCAATATGATATTTGGAAAATCGTGAGACGAGAAAAATCACCCTGCATCACCTTCATGGGCACTAATGCCAACACAGTGTCTTCATAGAGTAGAGGTGCTGGGACACTTCACACACAGACACAGAGGCCCTATGAAGATAGAGACAGAAGAGACACAGTCATGAGCCTAGGGCTGTCAGGGCAGCCACCAGGAGCAGGGAGATGAAAGACTGGGTCCCCTGAGACACCCCTGACAGAGCGCCCCCGTAGGACTTCAGACACGGTGACCCAAAACGATTTCTATTATTCTAAGCTATGAAGTTTATGATCATGTTTCATAACTACACTGATAAAAAAATAAGAAAACTGAGGGAAAACTGTCATGGTGAAGAGGAATCTAACGGGACATGGCAACTAAATGCAATGTGTGCGATCTTTGCACAGGGAAAATTATAACGTGAAGAAGCTAAGGCAATCTGAACGAAGCAGGGGCCTGAGGTGTCGTCTGCAGTCCTGGCTCATCAACCTGAGCGGACACATCAACCTGAGCAGACACCTCACTCTGCTCAGGGATCAGGAACAGGGAAATGTCATACAGTCCTCTCAGTTTTCTATACTTTTCTAAAACTAAAGTCCTTTTAAAATGTCAGGCTGGAGAGATGACTCAGTGCTTAAGAGTACTGACTGCTCTTGCAAAGGACCCAGGCTTGAGTCCCAGCACCCACACGGTGGCTAACAACCATCCTTAACTCCAGTTCCAGGGAAATCTGATGCCCTCTTCTGATCTCCAAGGCATTGCACTCACACACATGGGTGCACTCACACACATGCAAACAATACGCTCATACACATGAGATAAAAAATAAATAAAATAAAATGTAAATAATAGCACCTAGAAACAAAGTTTATGTGGCTCCAAGTCTTAGTTATGAAAGGTAGTGGTTGTGTAACATTAACACAGGGAAACATTAATATTTTACATTAGAAAACACAATTTTGTAGGTTCGTCAAATTTTTTAATATTTTATTATTTTTAGTTCATGTGTATGAGTATATTGCCTCCATGTATGTACATGTAACCATGTCATGCAATATCCAAGGAGTCAAAGAGTGTTTCAGATCCCCTGGAACTGGAGTTACAGACAGTTGTTAGCTGCCATATGGGTGCTGGGAATCGAAACTGGGTCCTCTACAAGAGCAGTCAGTGCTCTTAGCCGCTGAACCATCTCTCCAGCCCCAAGAATTTACAAATGTTTAATAAATATGACAAGAAGTATTCGATCTCTAGTACTCAGAGAAATACAAATTTAAAATACCGTAGTTTTCACTCACTATCCACCACACTGACTGGTAACCCAGTACAATTCTAAAAGAAACTCAGCAAAGTCCTTCCCCCTCAAAGAAGGGGTGGGGAGGAGGAAGAGGAGGAGGAGGAGGGGGAAGATGAGGAAGATGAGGAGGAGGAGGGGGAGGAAGAGGAAGAGGAGGAGGGGGGAAGAGGAGGAGGGGGGAAGAGGAGGAAGAGGAGGAGGAGAAGGAGGAAGATGAGGAAGATGAGGAGGAGGAGGAAGAGGAGGAGGAGAAGGGGAAGGCAGGCAGACATATGTAGCAGCATTTTCATTTGTAAATAGAATTCAAGTTAAAAAGCAGAAATGGGATGTGGAGAGAACTGTGTCAATGTAGACTGTAATTCTTCTGATCAGATGCATACCATCATGAATCATCATGCCCAAGCAACGTGTCACCAAACTATGAAGAAAATCTACTAAGATGTGGATTTATCAAAGCCACAGTTATGATGTAAATCCTTATGCTCATCTCTCAGAAAAGGGCAGGTATGCTAGAGAATTTAAATAACGCTACTACCAAATACATGTAGTTCATGTATAAGTAATATGACACACAGATAATTTTTACTTTTGAACAAGTCTGAAACACTACGCAAAAAATGGGGCCATGTGTTAAATAATAATAAAATTCTCAATAATTTCCTCAAAGTCCAACATCCCTTCATGATAAAAGGCCTAAGGAACCAAAGACAAAGGAGGAGCGTTGCAAGGTAACAAAGGCTAATGCAACGAACACGCCAGGGACTCTGTCCTGCACGGAGACACTTGCACACCCATGTTTACTGCCGCTCTGTTCACAATAGCAAGAAATGAAGTTATCCTAAGTGTCCATCAGCTGGTAAACGGGCAAAGAAAATGGGTGCGTATACACAATGTAACTTTATTCAGCCACAAAGAAAAAATGAAACTGAAATTTTCAAGAAAGTGGGTGGAATTGGAAGATACTGTGCAACTGAGGTGAGCCAGGCTCAGGAAGTCAAAGGCTATAGGCTTTCTCTCACGTGCGGACCCTGACGTCTAACTTTTATGTATACACTTTTTTGTTTGTTTGTTTGTTTTCTGTTGTTTGTTTTTTAACAGAGTCTCCCTAGTGCCAACCCACCTGGAAGTCACAATGAGGATGGGGTGGCTGAGATCTCATAGAGACCCACCTACCTCTGCCTCTCAAGGGCTTGGATATATGTACTTTTTTGTGGGAGTTGAGTATGCATTAAGCCCAGGAAAATAGAAAGGGACCCGTCAGAGAAGAGAAACGACTTTTTAGGGGGGGAGGGGGAAGGATTAGTAGAAGACTGGAAAGGAAAATTCTGGGAGTGAAAGGGTTAAGGGGGGCTGCAAGAGGGGAGGGCGATGGGAGAGAGGGGAGGGCAGGTGGGAGAGAGGGGAGGGGAGGTGGGAGAGAGGGGAGGGAGGTGGGAGAGAGGGGAGGGTGGGGCAGAGGCTCGACCCAAACTAACAATGTATTAAAAAGCCATAGGAAATCTGACACTTGATAAAATAATCAAAACATAAAAAAATTTAAAGAATTTGGAGGTACCCTGTGGGGGTGGGTGAAATTTCTCCCATACACTGTCAAATGAAAATCACAGTGTCAGGAGTGGGCCACCTCCCTATGAGTTGTTGGCTGGGAGGCTCTGAGGCCCCAAAACAATATAGGCATTTGTCGCTGATATTAATTGTCCACCCAAACTAGATGGTCAGACCCTACTGCTGAAGACGCCACGCCCTGGTCACAGGCACAGAGAAATCATGCTGAAATTGAGCTGGAAGTTTCCTCCCTGCTGGGCCGCCGGAATCACTCCAGGAGATGCTACAGGACGCCTAGGGAGAAATGTCAACAGCTTTACTCAGCTGTGGACACACCATCCGGCCAGGTAAGATGTGTCCATAGTGAGTAGTGGCACATCTCGTTCTGATGGTCTTTGATGCTCTTTCTGCAGGAGAGAATTCATATCTGGTGCTGTAAACCCAACCGAAAGTGTGACAGGAGGACAACGGTCCTAGTGGGGAAGCCACTGCTGGTGTTTTGCTGAATGGACACGGTGTGCCTGTCAAATTCTATTCTAAATAGCTATCCCTAAGCCCGAAGAGTAGTGTGCTATGAGTTTGGTCGGGGAAATTCTTTTGCGGTGGTCAGCAGTGACTGCGGAGACTCACAACTAGTCAAAGTATTGAGAAAAATGGCTGCTGAAGACTCAGCAGTAAACAGGACTCGGATGCCACCCCAGCAAGGCTCAGAGAACACTGAGGGAGGAAGAGGGGAGGAAGCGGGAGGATGTGTGGGAAACTGACTTCTGGGTGGGGCTGTCGTACTCTCTATCTCAGCAGTGCAAGATCTGCCAAAGATCCGCCTATCAACAGCCTGTCATGGAAGGGGCGGGGGCTCACGGGGCCCCGCCCCCCATGAGGATTTATATTCAAGTAACACCTGCTGGGAGAGGGACAGAATTTTTCCTCAGTGGTATAACTACTGGTAAGGTGCTTCTGTAAATAATAAAACCCACGGGACACACACAGACGCAAGCACATGTGTGTAGAGGAGGGCTAGTTGGGAACAAGAGGGGTAACAGGAATGAATATAAGTTCATGTATGATGATGTCATAAACAATGTCATAAGACATCCTCATTGTATGTAATTAATACAAGCTTTTTTCAGTTTTTGAGATAGGGTCTCCCTGTAGCCCCAGCTGGCCTGGAACTCCTTTGTAGACCAGGCTGGCCTTGAACTCAGAGATCCCCCTGCCTTTGCCTCCTGAGTGCTGGGACTAAAGGCATCACCACGTCCAGCAGGCAACATATTCTTATTTTTAAAGCTTTAAAAATAAAATAGTCCAGGGGCTGGTACTGTTTAGCCAAGTCATTCCACCACGAAAGTGTAGCTGGATTAGTAAATTAACAGAAGAAAAGCCATATATGGTAATATTATCTAAGAGTGAGAATTTGGAATTAAATGTAAAATATTCAAGGCAGAAAACCTGTAAACATTGTAAAGGTAGCTGATACCACTGAAATGTCATGAATTCAAAGACTAGGAAATATCATGAAGACACAAGAAGGTATTTTGTATGAGGCAAAAAAAAAAAACACATTGTAAATAAAACTGAAAATACTGATGGAACAAAAATAAGCACTCAAAGCCTAGTTGAAAATATGCAAAATACAAATATACAAAAACTGAATAATAGTGTCCATTTTTAATTAGGAGAAAAATCTGTTAAACTAACTTGCGAACATATTCCTTGTATCCTTCACAAGCACTGAATTGCAATGTCTGTGCCACAGAGCAATCCAGGGGTACTTTGCACAGTGTACAATTGACACCCCATGAGGGTGAACCTTGACAAATCAGACTGGTCCAGCGGTTCTGCGGCTGGGATTTTTCAGCCCCTTCCTCATCCGTGACTCTGGGCACACTGCTCACGCCTGAACCAAAACAACAGGAAGAGTGTGAATCTTAAATGAAAAAGGATTCACAATCTGCAAATAGTGACCACAAGCCAAGAGCAGTCCTAATGCAAACACTGAGTAGACCTGACTGTTTCCACGTCAGTACCTCCTGAAAAACTCACAAATTGGAAGTTTTTCTGAGAAAGGACTGGAGGTCATCACCTACTCCACACTGGTCTTTTAGCAGAATTCCAGAATGTTCTGCCATTTCCAGAAAACTGGGCCCACTGTGTTACCCCCAGTTCCCTGTCAATTGTTCCCTCCAAACACCACCCATATCTATGATTTCTTCAGAGGCAGATCACTTACCATTTCATCCTACAATATCCTAATAATCGTCAGCTCTTACACACCTGCTAAATCATGATTGTGTTTGTCTGTGGAAAAGGAAACCTGATCTGCTGAGCACGAATCGCTCTGTGGGAAGAGCAGACCCCTCATGAAGGGGCCAGTTCGAAAGGATTGCAAAGGCTGGAGAGATGCTCAGTGGGTAAGTGCTTCCTGTGCGTGAGGACCTGAGTTTGGCTCCTCATAAAAGCCAGACATGGCAGCACATGTTTGTAACCCCAGCCCACATGGGGCAGAGGGAGGAGGGGTACGTGAATCTGGAGCTCAGAAGAGAGCTGGGTGGGAGAGAAACGTAGGCGTCGTGGAAGCTGCGCCTCCTGACTTGTACCACTGATCTCATTACTGTGCAAAGATATGTTATAAAACTTAAAGGAAGAAAGCTTCTCGTGGCTCAGGGTTTCAGTCTGTGGTCAGCTCGTTTTGTTGCTTTCAGACTGCAGCACAGAGAAGCACTGGGCTAGAAGGTGGGGCAAGAGAAAGCTGCTCACCTCGTGGCCTCCAGGGAGGAGGGAGGCAAGCCAGGGGCAAGACAGACCCTTCTAAGGCACGTGCCAGAGATCTGCTCCTACCAAGTGGACTCCACATCCTACAGTCTGTTTATCTACGACTCCAACAGATTTATCCATGCACACACACACACACACACACACACACACACACACACGAACACATATATACTTTCCTACACACATGCATGCACCCATAAACATAAGCACACACATGCACACACCAATGGAATGCACATGCATTCATACACAGACCCATACATACATAAACCACACTAAATAAATAAAGCCAACAGAGACCCATGCGCGTTCATGGGGATAGGTCGTCCCCAGCTTTTGTGGGGATGTATCATCTCCTAAGCACAGCATCACTCATTCATGCAATCACAGAGCATGATGGAATGCTCCCTGAGTTCCAGACAGAAAGTAGCAACACTGTCTTTTCCCTCCAAGAGCAAGGCCTCCCTCTCCCCTGAGTAGACCCAGAATTCTCTATTAGGTAATATCCCGCTTGCTTTGCAGTCTAGCCCGATTCATTCTGCCATCTTATGGCAAGACACTCAAATCCTTCAGGCCTGTCAAACTGGCTGACTGTTGCCCCCTAGCCTGGGTGATGAACTCCCCTGCCCTTGTTTTCTCTCATACCCTTCTACCTCATTCCAAGTGCCTTCCTTCATCCCCACCTGTGGGAAATTCTTCACAAGCCAGACCACCCGGTCTTCCCAAGAGCTGGGGGAGACAACACTTAATTTCCTCTCAATATAAAATTTACAGAAGCATTTTCTTTTCTTTTTCCTTTTTTTTTTTTTTTTTGTCCTTTTGAGACAGGTTCTTCCTGTAGCCCCAGCTGTCCTGGAACTCACTATGTAGACCAGGCTGGCCTTGAACTCAGAGATCTGCCTGCTTCTGCCTCCCGAGTGCTGGGATTATAGGCGTGCGCCACCACACCTGGCTCACAAAAGCATTTTCAAAGAGAACCTGTTGCCAATAATTTGAATATTATTGGTAAGAAGCAACTGGCCTAACACAGAATGGACAGTACTGCATGTGACATCAAGATGGACAGTGAGATGGAATAGGAGCCTCCCCCCAAGCCTATGGCCTCGTCCTCCCTTCCCATCCTCAATCTCACCCACATTTGCGCTAACTTTTTTTCTTTCTCCCTCCCTAGATCTTTTTCTTTGGGGGGAGGTGTTGCCTAGAAGAATATAACATTTTAAGTAACTGCTTTTACATTTTTTAAAAAATGCTGCCACTTACAACACAATAGCTCATAGTTTCTGTTAGAAGCTCCAGATTTTGATAAAAGTTTATGTACTACTTTATCCACATGCTCTTGTATCATTCTTGATCACTATAAGTCAAACAGAAAAACAAGAAGCAACACAGCCAAGCACGACGGAGCAAATATACACACCAGCATTGGAGAGGCCGAGGCAGGAGAGGCACAAGTTCCAAGTCCGCCTGAGTGACACAGCAAGATGTCATCTGAAGAAGACGTGGGCTGGGCTTGCAGCTCAGCGGTTAGGTGCTCGCCTGGGCTATGAAAGGCTCTGAGTTTGATCCCTAGCACCACAATAATAATAATAATAATAATAATAATAATAATAATAATAATAATAATTAATAGTAGTAATAGTAGTAATAATAAAACAAGAACTAATACACATATTTGACCTTGTTACTAGTTGTATAACGTCAATTATAAACCCCAGATTGCCTGACAAAAAGCCAGAAAATGAGAAGCCTAAATAATTCAGAAAAGTGTGCCCATGAGCATCTCCCCAGTGAATAAAGCCCAGTCAAATCCGAGTTGTCCATCCATAGCCACAGGGGGAAACTCTGCACCACAACAATCTCATGGCACGGTTGTTCACCTGGAAGGGCTCCACACAGTAGAACTTTCCAAAGGAATTCTACCAGCTTAACACAGGGGAAATTATGTCACTCATTCTGAAAATATACTTACCTTGAACATGTAGTCAGTTTAATAATCTAGCCACACAATGTAAAGTGAAGGGGGGGGAGGGATGAGGAGGAGGAGGAGGAGGAGTGGGGAGGGGGAGGAGGGAGAGGAGGGGGAGGAAGAGGAGGAAAAGTTATAAGCTTCTGTCTGGGAAGAAAAAATCCTCAAACTTGCCAGGCGTGGTGGCGCAGGCCTTTAATCCAAGCACTTGGGAGGCAGAGGCAGGCGGATCTTTGTGAGTTTGAGGCCAGCCTGGTCTACATAGTGAGTTCCAGGACAGCTGGGGCTACAGGAAAAACCTTTCTCAAAAAAAAAAAAAAAAAAAAAAAATCCTCAAACTCAGGAATTAGCAAATAATTTTCCATAGAGCATTTCAGCCCCCAAACAAAGTTCAGAAGCACCTCTTGAAGTATTTTTCAGAAAACAAAAGTCTTAACAAAGTGACTGCTGCCCTGCTCGATCAGTTTTTATTCAAAAGTCTCTCAGATACAGAAATGTAGCATGCACATGTACACACACACACACACACACACACACACACACACAGAGAGAGTTTTATTCAGCCACATAGAAGAATGAGTTCATGTCATTTCCTAGGGAAAGGATGGAACTATAGATCATCATGTCAAGCAAAATAAGTCAGGTTCAGAATGACAGATATTTTATTTTCCTAGATTCTTATAGAGATACATAAAATTGTGCGTGTGCGTGCGCAAGAGAGAGGAAGAGAGAGGGAGAGAGAGGGAGAGAGAGAGGAGGAAAGAGAGAGAAGGGGGACAGAAGCAAAATTGTCCAAGGGATAGAAAGGATCTGGTGACAGGGGAGGGGAGAAATGGGGAGCATATGGGGTAAAGGATCATGGACTGTGAAATACTTGAAGAGATTCTCTTTATGAGACACATCAATACCTAACTCATCGATAAAAACTTTTTAATTCCGTAGTCATCAGGGAAATGCAAATTAAAACTACTTTGAGAAAGGAGAAGGCACCCACCCTAGTCAGGACGGCCATCATCAACAATCTGACCACGGATGTCAGAGAGGATGTGGAGGAGGAGGAACTCTTGTCACTGTTGGCGGGGTGCAAATTAGTACAGCGTCATAGAAACCACTTTGATGGGGCCTCAGAAAATTAAAAATTAACTACCACGTGACCTAGCTAGTCTACTCCTGGGAATACACCAGAAATTCCGGAGCCTACCACAGAGGCCTTTGCACGCCCATGTTTATTGCTCTATTTATGATAAGAAGGAAATGGAACCAGTCGAGATGTCCTTCAACAGACACAGAACGGACTCTTATTCAGCTATAAAGAAAAATGAAATCTGTAGGAAAATGGATGGACTTGGAAAGCACAACGCTAGGCCAAAGTGACCCAGACTCAGAAAGAAAAAAAACGCCACATTCTCCCTCACATGTGGATCCTAACCTGTAATGTATCATGGAATCATGTAAGCAGTGTGGATCTAGCATAACATTTAGAAGTGCTGATATCAGGGGTGAGGAAGGACAGAGAGCAGGTCAAAGGGCACGGGAACTGTGGAAGGCAATGTGAAACTAATTCTTTTCTGGTTTAAATTCTGCCTTTCTTTTTTTTTTTTTCTTTTCTCTTTTCGTTTTTGTGAGTGGCTAAAAATGTAGTTGATAAACGTATAAAACTCTAAGTGAAGCTCCAGGATTCAGAATGGCCGTTCTGCCTGCACAGGAGTTCACAGAGATGCACGGTTTGGGACTGGGTGTTTGCGTGGCTATCTTAATTAAGCTGTGTGGTGTTTTTATTCGAGTTAATTAGAATAAGGTGAATTTATTTAAAAAATTAAAACTGGAGGCATCTCTAGCAAACACCCAACCAGAAATAAGTGTGAACTGGATTAGGAAAGTAACTGCCCAAAAGGGTCAAGGGTAGAAGGGGACATTTACTGAGTCCTGGGGATGAGGGGACAAAGATCACCAGGCGAAGGAAACAATTCCTTGGTGAAGGTGCAGGGGCAGAAGGCAGGGAGACCAAAGCGGCTAAGACAGAGCGCGGCTGAGGTGCTGAAGAGTTTGCCTTGTAATAACAAGGACCTGATCCAAGTGCGCATAAAAACCTGGGGCTGGAGAGATGGCTCAGATGTTAAAAGCACTGGCTGATCTTGCAGAGGACCAGGGTTCAGTTCCCAGCACCACCCACAAGGCAGCTAACAGCTACTGGAAAAATCCAGTTCCAGGATTTGACGCCCTCTTCTGACCTCTGTGGGCACTACATGCACGGGTATACTTACATGCACACAAAACATTCACAAATAACATAAAAATAAATATTTTTTTAAAAATCTGGTTCTAGGGACAAGAGAGATGACTCAGGGGTAAGAGCACTGGCTGCTCTTACAGAGGACCTGGGTTTGGTTCCCAGCACCCACATGGCAGTAACAACTGTCAGTAACTCCAGTTCTAGATTTTCATGGGCATTGCACGCATGTGATGCACTTGCATACATGCAGGCAAAGCACTCATACATACAAAATAAAAATAAATAAATTTTAAAGAAGTTAAACCTGGGTGTGGTGGTGCACACTTGCAATCCCAGTCCGAGAAGATGGGAAGTGCCCTGGGGCTCAGTGGCCAGCCTGACCTGCTGGGCAGGATCGAGACCTGTGTGAGCTGGAGGCCTGGATCCAGGGAAGGGAGGGGGACTCCTCTGTAGAGGCACTGTCCTCCCGAGTACCCTGAAGAAAGGCATTAATGCTAAGGTAGTGGGAACTCAGTGGCTTTCCAAAGAGCTGCTAATAACGTGGGGGAAGTATGAAGTAGAAAGCCCCAAATTAGATTTCATCCTCTCTTAGCCTTTTATTGATGGCCTACAGTCAGCTGACGAGGACAATGAAAATGTGGTACAGATACATGGTAGAATATCAGCCAGCTGCCAAGAAAAGCAAAATTATGAAATTCACAGGTAAGGTGGATGGAACTGCAAACCATCATCCTAAGTGAGGTAACCCAAATGCAGAAAGACAAACCACATGTTCTGTCTCATACATGGATGCTACATTGGATCTTTACATGCAAACCCTCATCCTAAGTGAGGTAACCCAAATGCAGAAAGACAAACCACATGTTCTGTCTCATACATGGATGCTACATTGAATCTTTACATGCATGTGCTTCAATTGGAAAATCTTTGGCGATCAGGAAACGAATAAGGTGCCAGGGTGGGAGGAACAGGAGGGCACAGCAAATGCAGTGTTGTAAATGGGGGAGGAGAATCATGGCTAGGACTGGTTTAAAGGGGTGGGGAATGGAAGGGTGGGGCTGCA
This sequence comes from Nannospalax galili, assembly GCF_000622305.1. NCBI lineage: Eukaryota > Metazoa > Chordata > Mammalia > Rodentia > Spalacidae > Nannospalax > Nannospalax galili. The sequence goes on along the minus strand of NW_008340309.1, from coordinate 53,173 downwards.
GAGCGAGTGGGGGGGACCAGCACGAAAGGCCTTCTGAAAGAGGCATGTGGACACCTACCGTGGAAGCCTCTGTCAATATGTACGTATACAATATTAAAGAACTTTAGCAATAGTTACCCTATGACGGGGTCCAGAGGCCTTAACAGATCAGCAGATGGAAAGCCCAGTGGTGGGAATGGATGCCCCGCTATGAGAGACCTCACAGATCCTCAAGCAATACTGGCTGCTACCCACTGGCATCGATGGTAAGACCCTATTGCTGAAGACACTCACATGCCTGAGTCACAGAACAAACAAGGAAAATCCGAGCAGGTACTGACCTGCGGCTTCATCTCAGCTGCCAGCATTTGCAGTACCAGAAAGTGCCATGCATGTCACCGACAGAAAAAGGTAATCATCAGCCTTGCCCAGCTGTGAACCATACAGTGGCAATGGCTTGGCAAAATGCCCAGTGGGGCAGTGGCGGCACGAATACTACAGCCACAACCCACCTTCTTTTTATTATTCCAAAGAGAGGCAATTTTTAACACATTTTTCCAGAAATAACTTGAAGAGGGTTACAAAAAAATATATACAATGAAGTTTGGGGGGGCGGGTAGGAAGAAGAAATCAAAGACTGAAGGATTTGCCAACATGGGGTCAACATGGTGGAATAATGAAGGTTTCCACTAGCTCTTTTTTTTTTTTTTTTCGGAAAATCCTAATGAGTTTGTTGGACTTGCTAACAGAGCATAGGGTGGGGGTTTCTTTACAGAAGAGTGGGTGCCCCCCATTTACAGCCGTGCTGGAAAGTCCACACTCAAATACACATCCTGTGACTTCCCAACAGCTGCACAGAATGGCAAGAGAGGTGCCTCGTGGCATTCTCAGTTTGTATATCCTCAGCCCCTCCCGCACATGCAGCTAAGGTTGACCGATTGGGTGGGAGGGGGTAACTGACCCCCCAACTCCTTGATGAGCATGGGAAGGAGGTGTGACTATAGTTTGCCAGCATATGGGTCGGAGGGCACTTCCAGGTCACACCCTACCCCTTCCCCCGACTCTTACATTCTTTCCACCAACCTCTTCCACAAAAGTCCCTGAGCCTTGGAGGGGGTGATAGGTGTGGGGTGATCTTCCTCCCGTTGTGGCAAGGAACTGACTTCCGGGTCTCTGCATCATCTGTTTTCCATGGGCTGTTGGCCACTTTCAGTGGGATTCCATCTACTATAGAAACACAAACAGCAAGAAGCAAGAATAGCTAAACAGTGGCTGCTGTAATAACTTAACCTATGGGCATAAAACAAATGCTTGGCTGGTACTTTAGCAGGTGCGTCACATCCATTTAACAAAACAGAGATTGCAGTGACTTTCCACTGGGGCCTAATCCTCCCCCGCCACAGGGGTTGGCCTGGTCTACAGTACCGGATGTGTTCCACCTCTAGGAGTGGGCATTATATCCAATCAAAAATTTGCTGCTCGTATGTACACTAGACATGCCGCTACGGCACCAGCCGGAACATCTTGTTCAGCACGCTGATAGTGCAGCACATAGGGAGTATCTTGAGCAGAATTATAGGGGATAGTTCCCTGCCGGCCATCTGCATATCACCTCTGGCACCCTGAAAGCCACCGGTCCAGTGGCAGGGAGTTTCCAGCTTGGTCCAAGCTCGAGTTCTCCCTCCCGAGATCACATCATGCAGTGTCTTCCGCAATAGGGTTTTGCCATCCACTTCTCTGTACAACCAACATTATTGGCAATGACCTTTCTTGTTTGAAGACCCCTAGGGCCCTTCTGGCCGACAGCTCATAGGGGGAAAACCCCCATCCACCTTCTAATTGGATTTTAGGCCCACTTTACAAAATGGAGTTCATACCTGACACTGTTATCAGGGCAAGAACCTGTAGCTAGACAGGTGACAGGCCATAGGGGAGAGCCTACTATTATTATTCTGCAAAACAGACACAGCACTAAACTGACTCACAATGGTTCGCTGTTTTATATATTTATACATATATCTGTTATATATGTTATATATATATTTATGTTATAGCTAGTGCATCTCTCAGCTCTCACCAGAGAAGGCTCTTCTCACAGCAAAGCTGATTATCACAGAGATGCACAAATAGTCAACATGCAGAAAATAAGAGACCGCAGAGTGCTCGGACCTACATGGGGCACCTATATCGCACCTTCTCCATTGATGGCTCAGGGATCATTGATGGGGAAAGAAAGATTGCAAGAGCCAGAGCCCTTACAAGGGCTGGACACCACAGGGTAGGTGCACATATGAACCCACAGCACTTATGACAGTATGCACAAGACCTGTGCAAACCCAAGCCAGACAGGAGCCCAACATGGATGGGGAGGTGGGCAAGAAGCCCCAGCCCTAGCTGAGAATCTATTGGCAACTGGTGGATGCTGGGAGAGGAAGAGTCAGTTTTCCTTACTGGTGTGGTGCCTGCTAGGTTGACCCACACCCAACAGCATGTGCAATGCATGGAGTCAATAGTCCTTAAAAAAAATAAAAAGGAA
>NW_008340309.1:41307-50532 GCF_000622305.1 Nannospalax galili | reverse complement strand
GGAGGGAGGGAGGGAAGGAAGGAGGGAGGGAGGGAAGGAAGGAGGGAGGGAGGGAGGAAGGAAGGAAGGAAGGAATAGACATACTAAAAGAGGACATGAAATGTGGGTGATGGGAGGGGCTGGAGGTGGGGGAGGAGACTGAATGTGATCAAAACACATTGTATGAAATTCTGGAGATGGGTCAGTGGTTAAGAGCACTGGCTGCTCTTGCAGGGGACCTGGGTTCAATTCCCAGCACCCATATGGCAACTAACAACCATCAGTAACTCCAGTTCCAAGAGATCTAACACCCTCTTCTGACCTCCACAGGCCTTGCCCAACATAGGTGCACTTATATACATGCAGGCAATACACATATACATAAAAATAAATAAAAATTTAAAATATATAAGTAAATAAATAAATAAGAAATGTTTCCTTCTGGAAAAAAAACTAAACTAAAGGAGGGCCCATACTTTGTGTTGGAAAAGTAGCTACGCCGAGACCAGGTGTGGCGGTACACACTTTTAATCCCAGCACTCGGGAGGCAGAGGCAGGTGGATCTCTGAGAGACTGAGGCCAGCCTGGTCTACATAGTGAGTTCCAGGCCAGCTGGGGCTACAGGGAGACCCTGTCCCAAACAAACAAACAAACAAACAAAGAATAACAGCAAAAAACAAGCAGCTACACGCTTGGTTCTTCCTACCAACAGGTGGACCGTCCTTAAAATCCTTTGTAACTATAACTGTTATTCACTCACTGACTTTTAACAGTAGGAAACAATATTTCCCACGTGTACTGCAAAATTATAAACAAAAATAAATGATCTTATGGTCTGTTTTAGTTTCACGTCTCACACCAGTTACAGTGAGAATTTCAAATACTCCAACAAACAAAACCTTTCAAAGGCCGAAAAGGACACTTCGCTTCCGGTCCAAACCAGAACTGAGGCCTGTCTATCCCTGGCACACCGGGAAAATCCTGCTCACTTCTTAATAGTCTGTGAGCCTCTTGTGTCTCCCGATCCCAGTAGCTTTGAAAGCCACCACTGCAGTCCTAGGCTTCCGAGGAGATGTCTCAGCACGTCCCCGAGCTCTCCAGTGCCCACCGAGCACTGGGCTTGCTCCCTTCGCTGTGAGGCCTCCCTCTGGTTCACTTTCTCCTTTCTGCTAAGGCGTTCCTAGGAAGTCCCTCCCAGACTTTCACAAAAGGATTCTGTGGACAAGAAACTACTTCACGTCTTACAAGCTGAGAAGAAAATTACATGAAACTGCCCAACGAAAGGAATAACAGATTTAGACGACAAAGTTTAACCTTACCCACGTTAGTAACAGCCCTCTTAGCAGTTACTGAAATGCGAGGGCCAGCTGATAAGCTGTGCCACTAATTTAATAAATATTCACTATACTTCTTATCCACATCTTACTTTTGATGGAAGGCCTTGTCCCACCGGGCTGGTCTGACTTGCTCCTGAAATGGAACTAAACTCTCCTTAAATCATGGCACCTCAGTGTTCCTCATGCTCTGTGAGCCACCACTACTCCACACCACCACTTCTTCCTCTTTGCAGGGACCGTTCCCTCCCCTCCAAACCCTTTCTCCCCTTAAGATCATTACTGAGCCTTTTTACACCTCCCTTCCCCACTCTTTTCCCACCCTTTTGCTTATATACTGTTTCTCTCCTACCTTCACTGTTCAGCTTGTAAGAAAAATAAACACACTAGTCTCAGCATGGCAAACACAAGGCCACAGGAGGCAGACATCCGCATGTAAAGAAAGGTGAGCCCAAGATGGGGAAAATACCATCAGCAATGGAAGCCTCACCAGGCCTCCCTCCCCAGCCTCCCCTAGCTCACAGGATTTCTGTTGCTCAGGTGCCAGCATGTAAAACAACCTCTCCAAATAGCTGTAGGCAGGAGGGTGCTTCCCACACTTGTCACAAACCAGCAGGACTGCAGCGAACCACAGGTAGAGAATTCTGGCACTTTTAGACAAAACTGAGGACTTAACTGCCACTTCTAACATCACTCCTTCAAGAAGCTGGGTTCTGACTTCAGGTCCTTTTGAATTACAGTGCTTGGGCACGTGGGGGTTTCCTATAATTCCAGTGGGTCTGTCATAATAAATACAAAGTTCTTCCAAGGCCCTAAACAAGTACAGTTTGGAGATAGGACTGTAATGTTGAGAGAGTAAGGCATGGCTTGCTCAGGAAGCACTGAATTCCACAACAGCTACATGTCAGCTGAAGACTGAACTCAGTTCACTGTAATAAGTGAATTCTGCAGAGTGGTTACAATCAGACTGATGAGCTGGGTCACCTGTGGTGGCTTGCCTACTAGTATTTATAAAAATACAAGTCAGAGCTAACAGTAAAGAGCGTGATCATCATGGGTGTTAGCTGCAATTTCAGAGCAGAAAAGTGTTTCTCTCTCCACTTGCAGATTTGTTTTCTCTTAAGAAAGTGAAGGAGATAGTCCTTGAAGTCTGTACAGTGATAGAAAATGAGTCGTGGTCTTTCTTTGAAGTGCTCCCTCTTCTGTGATGTTTGAATCAATGTGAACTAGCTTACAAAGCGTACCCCGTAGCTTTATACATATGATCCTAGGGAAGTGTTTAAAGGTTGGATTTCTGGAAAATCAAACAATAAACAATTGGAATGACTTTGATTATATTAAAATTAAAATACTATAAGATCTCTGATTATAGTCCCTAAAGGCTGGTGACAACCTTCAAAAAGGGACAGAATAGAAAGACCATGTAGTTAGAAGTTGCCAGCAAAATGCCCACCAGCCAACGGCCTGTGCCTCCCGATGGGAACTGAGGGAACTGAAGGAGGGCTCCCCACCCCTCCTACAGCATCTTCTGGAGTCCCTGGATTACGAACTCAGTGTGTCCTTACCACCCACTCTCAGCCACCTGGGATCCAAGGACTCTACATGAGTCTGCCCAGCAGGGGCTCCTACCCTGCAGTGCAGCTGCCCTGGGAAACCCAAAGCTAGCACTTAGTGGTAAGGAGCAGAAGCACCTTCTGCAAAGGCTCAAACCCTCTCTGTTCCTCAGTTTATGCTCATGAGTTCAATGCTCACAGCCAATTTAACAGAATTCATATAAAATGGAAAAATGGTTTACCTGTCCACGGGGTCCTGGAGAGACGTTTCTCCTATGTATGCTGCCAACCAAAAAAATCTCACGTTGTCCTAGGGTTGTAGTGATCCATCGCCCCTTATCTAACTGAGAGACCAGAGAGGAGCCCCTGCCACGTGCCTGGGGCTCTGTCCAGCTGGTCCTCCTCCCCTCGTTCCAGGAGCTCCCTGTGGATCACACAATTCCCTGCAGTCTGGAACATTCTAGATAAGGAAATTCCTTCTTAGCCACTACCGCTATCAAGGTGGGCCGGGTGCCACCTTCACCATGTGCACAGCCTTTCTGAACAGCTGTCTGAACAGGGCCTCTGTTCGGCTTCTCAGAAGACAATTCTGTGCCGCGTACACTGAGCAAAGGTGTGGTACATGGAAGAAATGCTCTGAAGGCGTGTGGGGAATCCCGGAACCGGGAAATGCCTGCAAGGCTCGTTTCCAGAGTGCGTACACGTGGAAGAATGCCTCCATTTCCTGAAGCAAGTCGGGGACCTTGGGAAGACTGTTCGAGGAGCCCCTGGTGAGACCGGTGGGCTGCTTGACATCAGGACGGGAGGTCCTCATCCGACTTCTGTACGCAGACAACTGGCCGCAGGAGACCCCAGGTCGCCCACAGCTGTGCACAAAGCAGGAAGACGCCGAGGCTTGTGAGGAGGGCTTCTCTGTTGTGACTTGGTTTGTTGGGTTTGTTTGGCAGGGCTCATGATCAAACACAGGGCCTTGCGTGTGCCAAGCAAGTGTTCTGCTTCTGATCTGCGTCCTCGGCCCACTGAAAGCAGGGAAGGGGCCACGGCGCCATAAATGCTGCGTTGACTCCGGGTCCATTCCGGAGAGGGTAAATGACTGGGAACAGCAGATTGTTTCTTTTCCCTCCCAAATACCTGCGTGCTTACTGCCTCCTCTAGTAGAAAGAAGGAAAAGAAATAGGCGACACACACCATTTCTGGAGTCGGCCACTTGAATCCCTCTGCATCTATGATCAGTAAACGCATTCATCTAACCAAAAAGGCAAGACAGCCACGCAGTGCACGAGTCCAAAGACGGGAGAGAACTGTTGGTACTAAAGTTAAAAACTGAAGAGAGCCAATGCATACGCGGGTCCAAGGACTGAGCGCACTGGTCTGAAGGCAGCTACTGGGCGCACGGGTCTGAAGACTCAAAGCAGCGAGTCAAACCTCGAAGACTCAGACAGATTCTTAAAAGACTACCAATGGCAGTGCTGCCACATCTATAAACAGTTCCAGGCTGACACACTTTAAGTAAAGAGCACCTGTCACCATGAAGTACATACATTTGAATGCTTCCTAGGATTTTTACTTTAAACGGAGTTCATGTTATTTGACTTTAACTAGAAGGAAGTCCCTCAGGACTCATCTGTCTTGTTCAGTAAGATGCTTCATCTGCTCTGCAGAATGCAATTCTGTGAGACGGTCCATATGTCCTGCAGAACGCATGTTCTCCCTGCAGAGTACATGTTCTCCCTGCAGAACGCATGTTCTCCCTGCAGAACGCATGTTTTCATGCAGAACACATGTTCTCCCTGCAGAACGCATGTTCTCCCTGCAGAACGCATGTTCTCCCTGCAGAGCACACACTTTCCCTTTGTTCCATACCCATAAAAAACTGGTATATGAAGTTTAAAAAAATCAAGATATCCAATTGCCACATCTTATGAGGGTCACCTAAGAAACAAACTGTTTGACAAATCTTTATACTAAAAATAGAGCCTAGTGGCCTGTGAGACAGCTCAGTGGGTTAGCACAGTTGTTGCCAAGCCGAAGACCTGAGTTAGACCCTCAGGACCCACATGTGGAAGGAGAAAAGGAATTCCTGCAAGCTGTCCTCTGACCTCCACACATGCCCTGGCATGTACACACATGCACACACACACAAAATAAGCAAATGTAATAAATATATGTAATATATACAAAAGAATGGGACTGGAGAGATGGCTCAGCAGTTCAAAGCACTGGCTGCTCTTGCAGAGGACCTGGATTCGAGTCCCAGCACCCACATGGCGGCTAAGAACTGTCCATAACTCCAGTTCCACAGGACTCTGATGCCCTCTTCTGACCCCCATGGGCATTGCACAACACGGGTACACTTACACACATACAGGCAATACACTCATACACACACAAAATAAATAAATTTTTTATAAAGAACTAAGGGCTCCTTTGGAGATTCTAGATATTTGACATGGCATGCACACCCACATACATACATAGACATGCACACACACACAATAAATTAATAAAAACCATGTATTATATATACATGAACTTGAGTATTCCTCCCTTGGCGCCCCACACTCTCAGGAGTCCTTTCTCACTTTCTTTTAATAAATCTACATTTGCTGTGCTGTAAACTAAAGTAAATAGAACTTAGAAATAGATACATAGCATGCCCAAAGGCCAGCTGCTGGCTACATAGTTTTAAAATATAAACTGCATTTCTTCATTGAGAAAAAGAAAAAATGGACAAGATGAAACAGATGTACACAAATTACATGCAGATTCGCTCACTAAACACAGCCTGCTGTTTTACAATAGTAAGCAACCACGATCATGCATCGGCACACACACACACACACACACACACACACACACATGCTTTCAAATGTGTTCTGTAAATGAATTCTTCAACGTGGGTTTTTGCATCATCTGGCTGTAGCACAGCAGCACTGTCCTTACTCTGCTCACGTCACATCAGCTGCCATGTGGCATTAGCTGTCAACTTGACAGAATCTGGAATCACCTGGGAGTGGGCCTCCAGGCACGCCCATGGGAGTATCTATTGTAGTATTTGGTGTAAGAAGCCCCATCTTGATTGTGGGTGGGACCAGTGGCCAGGCAGGGGGTCCTGGATGGTACAGCGGGAGAAAGAGGACTGCGCACCAGCAGGCCTTGTTCTCTGCCCCTTCAGTGATACAACTCGACCAGCAGTATTGGGCTCCTCCAGCTCTGACCTTCCCTGCAGATGGACTGCACCTTGAACTGTGAGCTGAAATAAACCCTTTTCCCATTAAGGTGCTTTTGTTAGAGAATTTTATCACAGCAACAGAAAAGACACTCAGGCAACAATGCCTACAAATCTCAAAATTCAGAGAGCATCAGAGTCACCTCCAGGCAAAAGCACAAAGCCTGCATCAGGGCTTGACTTAATGAGTCTATAGGGTGGGTCAAGAGCTTCATTTCTGACTGGCCTTCTGGCACAGAGGCCTTTAATCCCAGCACTGGGGAGGCAGAGGCAGGCGGGTCTCTGTGAGATGGAGGCCAGCCTGGTCAACATAGCAAGTTCCAGGCCAGCCAGGGTAGAGAGCTTGCCCAACATACACAAAGTCCTGGGTTTGATTCCCCAGCACCCAGCAGCTATGATCCCAGCTCTTGGCAAGCTGGGGTAGGAGGATCAGACGCTCAAGGGCATCCTCAGCTACATAGAGAGTTCAAGGCCAGAAAAACACAAACAAAAAAAAAAGTTTCATCTGGGGTGAATTCCCAGGGAATCCTGTTGCTGCTAGGCTGGGAACCCACACCTGGAAATCACTGTCCTGGAAGATTCGCTTTTAGCAGAATCATCCCAAAACCTCCAACCCCACTAAGCAGTCCTCGGGCCTACGCATTTGGTTACATGAATATCGCGTCAAAGCAGAAGAAGCTGAAATCAGCTTATCCGCTTATTCCTTGGGAAAAACTGTTCTTCTAAAAGTATCTTTGGCTAAAATAAATTCTTCAAAGAAGTTAATTTCCGTCTTTTTAAGATCGTATTTGAGTTGAGATAAATTCCTTCTAATATGTGATATATTATCTTGAGTTTTGAGATCTTTAAAATGCTTATTCTGTGTCTTTTTGAAGTCATGTGATTTTAATACAGCTAAACACGGTCCCCTAAGACCTCAGGAACTTTGTTGAAGACTAGCATCAGAGCTCAGAGGGAACTTAATTAAGGAACATCATCTACTCTAAACACATTTAGAGCAATCTGGGCTTCTTTATGGCAACTTCATGTAATGTGCCAGTTTCCGCAAATTCAATCATCAGAATAAGGACATTTCATCTTTAAAGCAAAGTAAGACGCTGTATGCTACAGGTGCCTGGAGTAAAAGTCATGATTTATAGATGCCAGAGGTGATCATGAGTTTAAGATCCTTAAAAGATTTTAGGGTTACCTCTTTAGAGGGGGGAATGTTGGAGGGGAGGGAGTGGGCATAGATTTGATCAAAACACCTTATATGCGTGTATGAAATTCTCAATAAAGTTTTTGTAAAAGTTAAAAAACAAAAAAGAAAAGCATTTTTAAAATGTTAAAATATTATTTCTAACAGTAAACAGGTTGAAGACTCTTGATTTCTTCTGAAAGACTTCACAATATGGAAGCAAAAAGACAGAGCCTCCCTCTCCAATTGGTTGAAAGTCTCTCCTAAGAAACCAGCCTACCTTGGAAACTTCTAGAAATACATGCATGAACACCACCATGCTATTATCTGGACCTCCACAGTAAGAAGCCCCCAAATTCTTTGCAGCTTTCCAGGCCCCATTCCCATGGGGTCATGATTCACCTCTCATGGTAAATATTAACTGCTCTAACTGAATGTTGGTGTCCTCTAAAATTCCCATGCTGAAGCCTAATACCCAATCCAGTTCTAAGAAGTGGAGCCCTTAGGAGGTTATTGCTCACAGCGAGGATCAATGACCTAATCAAAGAGGCACTGGGGAGCTCCTTGCCCAGGCTCAGACAGCTGGGAACCAACACTGAATCCTGGGTCCAGCCTTTCCGGCTTCTCCGGCTCTAGAAACAATAAGTTTTGTTCATGTGTGGTCCCACTGCTGGGTAGATACAAAGAAATGGAAGCCAGCACATGACATGGACACCTGTGCTCCTGAGTTTGTTTCCACACTGTCCACAGAGCCAAGACTGGGAATCAACGTAAGTGTGCATACGTGGAATGTGATATAAACACAATGGAATACTATACAGACATAAAAAAGAAGAAACTCTACAATCTGTGGCAATGAGGACTGGCCTGGAGGGCATTATCAGTTAATACTGAAATAAGCCAGATACCAAAATAAAAAATACCACATGTTCTCCGTGGAATTGTTAAAAAGTTGATCTTCTGGGGCTGGAGAGATGGTGCAGTGGTTAAGAGTACTGACTGCTCTTGTAGAAGACCTGGGTTCAATTCCCAGCACCCACATGGTGGCTAACAACCATCCTAACTCCAGTTCCAGGGGATCTGACACCCTCTTCTGACCTCTGTGGGCATTGCATGACAAGGGTGCACTCACACACATGCAGGCCATACACATAAAACGAAATTAATAAAGAAGATATTTTTAAAGTTGCTCTAATGGAGTAGGGGTGGTAAAGCCTGAGCAGGCTGGGGTGGGAGGATGGACAGAGCATGCGATGAATGGATACAGAGGTGCGACCAAGGGCAAGAGCAATTTCTAAAGTCCTGAGGATGGTGGGTCACTATGATTGACAGTAATTAATTCAGTACTTCAGAGTAGGTTGTAGAGAAGACACCGGGCACCTGATGGGCCAAGCCTGTGGTTCCTTTGACCAGATGGTGTGCATATGCTGGAATACCATACTGTCTCCAAAATATGTGCACTTAAGAACAAAATACACAAATTCCTGTTCTTGATGAATGGCCCAGTCGAAGGCCCTCCATTGCCACAACCCATTGCACGGTGATCTCAGGTTGATTTCTAGGATATGTTGCTGCCTACCTCTCTAAGCGGTCTCCTCGACCACCTGGAAGGTCATAAAAGCTTCAACCCTGTCCTATTTGTTTCTCCATTGCTATGATAAAAACACTGACCAAAATCAACCTGGGGAGGAAAGGGTTTATCCAGCTTACATCTCCCAGGTCACAGTTCATCAGGGAGCCCAAGGTAGGAACTCAGGGCAGGAACCTAGAGGCAGGAGATGGAGCCCAAGCCATGGAGAAACGCTGCTTACTGACTTGCTCCCCTGGCCCCTGCTCAGCCTGCTTTCTTATGCAACACAGGCCCCCCTGCCCAGGGGTGGTACCACCCACAGTGGGCTGGGCCCTCCCACATCACTCATCAAGAAGATGCCCCTCAGACATGGCCACAGGCCA
>NW_008340309.1:35962-41079 GCF_000622305.1 Nannospalax galili | reverse complement strand
TCTTCCTAAATTTCCCGAGATGGGCTTGCACTTGCAACCCTCCTGCCTCATTCTCTGGGGAACTGTGATGACAGGTGTGCACCTCCACGCCTGGCTTCTTCCATCCTGCAACAGCAAATTTTACAAGCTGAGTTCCAGCATCTGTATTAACCATTCAAAAGCTTGTCTAACACATTAGCAGAGAGAGAAAAGACAAAAAAGAAAAAGCTCAGTTATTTAATTATCTTTGTGATGTAATTGACCAGTAAGGTGCTTGGCCAATTGCTTATGGCAGTTACTTTAAAAGCATTCACTTACTTAGTATATTGTACATAACTGAACAAACTTCAAATTTGAACAAGTAGAACATTAGACCATTGTGCTGTTTTCATTTAAAACATCTTTGGGGGCTGAGGACATGGCTAGGTCAGAAGAGTGTTTGCCACACAAGCATGAGGATTTGAGTTCGGATCCCAAGCACCCACGTAAAAGGCCAGGCACGGCAGCATACATGTGTGATGCCAGAGCCAAAGGTGGAAACTGACAGACTCAAGGCGCTCACCGGCCAGGAAGTGCGGCCAAACTGATGAGCTCCTGGTTCAGTGAAAGACATGGCCTCAAAGCTAAGGTAGGCAGCAACCACGGAAGATACAAAGTGTGGCACAGAAGCACGTGTGTCCACATGCACACACACAACACACACCACAGTCATCTTTGAAGAATTCTGAATAAGAAATCAATTAATTGTACAAAACATAATACAGCAGGTCTCACCTTGATAATGTGTTGAAATTATCCATGAAATTATCTGTTTAAGATAATATTGGGGGCTGGAGAGATGGCTCAGCGGTTAAGGGCAATGACTGCTCTTGCAGAGGACCCAGGTTCGATTCCCAGCACCCACATAGCGGCTACAAACCGTCCTTAACTCCAGTTCCAGGGGAATCCGAAGCCCTCTTCTGACCTCCGCGGCATTGCATAACACAGGCACACTCACATACATGCAGGCAATGCACTCATACATATAAAATAAAAATATTTTTTAAAAAGACAATACTGATGGAACCTGTAAGCTGACACAGCAGGTAGAGGCTCCTGCCGCCAAGTCTGAGGACCTGAGTTCAAGTCCCAGAACCCACATGGTAGAAGGAGAGAATCAACTTGGAAGCTGTCCTCTGCCCTCCACATGTGTGCCATGGCATGGACACACACACATACACACACACACACACGATTTTTATAAATGTATCTAAAACAATGACTAAGGACCATGCTCTACCCCAGAAATCTGTGTTCAGTTGATTTAAAGGAGAGTAAGGTGATTGTAATTCTACAGTGTAACCAGACCAACAACTGTCACCAGAAGATGTTTATTGGTCAATCAAAAACATCTTTTCCTTTAATGCCAAAATAAATCATTCTTTGTTTCCTCGTAATGTCTACAGCTGTATCAAATTGGCACATAGACAGGGTGACATAACATGTTCACCTTAACAGGACACTCTGAAAGTGAACACGTCAGTATGCATGATCAGCCTCAAGGTAAACCAGGGCACTTTGGAATATAATACAGAGCTGCAAGTCCCCTGACCTGCACAACACTTGGTGCATATTTTCTGAACTATTTCATTTATATGGGTTTTTAGAACATTAGAACTGTTTTAGATGCCAGTGGAGTTTAACGTTTCTAGTAACAGAGGACAGCTCAAGTAATAACGCTTGAAAGGTCAACATCTAGGTTCTTGATCCACTAGATAAATGCCTATTTATTTAGGATCATATGTAAAAAGAAGATTTCAGGTCTAAATTAAGATTTGCTAGGAAATCAAACTACAATAGTATAGATAACATTTTAAATATCATTATTTTTCTGCCAACCCCATTTCAGAGGATAATCTTATGCCATAATGCTGACTTTCAAAAATGGTAGATTAAACTAATTCATTCCTAGTTTTAATTAAAATTGAGAAAGTAGGCACTAATAACACAGTGCGTGTCAGGGCTGCATGCATGCAGCATCCAAGATAAGAGGGGAATTGCTTCTCGAGTTCCTTGAGAGTGTGGATGCCGGGGCCGCTCACTGGCACATGGACACAGGAGGCTGCTCCTTGGTTGGCTGAGTTCCCTGAAGCCATTTGCTCTCAGTCCTAAGGACTCAAGGGCACAGAAATACTGTCCCTACACACCCAGTGAGAGAGACCACTTCCTCCAGGGGAGCTGAGGTATACAGCCTGGCCAGTATCAGATCTTAAGATTAGCTGGGCTCACAGACAAGGAAGGCAGCCCCGGTGTGCACACAGGCTTAAACCACATAGCACCAGAAAACACCCATGGATGGCAAACACAGTTCCACAACCAAACCCACCAGGGCTCTAGAGAGAGAGAGAGAGAGAGAGAGAGAGAGAGAGAGAGAGAGAGGTACTTCCTCCCTGCCCTTCCCAACCTACTGAGGACCTAAGTGCAATTCAGACACTCCTGTTTCCTTCTGCTACAGGAAATGTGGTGTGAGGGGATCGTAACGGCCCTCTGTGCAGACTATGGGACTCTCTAACTGACTATAAAGCTCAGACAAAGGCAGTTCCCACAGCAACAGAGCTGACCATACCAACCAGTCAGCTGTTGAGACCTCGTCCACAGGTAGAAGCTGGGATGGCAGATTTTTAAGGTGACCAAGAATAGCCTAACTTTTAAAAAGAATCCATACACTAGGAAATCTTCATCCACACTTCAGAACTACACAACTTTTGGAGTGGGTCTCCCAAAATGCGTGCTTCCTGTGGCCGGTGGCTTGATGTGACTGTGAGTCAATACAGTCCTGCAATGAAATTCAATGTGTAGAGAACGTGTGTTGGGAAGAAGGAACCTGGGATAACAAATGTGCTTCCATCTCAGAAGACAGAACGCGCTACAGAAAACTGACAGCGTACACTACCAGCTCACAACAACCTTGTGTACATATTAGAAATCATTCAATAAGAGAAACTTCAATGCAAACCTCACTCCTAGAAGAGACACATTTCATACTATTCAGAAGGGAGAGAAAGCAGTGGGAACAGGGGCTGGGGAGATGGCTCAGTGGGTAAGGTGTGTGCTGCCAAGCTTGACAACCTGAGTCTGAGCCCTGGGACCCACATAGTGGAAAGAGAACTGACTCCCTCAAGTGCTTCTCTGAAGTCCATATGTGCTCCATTATGTTTATACATGTACACACACACATACATACATACACACATGCACATGTATACATGTATACACACGTGCACACACGCATTCATGCACATATACACACATGCATGTACATACACACACATAAAACAGTTATATCAACTTAATAACTTAGCTTAGATTTGTATAAAGAATTTCAAGGAAGCAGAACGATCAAGAAACATAGCTCCCTCAGAGGGAGACCCTAACAAACCACCAGGGTGCGATGGAAAGAGTATCACATTAGGAAGGACGTAGAACATGTGCATAAAAACCTTATTTTTTCACTGAATTTAAAAATAATTTTAGAAATGAAAGAATACACATCCATTTCAACACAAAAAACAAAAGGGAGATAGAGACAGGACAATATATTCAAAAGAAAGAAATAAAATTAATTATACACAAACAATACTTGTTCAATGGAAATACAAAAGAATCTACAGTGTTGAAATAAAAAAATTAACAGATATAAAGGAAATATGCAAAAAACACAGTATTATATCATATTGGCTATAAGCAACGTGCAAACTTTCCTAAAGACACTGTTTTCTGCATCTGGAGCTCGGTGGTAAAGAGCACTTGCTGCTCTTGCAGAAGGCCCAGGTTCCATTCCCAGAACCCAGGTCAGGTGGCTCAGCACCACCAGTAACTCGAGCTCCAGGGAATCTGTTATCCTCTTCTGTTCTGCGCAGGTGCCTGCACACACACGCACATAGCCACACAGAGACACACATGCATACACATAATTTAAAAAGTAAATCTCTGAAAAGACACGTTTTCAGTTGAATCAAACAAGTCCAAAGCTAGTAATCAATTTAACAAAAGACATATGTGACCTATGAACAAAAACCCTGCATTTTCTTTGTAGAAATTAATAATTTTCTAAGTAAACTGATATTTTGTTCAAAACTAACTCAATAGTGTCATGATAACATTTTTCCCAGAATTCAACCACAGGATCAACATAATCCCACTAAAAATTCTCACATTTTATTTGTGAAAATTGGCAAGATCCTTTTAAATGACTCACACAAGTTATCCTCTGACCTCCACATACGCACATGTCTGCACACGCCCATACACACAATAAATAAATAGAATATTTTTAAATCGCATAGAAATAAAATTGACCAAAATAACCAGAAAGTTCTTGAGATAGGGTAAAAGTGGAGAGAACTTGCTCAATGAGGTGACCTTTGCAGCTTACTGTAATCTGTGTGAAGTATGACAGAGTGGAATTAGTGCGAACTCAGACGAACAAAGTAGAGGGGAAAATAGACTCATATATATGTAGCTTTTGAATAATATCAAATCTGGCACTTAAAGCAGTGCAAAGTGGCTCACTCTCCAAAAGTTGTAGAATCAATCACATATCCACATAGCAAAAACTATAAACCAATCATTCCTTTACACGTGACTTTGGGTGGATTCTATCTAATGTGAAAGGGAAACAACAAAGCTTAGAGGGGTAGAGTAGGGGCGACCCTGTCCTATCGGGTGAGAAGATGAACCTGAAGCAGATCACCAAAAGTAGAAAGAGAAAATAGAGAAAATAATACGACATATAAATAGAATTAAGGACAAAAATCACATGATCATCACAATAGACAAAGAAAAATGGGACGATTTGATAAAATGAAAGAAGTCAAATCGTCCCTCTTCTTCAATCATGTGATCACATGCTTAAAAGGACAAGAGCAGACCTGAACTAAGAACCTGTTCCTGGGGCTGGAGAGATGGCTCAGTGCTTAAGAGCACTGAAAACTAAATATGTTTTAAAGACCCTAAAAACCCCACCAGAAAACTCCTAGATGGGATGAACAACTTCAGCAAAGTTGAGCTCTGAATTCTTGTGTATTACACTACCCTAAAAACATTCGATATCATTAAATTTTTTTGTGTAAAGATGCTCAGCAATAATTTATCCCTAG
>NW_008340309.1:22746-35932 GCF_000622305.1 Nannospalax galili | reverse complement strand
AAAACTAAATATGTTTTAAAGACCCTAAAAACCCCACCAGAAAACTCCTAGGTGGGATGAACAACTTCAGCAAAGTTGATATCATTAAATCATTTTAAGTAAAGATGCTCAGCAATAATAATTATCCCTAGCCTAGTTCCTAAAGTTTCAGTTTAATCTCAATCAGTCTATGGTTGTCAAGGGAGTCAAAAAATAAAAAAGATCACGAAATACGTAATGCAAAAGAGGTTAATAAATTACGATGATTTCAGGATTCAGGTAAATGCCGGTGGTTACTATTGGCTGTGATTATTCCGTTGTGCTCCTGGGGAACAGACGCACAGGATTTACACCGGCAGAACTATTCAGGGGCTCAGCATCTTCTTAGTTTTTCATTTTATTTTGATTGCTGTGTATTAATTATACATATTAATGGAGTTCTGTGTGATACAATGCAACACACTCATTGAACACAGCCTCCCTTTACACACACACACACACACACACACACACACACACACACACACCTTTTACAAGCTGTAATAATCCCTGCTCTGTATTAGGTCAACTTTAGCTTAGTGATTAAACTCTTGTGAGAGATGCAGTGATTTAAATGTGGAATTCATAGGGTTTTTGAAATTTTATTGACAAGCGAGAAAATGAACTCTCTTCCTAGGAAAGCCCTGTCCTAGGAAAAGGATGTTGTATTTGGAACACAAGAGAGCCATTGGGACTCAGTCTAACAGAACAAAACATACCTTTGAGGCTGTCCAGTGGCAGCTTGTGAAGGGAAACGGACAGACCAGCTCGTCTTCCCTAGGGACCCACATTTCCAGTTCTCCACACGCCCTCGTCCTTAGCTGCTCTCTCAACCTTTCCTTTTGAACACAGAACATAGGAAATAACGGAGTTGAGGTAAACGTCTGTCCTGACTTGTTTGTTCTTCAGGTACTTTTCTCTTGTGAGATGCCGGATTCAAAACCAGGGCCTCACCCAAGTTCAGTCTGCGGAGGGCAGTTTGATGTATCAGCTAAGCAGGTAAGGGAGTTCTTGGCGGAGAGTACCAGCTATGCAATAAACACCTATATATGTTTTCTCTTGGGGGGTGGGGTAAGAAGTTTCCAAATTGCCTGAGGAAACAGAGGGACAGTGAACAGCATCTAAAGAGGAAATGCATTTCCCTTCCCCACGTGTGCCCCTGCTAGGTCCGATACCTGGTAACCATGGAAGCCATGTGTCCCAGGAAACTGCAGGAAAACAAGGCTGAAAGGTGTGCTTTGAACACATTGCTGCCAGTGACGCCTCTTGATGACCATTACATTTAGATTCTTTTCTCTTTAATAGATTTTGAGTCATCAGTTTGTAATCATAGGCCCAATGAAGAGCTGTTCTTACAATCAGTTACTACACAGTCGAGCAGATGTTGAAGTGGTGTATCATAACCGTCTATAAGTCGAGAAGACCACCCAATGCGTTCGTCTAAAGCATATTTAACAGCCATTGTTTGTGCAAAGCAAATAACACATTTATTATGCATAAATATCTACAGAAGGGTTTATAAAACCTGATGTCATAATAACCCCTGACAGGGTAACTTCCGAGCTCATAGTCAGACTTAATTTTACTCTCTTGTACTTTGAAGTTAGATCAACCTTCAAAAGAATTGAAAATATAAAGGCATGGTTCATAACTTTGATTTAAGATCCTATAACTGTTTTTGCATTTCCCCACAGGCCCTTCAACACTGGACACTTGCATAAACTGCCTATATAAGGAGTCTAATCTAATCACCACATCTCAGTACCTAGCTGAGTTTTCAGGAGGAAAGGCTAGTTTAACACCCACCCATCCCCACCTTCACTCCCCAAGCGCCTTTAGATACTGCCTCCTTTTAAACCCTCAGAACATAAACCATTAGGAAGCTCATCTGTCTTCCCGAACCATAGGGCTCCTAGCCCCTCAGTCCAAACTGGCTAACCTTGGTTCCTCCAGGAGGCTCAAAGCCACTTCCTGTCAAAAGGGAGGTGCCCCCATACCTTCTTAGGGACTCCCAGACTGGCTCTCTGGCATCTGTAATGTCAGGAAGAAAATTCTGACACAGATTGGAGACAGCCAGCTGTGGGACAGGGACCAGATCACATTTCTCCTTTTAGGAAAACTTTGACCTAAGGCCAGCCAGGCATGAAGGACTAGCTCCCTGCCTCTTTGCCCTCTCCACCAAGGTCAACAGGAGACACCAAGAGAGACAAGGGTTACTGTCTAGAGTGTGCAAAGCAAGCTGTGTTTACTGACTGACCACCAGTAACACTGGTGGGTTCTACTTTGTGCGTGACATCTGCTGTCTTCGTTCCCAATCGCTTCTGTATTGAGGTGGAAAAGAGAAATGCTGCTTTTTAAAATCTATGAAAAACTCCAACAGAAGCATTGTGTTCCATACATATGTCGGTTATAAAATACGCTCTAATTTCAGAAACTTTCAAAGGACAAAGAACAAGGAAGCAAGGTCCTCTCACAGCCTGGACCACTCCTGTCCACTCCTTTCAATTGTTGACTTCCCCAGTCCGCCATCTCTTATCTTAAACTGAGATGCTTGTGAAAGCACATTTGGAAACTAATAATCAGAGAGCAGTGGATTGGCTTTAAACGAGGAAAACTAATTATGTATTCCAAGCCCACTTGAAAGTCCTCACCATCGACACCAAATGTCAGCAAAACATTCAAACTGAGTGTGTAACAAGCCACCAATGGTTTCTGCACCACACAAAATGTCCAACAGTGATGGCCTCATCACTGAAGCTGGGTGAGATAAGAGGTGGGCTTCTTGGTGGGCAGTTTACACTCGGACAGTGTAGGCTTGGGGTGGGAATTCCTTCTTCACTGCAAGAAACATGATTTTTAAGATAGCCAGAAAATGGGGCTAGAGAGATGGCTCAGCAGTTAAGAGCCCTGGTTGCTCTTGCTCAAGACCTCTAGAGGCATTGCACTTATTATGTGCAGGCAAAACACTCATACACATAATTTTTCTTAATCTAAAAAAATTAAAGATGGCCAGAAAAACATGTTTTAGATAAAATAAAAATAAAATTTAAAGTGAGCTCTAAGTTGGTAACCCCAGGCACCCAGCAAGTGAGGATAAACCTTCAGACACCAAACAGCACATTTAAAGGAAAGAGCCAAAAGCTGAAGGGTGAGAACCACAGGTCTGAGATGGGGACACCGCTGGCCCCCCCTCCCCAGGGGCAGTGCCCCCCCCCCCCCCCCGCCCACTGGCACTCTGAGGAACTGCGGACAGTAGCCTACCAGATGGGGATGATGGTCTCCAGTTCACAAATCCAAGCTCTGAGACCCAGGAGGTTAAGTAGCATGCTCACAGTCAGGCTGTACACCACACACTCACATCTGCACACACACCTGCACACACACACACACACACCTGCATACACATATCCACACACATACTTGCACACACACCCTGACACACATACCCCTGCACACACACTTGCATACATACCTGCATACTGGAGTTCACCGCCAGCCTCCACAGGTATGCACACACATAACACCACACACTCACATCTGCACACACACCTGCACACACACACACACACACACACACACCTGCATACACATATACACACACACACATACTTGCACACACACCCTGACACACATACCCCTGCACACACACCTGCATACATACCTGCACACACACACCCTGACATACATACACCTGACCACATACCAGTGCACACACTTGCACACACACTTGCACTAACACCTGCACACACACACCTCTTGACATAAATATACCTGTGCACACACCTGTATACATATACCCACACACACACATACTTGCACACACACATGCAGACACACACACACACACACACATCTGCACATCCACATCCAGCACAGCCACACCTGGCCCAACACATTCACACCTGGCACCAAACACACTCGCACACACACCTGCACATACACATCTGCACACCCACATCCAACACAGCCATACCTGGCCCCACACAAACTCACGCCCTGGCACATACACAACACAGGTGCTGAACGCTTCCTTTCCTCCTTGGCTACATACAATCAGGCTGACTTTCCACTCCCCAGAAAACTCAGCCAGGGTTGCATCACAGCTCTGTCACGAAGCAGGAGCACCCAGCCCTCAGTGGCCCTGGCAGTGGTGACTGGAAGGGCAAAGAAAAGCCCTGGCCTCACCCCTCCAGGGGTCGTCCCAGGTTTTCATTTACCTGCGTGTGCAAGGGGCTATTTCAAAGGCATTCAGAAAAAAAGGGAGGGGAAGGGACTGCAAAACTCAGCCAGGGTTGCATCACAGCTCTGTCACGAAGCAGGAGCACCCAGCCCTCAGTGGCCCTGGCAGTGGTGACTGGAAGGGCAAAGAAAAGCCCTGGCCTCACCCCTCCAGGGGTCGTCCCAGGTTTTCATTTACCTGCGTGTGCAAGGGGCTATTTCAAAGGCATTCAGAAAAAAAGGGAGGGGAAGGGACTGCTGAAGGACTTTCTATTTCTCTTTAGAGGAAAAAAAAAAAAAAACTTCTGCAAATATATAATCAAAGTCTCTAGACCTGCCAGAGTTACAGGGAGACCCTGTGGAAAAAAAAAAAAAAAAAAAAAAACTTCTGCAAATATATAATCAAAGTCAATCAGAATTATAAAGCACCACAAAATGGAAAATACGTTGGTTAGAACACAAAAGACATTGTAGAGAAAATGAAGGTCTCAGTTTCTTTGCAACTATGTTTCAAAGAGTAGAGGGCTAATTGAAAAACCACCGCGCTCAGCCGGCAGCTCCACTTGCAACGTGTGACCTTTCCAGATCCACCTGCTTCCATGGGTGGGGTGAGCCCAGCGCTCAGGTAGCCAGCAGGAGGGCGGAGATGGGAGAGTGAGAAGCGGCTTCTAGGAGCGGGACGGCTGGGCTTTGAGTCTAAGCAACTGGCCGATGGAAAGCGAGGCCTGGAGACATCCGACCTGCAGGGAGCGGCTTCTCCGGCCAGAGAAGACAGAAGACGGAAAACCGGCCGGTGGGGTCAGAGCTGCTGAGCTCTTCTCAGGACCACAGTACAAGGTCCATGCGGAGACTCCCACAGGTGGAAGGCGGTGCGGAACGGAGTCTCCTGGCGCTCCTCTGCCCTCCCCCCACGCCACCAGAAGACACTGCAGGGAATAAACTCCGCGAGCAGAACCAGATTTAGCAGATTTTACATCCCCGACCTGGGCCTTCCTGCCTCTCAAAGTGGACAGGCCTGAGAATTTCGGCACTGCCACGGGTCCACCGTCTTTGCATCTAGCTCCAGACTCAAAGTCCTAGCGACATCCAGGCACAGATGACACTACGTGTTTCATGTCCATGATGGCAGATCTAGTTTGTCAACTTGACCAGATCCAGAATCAACCAAATGGTAAGCCATTTTTTTTTTGTGAGGGACTTTCTTGATCAGATTACCTGAAGCAGGAGACCCACACTAAATGTGAGCAGCGCCTTCTGGAGGCGGTCTACACCCAAGGACCTGGCAGAAAGAACTGCTTTTTTCCTGCTTGTCTTCACTCTAGCTAGCAATTCCACCTGTCCTGTTGCTGTGGCATTCCTTTGGCAATGTTAGAACCAGATTCCTCAGGCTTCCAACACAGACTGAAGACCAGCAGCTCTCCTGGAAACCATTAGCCTTTAGTCCAGATTGGGGCAGCTGAGACATCCAGCCTCATGGACTGAGTGACTGCTGGACTTGTAACCTCTCCAGCCGGGTGCAGTCGTTGGACTATTTGAACTCCATCCTATAAGCCAGTCTAATAAATCATTTTTCACTACATGGATTCATTCTATCAGTTCCATTCTTTTGAGAACCCTGACTGCACAATGCCCAAGGCTGTCCATCTCCAAAGACTGCTCCTGGTATACCAGCCTAAGAGGCTGCTAAGAGGCTCAAAGTGGTTTAAGCGCAAGTTCTAAATCCCTGAGAAACTTAGAACAACCCAGTCCAACATGCTCTGGGCTCTCCCTTCTCCCTCAGTCCTCACAGGATTAAACTCTGAAGAGTCCCTTTGACATCTCTGCCCACCCCTGTCATGCCCTCCCTCTCTGCCTGAGGCTTCCTTGGGCCAGTTCTCCTGTTACTTCAAGCTAAAACGTGACAGGGCAGCCTCTCCTCCAACTTCTACCAGATAATAGACCCAGGTCACTTCCTATGAGGATCCTTTGCATGTTGAGCAGAGCTGCCAGGCACGCCACCGTTATCACAGAACATAACCAAGCAAACTCCAGTTAGCTAGGCAGCAGGCTTGTACTCAGTGTTCAACAACAAGTGTGAGTACACGGGAGCAGATGTGGGCAGCTCACTCTCCTCAGGTTCTTTTCAACACTCCCTGTTGCACTATGATCATCAGTTTTCTGCTGGGTTCATGTTGTTTCAAGTTCAACGCTACCCTGGGTTGCAGTCCCACTTGAGTCCTAAGAGGATCTATCAGCTCCCAGAATCTCAACCCACCAAGCTATAGACTGATTGGTTCCATCTTTCCTCCCCCAGTCCACAGCCCTGGTGACTCATTAGAGTCCCCCAGGGAACTTTAAGAACCAATCTCAGGACTGGAAATATTGCTCAGTCTATAACCTTGGACCTGAGCTCAATCTCCAAAACACACGTAAAAAGCTAGGTGTGGTGGCACACACTCTAATCCCAGCATTGAGTTTTCTCAGGCACTACAATGCACAAGAATGGCTTGGGAGGTGGAGCCCTCAGCTTCAATCCAACAGAAGCCCAGCTTCCTGCCCCCAGCTCCGGAATTATAGGTCACCACTACACGTGGCTTTTTACCTGGGTTCTGTGGATCTGAATCCAGATCCTCGTGCTCAGGCACAAAGTACTCCATTCCCTGAGCCATCTCCCAACCCGAAAGAATATGCTAGAATACTTCCTCTCCCTTCTCTGTCACCTGAAGCAACAACTGCAAACACATTCCTTCCACTGGCACCACGCATGTACCAGCACCACGTATGTACCGGCACCATGCATGTACCGGCACCATGCATGTTCAGCACTTTATGGAAGCCAAGCTTAACTTGCCAGGGACTTCACCAAAAGGTACGGGAGACCTTTGAACACGTAAGGAAACACCGCTGAGAGACGGCACGACCGGAGGCACGACTTCCCTGGCTGTGCTGAAGATTTTCCCACAGAGAAAACTGACGCGGTTCATCTTCGTCCACACAGCTTTTTTTCTACAACAGGTGTCGTCCAATTAGACATCTGCTGACTTCTGCTGAAATCATCAATGACACATACTGTATTTGCCCATCTTCAGACCAGCCTCAACTTGGTGACCAGGTTGTGAGGGGTGGTGAGACAACACCGGACGTCCTCCTTTGGGGATTAGATGGGGGAGTGTAACAGTCCATGCGATGAGGGGCACCTCGGGCAGCCAAGAGAGCAGTGTGGAAACTTAAAGCAGCCCTCTGGCTGCCTCCGCCAAAGCCTGCTGCTTTCTGGGGCTGGCTCCGAGAGCACCCTCAGCCTTGTGAACAGAAGCCCTGAGGGGCACGAGTAGCCTGGGAAGACAGACAGTGTATGGCTCCCTAGGAGGGAAAGGGCGTCTGCTGCCCAGTATGGCAAAGGAACAGCCCGTCTGTGGCTTCATTAGTTACTTTCCTTGCTGTGTCTAAATACCTAACAAGAAGCCGCGTAAGAGAAGAGAGGTTATGGGGACACGGTCATGGGAATGATCCCTGCAGAAGCCAGAATCAGCTCACAACCGCCTGTAATTCTAGTTGCAGGGGATCCGACGCCCTCTTCTGGGCTCCACAGGCTCCTGCACACATGAACTTCCATACATGCAGGCAAATATTCGCATACATAAAATAAAAATAAACATTTAGGAAAAAGAATATTTACTCCTGGAAACTGAGTCAGCACCTAAGGAAAATGAGGGTTTGGCATGGGGTAATTTTCTGTTTTTATAATTCCTAAATTGTTTGCCATTCAATTTTCTTCTTCTTTTCTTGTCTTTCTGAGACAGGGTCTCCCTGTAGTCGCAGCTGGCCTGGAACTCACTGTGTAAACCAGGCTGGCCTTGAACTCACAGAGATCTGCATGCCTGTGCCTCCCAAGTGCTGGGACCTCAGGCGTGCACCACCCCACCCGGCACTGTTCGGTTGTTAAAGGAGTTTGCTTTTAGCTCTTTCATAGCTAGCATGTACTGTTTTACTATCTCTGTATGTGTTCATATGTGCTTTTATATCAAACACACGTCGCACACATCACACACACACAGCATCACTGTCCTTCAGTGACCTTGGGAGATCAGTTCCAGGAAATCCCTGAGAACCAGGAGCGACAGATACTTGAGCCCTCACCATAAATGGCACCATGGATGCAAGCGGGCGACACACGGCCACTATGTACTTTATTCTCATTTTATTTGTGTGGCTTTTTTCATTTTCTAAATGTTATTGTGTGTGGTGTGTGCACACGTGGATACGGATGGGTAGGCGTGCCTATGAATGCACACAAAGGCCAGGGGAGGATGTCAGTGTCCTGGTCTATCACACTCCCTTGAGACAGGGTCTCTAGTTGAACCTGGAGTTAGGCAAGTGTGTCAGCAAACCCCAGCAACTTCCTCCCTCTGCCCTTGACACATACATACAGTGTTGGGGTTATAAACATATGTGCAACAGCACTTAGATTTGCACATGGAATTTGAACTCAGGGCCTCGTGCTTGTACAAGAAGCACCCACCAAAACTTGCTGTGTAAACCAGAGTTGGCCTTGACCTCCTGATCCTCCTGCCTCCTCCTCCTCCCAAATGCTGGGAGCACAAGCATGGGCCCCCACACTCCATTCTCCCTGAATCACCCTGAAATGGCCTACAGGACATAATATCTGTGCTCATATAACTAGAACACTAAGTAGATGTTTGCTCTGTCGTATCCCCTAGGGAACAACAACACAGCCAGTGCGCTGTCATCCGTTTCTGAGTAGTTTCCATCACAGATGCCCAGTTCACAGATGGTCAACCGTGTACATGTGTGTATAAATGCCTTTTTTCGTTTTACAAGAGCAAATCACACAGAACAGCCATGTTGATCACAAGGAAATATCTCACCCATCGTGATCCGGCTCTGCTTCCAGTCCCTTAGCCTTCACCTGTTTATCCAACGTGCCACTGAGTGTCATACCACACCAGGTGAAGGAGACTCAGCAACACACAAGACACACCTGGTCACATCAAGGGGCTCGAATTCTTATCTGAGATACAGGCAGCAGTCAGGGGTTGGAGTACAGCTGTGACAAATGCTATATTGGCAGAAAAAAAAAAAAGACTGAGGGGCAGATAGAAGGGGCAGGCACACAAAAGCTGCCCTAGTTCATGTATATCTGTAAAGTGACATTCTAGTTTGACATGACAGAGCCACCACTTGGCAAATGTTTGCTCCTGAGTGATGGGTCAGCTGCCAGTGTGTTACTCTGTTCACATTTTGGGGGCTGTCCACCTGGAAGCAACACCTACAGAAGTGAAATTCCCTTGAGAATGAATCCACCCAGGAGTGCTTCAAGCTGGTCTTCCTCCACAGGTGAAAACTGGGATTTTTGCAAGTCTTGGCAAACAGTTAGGTTCTTAATTGGAAAAGTATTTCTGAGTTACATAGAGAAAAAAATACTATCAAAATATTAGACAACTCATGATATAGTATGCACTGTAACTGAAATTTTGAAGTCTGGGGCTGGAGAGATGGGTCAGTGGTTGAGAGCAGTGGCTATTCCTTCAGAGAATCTGGGTTCAGTTCCCAGCGCCCACATGGTGACTAACAACCATTGAGTTCCAGGGGCTCCAGTGCTCCCTTCTGGCCTCCAAGGGCATTGCAGGACACAACCGCACTTACATACATGCAGGTAAAACTCTCATACACTAAAACAAAAATAAATAAATAATGTTTTAATTTTTTTAAGTCATATGGTCATTCAAATCTTTTTAGTCTCAATACTGCATAGGGGACAGAGCAGTGAACAAACTGTCTGGTCTCAAGATGCCTGCATCCCAGGGATGCACACAGAACCAAGAAGCAATGTCTTCCATGAGCATCCAGCATGACTGAGCTCAGAAAAGTGCCAAGGAGCAGACACTGACTCGGGAAGACTGAGTCGGGGGCCTCTGAGCAAAGTGAGGGCTGCTAGTGGCTCTACGACTAAGATCAACAAAGAAAATCAGGACATTTTCATACCGTTGGGGATAAACTGCAGCTTAAAACTGGTAAATTGCCAGCTAGAAAATTAAGTATTTAATAGAGAACTTCACAGAGAGAGACACAAAAACAAATTATTGAAGTAAGCCTTAAATCTACAGTGTCTGAGAAATAAACCCCTAATAAAAACTGGTGACTGAGGATTTATAAATTTAAAGCCTAAAATCACACACCAAAGAAAGCAAGCCACAGGCCAGCATCCTTGATGAACACAGATATGCAGCTCGGTAAAGTCCCGCAACCAAAGCCAACAGGCGGGTAAAAAGGCTATTCAGTCTAAGGCCGACACCGAAGTCAGGTTTATTTCTGAGACAACAATGGCAAACAGGCTTTTTGAATGGGCTTTAGAGGTGCTCATGAACTTCAAATACAGGCATCCCTTAGTGTTTATGGGACTTGCTCCCAGCACCTTTGTGGATCCAAAAGTGAAAAAGGGATCAAGTCTCCAGCAAGAACCACAGTGTTTTCATGCCACTTACACACCTTCCATCCCCATCACATAATGCCTGGATGATTTATAACAGCAAATGCTATCTAACAGTGAATAAATAAACAAGAAAGTTATTCATTACGATCAGATGATAGACACCCCGGGGATGCAAGGATGGTTCAATGCACACGAATCGTAAACACAGTGCACCATATTTACAGAATGAAGGTACGTTCATCTCAGCTGATACAGAACAAACATTTGACAAAGTTTAGCTTCCCTGTTTGATAGAAAGGAAAACAAATTAGGCATACCAGGAGCGTACCCCTGTATAATAGAATCCATTTATAATAAGCCAAGAGTTAAAATTATATTGAATGAAGGAAGCTGAAAGGTTCCTCTTTAAAGACCTGGGATGAGACAAGATGTCCGCGGTTCCACTTGTATCCAAAATGGTGTTGGAAGTCCAAACCAGAGCAATTATGTAAGAAAAAGAAATAAAGGGCATCCAAACTAAATGGGAAGTCCAGTTGTCATGGTGCACAATTGGCATGATCATCTACATAAAAATCTCCTAAAATTCTGCTGTAAATGTCAGAGCTAATATCAAATCAGTCAAGCTTTAAGATACAAAACCAACATACAAAGGCCACAGTGTTGGCATGTACCACTAGAGAACTGTCTGTCTGAAGAAAGCAATCCTGCTTAGGACAGCAATCGATGTGAAATATCCAGTAAAAATCTTAACCAAACAGGAAAAAGATCTCTACTGTGAACATTATAAAGCAATGATTAGAAGAAATTGGAAAAGATGACAGAAAGAGATCTCATCTCACATTCTTGAATTAAGAAAATCAATATTGTTAAAAGATCAAAATGACTCAAAGTGATTGGCAGATTCAATGAAAACCTTATCAAAACACCAATAGAAATCTTCATAGAACTATAGAAAACAACTCTAAAGTTTGTATGAAACAACAAAAAGCCCTGAATAGCCAAATCCATTTGAAGCAAAAAGAACAAATCATGGAGAGATTATGTAACCTGACTTTAAAACATGCTACAAAGCTACATTACTAAAACAGCATGGCATTGGCACAAAATACATAGATCGGTAAGTCAGAACAAAAAACCTAGATGTAAACCCACACAGTATAATATATATTTTTATAAATATATATTTATGGTTTTTTATAAATATGATAAAAACACATTGGAGAGCCGAGTGTGGTGGCACATGCCTTTAATCCCAGCACTCAGGAGGCAGAGGCAGGTGGATCTCTGTGAGTTCAAGGCCAGCCTGGTCTACATAGTGCGTTCCAGGCCAGCTGGGGCTACAGGGAGACCCTGTCTCAAAAAGACCAAAAAAAAAAAAAATTGGAGAGAGGACAGTCTTCAACCAATGTTGCTGGGGAAAATAGATATTTACATGTAAAAGAATTAAAGTGGATTGGGATTTCTTACCCGCTTCCCCATGGCTGCTGAGAGAGGGAGCGATGGTGTCTTACAAGGATGAGCCCAGTGGATGGACCCACAAGAACAAAGAGCATTTGAGGTTGTATTATGTATACACATACATATATGTGTGTATATAATGTATGAGAGTACACTAAATTGAATGGGGGGTGGGTGAAGTGTGGATAGGGGAGGGACTCTACCATCAAACCATATTGTATGAAAATTACAAAAATTCAATAAAAAAATAAAAGTTGAAGAAAAAGAATCAAACTGGACTTCTCTCACCAGTTACAAAAGTCAACACAAAATGTAATATCTGGAACTATGAAACTAGGAGGAAACACAGGGAGGGTGCTTCCAAATACTGGAATAGATAAAGCCCCCAAAACCCAGAAATGAGGCAAAAATGGGCAGGATTTCATCAAGCTAACAAACCTGCACAGCAAAGAAAAACACCGAACAGAGAGCAGAGAAAATCTAGAACAGGAAGAAACGTTTGCAATGCGTTCCACCGTGAGGAGCTGAGACCCAAAGCACCTAATAAGGAACTCCAAAATCTCAACTGCAAAAAATAAACAGCTCAATTAAAAACAGGCAATAAGTGGACAGGTGAGAGGGGGTAGAAGAGAATGAGGGTGAGTGTGGTTAGAAAGCAGTAGAGAGATAGGAGGGTTCACATGAAGAAAAGCTCAGCGTCAGTCATCAGAAACACAAGCCAAAGTCACAATGAGCCATCACCTCACTGCAGTAAGATGCTGGCTGATACTGAAAAGACAACAGACAAAAGAACATCCAGAACCCCCACCCAGATCCCACCAGGTAGAAGAGAATGAGGGTGAGTGTGGTTAGAAAGCAGTAGAGAGATAGGAGGGTTCACATGAAGAAAAGCTCAGCGTCAGTCATCAGAAACACAAGCCAAAGTCACAATGAGCCATCACCTCACTGCAGTAAGATGCTGGCTGATACTGAAAAGACAACAGACAAAAGAACATCCAGAACCCCCACCCAGATCCCACCACCCAGAACCCACCACCCAGAACCCACCACCTAGAACCCCCA
>NW_008340309.1:0-22375 GCF_000622305.1 Nannospalax galili | reverse complement strand
TGGAACCACCACCCAGAACCCCCACCCAAAACCCACCATCCAGAACCTACCACCCAGAACACCCACCTGGATCCCACCACCCAGATCCTACCACCTAGATCCACCACCCAGAACCCCCACCCAGAAACTGCCACCCCAAAACTTGCCAGCCAGAACCCAGAATCAAAAGGTGTCCTTCTGCCCCTCCACCTCAGAAGAAAAGGTAACCACTAAAGATGTCCTGACCTCTGTCAGCATAGATTGATGGGGACGGGAGCGTAGGACTGAGGAAGCAGAGACTGGGGAAGGCTGGCCCTCTGCCTCACCTTAGAATCTTTACCAGAAAACCTGACATTCAATGTGTCTCCCTAGCCTGCGTCTGACGTCTCCTCACCTCACATCTGCTGCAACTAGAGACCCAAAGCACCTTTCTCCGGTCTCCTTACATCTCAGAAAAGTTTGTTCTTTGTTGTTGAAGGTGCTGTGCAAAATCACCACTGGGCCTCTCCCACAGATGATCCTCTGCTTAGATGGAGCGGTCTCCAGCCTCCATCCTAACTTGAACATTTCTCATCGAAAATTTATTGAAGAGGCTGATGATGCAACGGGGTGGGTAGAGTGCTTTCCTGGAATGCAGTAAACCTTGGGTTCCATCTCCAGCCCTACATAAGCCAGGTGTGGTGGCACACACCTGTAACCCCATCACTCAGGAGGATCAGAAGTTCAAGGGTATCTTCAGCTACATGGTGAGTTTGAGGCCAGCCTGCGCTACATGAGATCCTGTCTCAAGGGGAAAAAAAAAGAAAGCATTTAAGCTTTTTCCATTTGTGGCCTGATTGCTCCCAAGAATGGAGGAGGGACTGTGGCTGTCTATAGATAGTTCTGTTGAGTGAGGAAAGGGGCCGACAGAGGCCTGCTCTCCAGTATTTGGCTTAAGCCAGTTCCCGCTCAAGAGACAGCTCTGCCCCTTGTGCAGACAGCGTTGCACAGTGATAGGAAGGCTCACAAGCCTCAATTCTGGGGCCTCTGCACCCGGAAGGAGTACAAGGACAGGTGGAGGAGTGTGCCAGTGGCAGCGGTGGACTCCGGCTGAAAATCAGCCTGCGGTGGGTAATAACCATCTCTGGCAATGGCAGATCAGGCCAGTTGTTCCTGCACTGGCTCCACAGGCCACTTTCCTTCGGAAGGAATGGAAAGTGGTGGATAGTTTCGAAGCCGAATTGTATAAATTCACTTTCAGAACACAGGGTTTCACGACTACTTGATGGTAAAGTCTGGGTTGGAAGGGGAGGAGGACTCTGTTTAAAGAACCAGAGGGGTAGGAGGACTGCGTGTCAGGCTGGGCTGGGGTGTAGTATCTATTACCAGACAGTTACTAGACATGGCATACCCAGCTCCACTCCAAATGTGCCTGAAAGACCAACGCAAAGGCCACCACTCACTCCACAGACTCTAAATCTTAGCAATTCGCTGACCACAGCAGGATTGAGACAGTTTGCCCTATTTACCCAAACAGAGTAAGTGAAAAATGGAACCCAGGGTTCCTGATTCCTAGTTCAGATTAAAACTAAACAGGCTTTCTGTGTGCTAGTGCTAGAGAATGGAACTCTTCCACACCGAAATAAAACTCTGTGTGTGTGTGTGTGTGTGTGTGTGTGTGTGTGTGTGTGTGTGTTGTAGGAAGTGTGTACATGTGTGGAGACCAGAGGCGAATCTCAGGTGTGCGTCCTCCAGGACCTCCCACCTTGTCTTCTGAGAAAGGTCTCTCATTGGCCAGAGCACATTGAATCAGTGAGGCTGGATGCCCAAGACACAGCAGAATCCCGCCTGTCTCCACCTCCCCAGTGGAGGGACTACAGCTCATACCACATCGGGCTTGTTATGCGACTCTGGGGATCGAATGCAGCTTCTTGTGCTTGCAAAGTGAGCCATTTACCAACTGAGCCATCTCCCCAGCCCAAACTCTTTTATTTTATTGAGGAAAGAAAATATGATCAAAGATGGAAAGTGCTGGCATTGAACTCGACACGCAGGCTCCTGTTCTGAACTGGTCCAGACTCAGCCTGTACACCAACATCTCCCCACTGCCCACACGTCCCTCAGACAGGGTGAAAAGAACCATCATCATCCAAGGATACTGAGCCAAGGTTCTAATGAGATCAGACAAGGACAGCCCAGGCTAACTTCTCTGTGCCAGGCAAATAAGGTCTGTTCATGTCTCTTAGGGACTGTGGAGCACATGGGCAGCTTTCACCCAGCCTGACGGGGCACCACGTGGAAAGGTGGCAAACTTAGACTGATTCTCTGATTTTTTTTTTTTTTGAGGAACAATAGTCATATGATGGTTTTACATTTAAGGAATCACATGCATGTTAGAACTGTGCCAATTCCATGTAGAGGTGAATCGAAGTGCTCTAACGTCATAAAGGTCTTTTCCAGCATCATTCCAAGAGTTCTCTTCTGACTATATGTCTTTAAAAAAGCAAAAAACGCACAGACAAAACAGCCGGGCTGAATTGGGAGAGTCTTGCCCTGTTATACACAATGCCCAGCACCACGTGTCACTGTCATCCCAGCAGAAAGATCAGGTGTTCAAGGTCAGCCTCAGCTACACAAGTTCAAGGTCAGTCTGTAATACATGAGACCCTGTCTCAATTTTTTTCTTCTTTATAATGAATTATTTTTATTAATATATATTAATTGTACATAATAATGGGCTTTATTATGACATTTTAGATATATAATGTAATTTGCTCATATTTTTTAAACCCTTTTCCATATCGTCCCCAAAGGTACAGAACACCATTAACATGTTAGTAGCACAGGGTGCATGTAGTAACCTGGTTCCCTCCTATATCCTGCTACTGACCAGAGCTGTGGCTTATGGCTGCCACCCAGCATCACAAGGATGGTACCACACGTCTCCAACCTGGGCAAAGGTCAGAGTTCTAAGCTTGCTGTGATTTCTACATGAATATTATCATTTCCACATGATCGTGTAGTTGAAAAGTCCCAGTGAACCTTGCTAGCTCAGGGTGCCCTGCGAACGTTCACAGAGTGGTTTCTTCTCTGGTTAATCTAGCTTTTGCTGCAGGAGTCACGCCCAGTGGGACAGCAGGGCAGCTAAAGGTGAATTTCTTCTTCTTCCCTAGGAGAGAAACTCTGTATAAAGGTCACATGCATCCGGACCAAGACTGGAGAGAACGTGCACATACCAGGGCCTCCTGCTCCTGACTTTTACAGTTCTTGGTTTTCCCCATTAAGAGATTTCCACGCCTGCCTCTTTTATCATTTATTCAAATAAGCAGCTGATAAATGATCATTTTAATTGATGTAGCATTGTTAATGTTAATAACAAGTTTGTGGTACTAAGCAACAATAGTTGCTCTTTGTGTAGTCAATAAGACGCTATAAAAAATGAATATCCAGGTTGCACTGTGCTGGACACACCTGGGTAGAGGGAGCTTCACTTGGGGAATTTCCTCTATTGGACTGGTCTGTGGCCATGTCTGAGGGGCATCTTCTTGATTGTTAAGTGATATGGGAGGGCCCAGCCCACTGTGGGTGGTGCCACCCCTGGGCAGGTGGGCCTGTGCTGCATAAGAAATCAGGCTGAGCAGCGGCCAGGGGAGCAAGCCAGTAGGCAGCATTCCTCCACGGCCTGTGCTCCAGCTCCTGCCTCCAGGTTCCTGCCCTGAGTTCCTACCTTGGGCTCCCTGGTGAACTGTGACCCGGGAGATATAAGCTGAATAAACCCTCTCCTCCCCAAGTTGGTAGTGGTCAGAGTGTTTTGTCACATCAATGGAGAAGCAGACCAGA
Source organism: Nannospalax galili (assembly GCF_000622305.1). NCBI lineage: Eukaryota > Metazoa > Chordata > Mammalia > Rodentia > Spalacidae > Nannospalax > Nannospalax galili. The sequence continues at coordinate 18,577 of NW_008340309.1, read as the reverse complement.
ACATGCTCTTATCAAATGCCTGCCATATTCACATGCCTCAAACATGGAGCCTGCCAGTCTTGTCTCTGAGGACACCTCGTGGGGGGGGGGGCGCATCTTCTGCACCAGTACACACGTATGTGTAAGAGATAGGTGTGATTAATAGAACCACTTTAGAAACAAGAAGCTGAGGCACAGAAACAGGGCGGGGACTTGAACAAAGGCTCACTGCAAATCAGAAGGAATTCCAACTCATCCAGCCAGGTAATCCGAGCTGATTTCAGACATCTGCACAACTGTTCTTATCTCTTAATGAAAATATGATTTCCCTGGCAAAATACAGAGCTATCTTGATTAATCTTGGAGCAGATTCCTTCTTTCTGGTTCCCTAAATATTGTTATCCATTCTTGAATACTGCCTTACCCATGAGGGATGACTTCCAATGACAACGTTGTCAATAGACTCTGATTTCAGGTGCTTCTTTTACATGCAAACAACCACATTGAAATTGAAGAGCGGTTTTACACATCTTACCCACTCCCAGGTTGTTATGACTATGAGCTCCTGAGTTTCAATAAGTGACAAAAAATTAGTTACTAGCAAGAGCCTGTTCACCATGTACAGTTGCTAGCTGGCCTATTGATTTTCTACTTTAAAGCAATGAATCGCTACTGTACCACAGAAGCAGCACACTGGTACTTTAAGATAGCATCATTTTAACCAGCATTCAGCTCGCTTTAATGCGTCATCCTCTGGATGTGAAAGTGGTCAACCTAAAGCTGTTCCCTGCAACATATAGATCATAAAAGCTCTGAAAATTCAGAAATTGATAGTTTCATGTCAATTTCCTGAATTCTAAGTAGTTATATGTGAGAATAGGAGATATATGTTTATCTCCTTGACATTAAATTGACAGTTTCACACTCCTGAAAAAGAAAAAAATACTGATTTGTAGAACTCACATCCTCTCATTTTTCTTTAAAAACATAAGTCCTGAAAACTTCCACAGAGATTTGAGAGAGAGAGAGAGAGAGAGAGAGAGAGAGAGAGAAGAGAGAGGAGAGAGAGAGGAGATACTTAACAACTGTGGGAATAGCACTGAGTACCGAATGCCCAAATTCAAGTCACCCCCATATTCTTGTTTATAAGTCCCGTAGTTTCTCTAACAAGGTCTAACCCTTACAAAAGAAATAAGCTGGCAACTTCCAGGCCGTATGCAGGCTTCTGACCAACTTTGATTGGCCTAGACAATTTGGAAGAATCAATTCATATCCCATGCAGGAACAGCCCAGCTGAAGCAGGCTGCCCCTTCACACTGACAGGATGATAGCCATGTTGGCAATAACTACTGATTGCCCATCAGATGATCCTAACATGAATTCCAAACTTTACAGGATGAACAAAGTTGTCAAGAGAGTCAGCTGGGTGCTCCTGCCTGAACTCCCCAACTGACATGTGACAATTTAATAGTTTTTGGGACTGTGCAGACACATTCCGGGCCACGAGCCACCGTTGTCTGACTTAGCAAAGCTAAGCACACCCCATGCCCCAAGGGCTACAGACCCTCCTGTCTTGTGGCTGCCCAAGCGTGCCGCCATGCCGAAGTCCCCTTGTGCTGTCCTGGGTTTGGGTTTCTTCTTTGGTCTTTCAACACCTTCCAGCTTTGAAGGCTGCAACTCTTGCACTGGCATTTTCTGAAGCAACAGTGGTAAGTCCTTGGTTGACTGTCGTCCCCGCCAACCTTCCCAACTTCTATCTTGTCCCTACCACTTAGACTTCTGCTAAACCAGTTCATTATGCTCCTTGCCTGGTTTCTTCAGGCAGTTGGATTTATGATTCTTCAGATAAAGAGCTATTTTATATTCACTAATTTATTTTAATTAAATTTTTTTTAAATTTTATGTGTATGAGTGTTTTGCTTGCATTATGTAAGTGTACCATGTGCGTGCAATGCCCATGGAGGCCAGAAGAGGGCATTGGATCCCCTGGAACTGAAGTTATGGATGGTTGTTAGCCACCATGTGGGTGCTGGGAATGGAACCCAGGACCTCTGCAAGAACAGCCAGTGCCCTTAACCGCTAAGCCCACTTTCCAGCCTTATTCATTAATTTTTGGGTTTTTTTTTTTTTTGAGACAGGGTTTCATTACATAGCCCTGGCTGGCCTAGAACATTCTATGTAGACCAGACTGGCCTCAAACTCCCAAAGATCCACCTGCCTCTCCCTCCTGAGTGCTGACATTAAAGGTGTGTGCCACCACATCCAGTGATAGTCACTAAATTTCTGGGGAAAAGTGAGAGCATCAGGTTTTAAGTTCCTGACCCCAGGAATAATAATTTAAGCTGTTTAATGGCTGAGTCCTTTGTCACAGTTTAAAACGGTGTTGTCCAATAACATGATAACTCAAGCCAAAATGCGAGCCGCATGCATGGTTTTAAATTTTATAGTCATATTGAGAAGGGTTTTATTGTGAAATGAATTTACTAATAAGAATTATATAAAGCAATATAACCAAAATAATCACTTTGTCACATAATCAATATTAAAAATCTATTGATGAAATATTTATAATCTGGTTTTTAGCACTGAGTCCTTGAAATGCAGTCTGTCCCTCAGACTTACAGAGCATCTCACCCTGGACTGGTCATACTTTAAGTGCTGAAGAGCCAGCTGTGATTCGAGGACACTATACTGGCAGCGCAGAACTAAAATGATCATGAGGATCCCAGAGACAAGGGAAATCAAAGAAAACCTGCAGGCGAAAGTAACATCAGAAATAAGTAAAAAAAAATCACAGTGAGAGGAGCCGGGCAGGTCAGAAAGTTGCAGTCACACCACCCTGATCACACCTCATCATGCCTGATCTTAGTGGGGAACTAAGCAGACACAAGCTTGGTTAGTGTTTGAAGGGGCGGAATCGGATTACCTTGGGAGAAAATTAAAGAGATACACATTGATGGGCTGGAGAAGAATACAGGGGACAGGAGAGAGGCAGCAGGGGAGGGTGGGAAGGGATGTCCCTTATTGGGATGCTGGAAGATTCTATTCTCTGGGTAGCGGGAGGCCACTGAGATGTTTCCATCAAGAGAACAGTTTGTCAGATATGTCTTAAGATGGATGGTTTACAAGGCTCAAACTAAAATGAAATTAGCTGGGTCTGAATTCACGCAAATAGAGTTAGAACACGAAGGCTGACTCTCCAGGAAGATGTCAGCTCCACACAAAGAACGATTTGGTAGACTGTCATATGGCCCAAAGCACCACGTGCTTGCTGGAGGCTGGAGATCCGACTTGGGGAACGTGGACACAGATGCCAGATAAGTGCTGTCAGGGCTCAGGCAAGGAGAGCCGGTCCTTTGTCCCCTGCAACCCACAGATAGCACGGGCGCTCTTCCCTCTGAGCCGTAACTTCGCGTCTTTTCACCCCCATTCAGGCAGCATATTGGAATGCAAGGGAGAGAGACAGCACTATTATTACCAAGATAACCTTGAGCCTGTTCTAATTTATTTTTTAAAAGAAAATAAATCACTCTCAACCTCTGTCGCTTTATTATTAGGAGGTGGTTCAAAGAAGAACATTTTATTCCCCTAGCATCTGTATAAGAATTCTTTCTAGTGAGAGGCTTGCCTTTGTTGGAAAATGCTTTTAGCAGGCTAGCTTGGGTAGGTGAATGTTGGGGGCAGGAGAGTCGCAGGAGGCCAAGGATTCAGCAGACAGGATAAAACAGGGCAGGAGACAGAGAGGGGGCTTTGGAGTAGAAGACAACGAGGAGAAAGCGAAGCGGGAAGGGCTTGTGACCATCGAAAGACATAAGTCCTCAGACAATGAAGGTATGAGCTCAGGACATGGGTGGTGGGAGTGGGTGTGGGGTGTGTACCAGCGAACACTCTGAATTCTGCAGCCAGGTTGTCAGCAGAGCCAAACTCCTGAAAATATAAAACATGGAGCGAGGTGTGGTGGCGTCCACCTTTAATCCCAGCACTCCATAGGCAGAGGCAGGTAGAGCTCTGTGAAATCCAGGCCTGGTAGCAAGTTCTGAAGCATCTGGGGCTACAGGGAGACTCTCTCTCTCTCTCTCTCTCTCTCTCTCTGTCTGGGTGTGTGTTTGTCATGTCAGTGTCATATATATATATATATGATGTATGTATGACATATATATGACATATATACGACATATATGATGTGTATATACAACATACGACGTATATTGACGACATATATGTGATGTATATATATGACATATATATGATGTATATATGACATATATATGATGTATATATATGACATATATATATATGGCTCACAGAGGAAATCAAGAAAACCTTGCTCAGGCCACACAGAGAAGTCACAGGAGTCCTGTGGGAAAGACTAAAGTGGCATTCACCCCAAGATAAAAGGTTCCTTAGCAGCACACAGAGTCTTGTTGTTCACAGTCATACCCACACCACCCGGGTGCACAGTGACTTCACATGACCCCAGACCATGATTGAAAACCACCGGAGAGGACAATCAGCACCCCACTTCTGTGGTGGAAACTTTTCTCATTGCTGTGACCAAATACCTGACAGTGCAACTGGAGGGTGACAGTTTGAGAGATGACGTCCACTGTGACAGGAGGGTGTGCTGTGGGAGTGTGAGGAGAGATGACGTCCACTGTGACAGGAGGGTGTGCCATGGGAATGTGAGGAGAAATGACGTCCACTGTGACAGGAGGGTGTGCCGTGTGAGTGTGAGGAGAGATGACGTCCACTGTGACAGGAGGGTGTGCCGTGGGATGTGAGGCTGCTGGTCACACTGTGTGTAACGTCAGGAAGCAAAGCGCAAATGCTAGTGCTCATCTCACCTTCTCCTTTTTATTCAGTCCGGGACCCAAGGCCCAGTGCTGCCCACAGCTAAGGTGGGTCTTCCCTCCTCAGTCAAACCTCTCTGGGAACTTCCACACAGACCACCTGAGCATCTCCTAGGGTGTTCTAAGTCAGTCAAGTAGATGATGAAAAGTGACCAACACAATTTTAGACTGCGGTCATTGCCTACTTGGTGGATCCTTTCATGCCAAAATAACTGGTCTAAGTGTGAAGGTGTGTGTGTGTGTGTGTGTGTGTGTGTGTGTGTGTAGGTTAGAGGACAATCCTAGGTGCCATTCCTTAGATGAGGGTGACCTTTTAGTTGAGACAAGGTCTCTCATCAGTCTGGAACTTGCTGATTTGGCTAGGCTGCAGCAAGCCCCAGGGATCCACCTGTCTCTGCCTCCCCAGTGATGGGATTATAAATGCACATACTACACACCCAGCTTTTTTTAACATAGGTTCTGAGGATCAAACTGTGGCAAGCACTTTATTAACTGAGCCATCTCCCCAACTCAGATTATTAAATTTTTATTGGATTATTAAAATAAACATTCCTTGTAAGGTAAAACCTGGAAACTTGAAAGGAACAGCTTACTCTGGTCATCCTGGCTGCAGGCCAGGGAAAGGCCAAGTTGCTCTGATGTAAAGCACACCAAGGTCCTCCTGAAGCCAAGCCCTGAGGATCGAATGCCACATCACGCTTGTCTGCAAGTTGTCTTTGATTTCATGCTTTGGGGGCTCCTCCGGTGAGCAGCATAAATTACCTTCATTATCACTGTCATGTGCCATTTAAAGACTCTCCCTATGAAGTCAGGTAAACACATACGTTACCTGTGGGGTGCAATCGAAGCTGGTGCTAGGTACAGCTGTGGACTCACATTCAGTGCACACTGAGGCCAGGACTGCAGGGTTATTGGTAAACTGAAGTTCTGAGTTGACTGTGTGGCCATTCTACTGGATCAGAGAATAAAATCAGACCGATACAAGAGCCAAAAGCAACGGCCTCATTCCCGGACTCTGGAAGCCCAAATCCCAGCCAGCCCTTAGGAGGGCGATTCTGGGCAGACTATTCAAATCCTTGTTCCTCTTCTTGTGAAATAGAAAACTTACCATTCGAGCTCTGGGGAGTTTTGAGAAAAGTTAACAGATACTAGCTATGAAATACACAAGGAAAATGTTTCTCTCTCTCTCTCTCTCTCTCTCTCTCTCTCTCTCTCTCTCTCTCTCTGAAATACTTCAGCAGCATTCATCTGTGTGTCCTGAACACTGTGAAAATGACCGCACGCATGAGCAAACCTCAGACTAGCCATGGACCGACACAAAGGAAAGCCTGTGGTAAGCATAGGCCATCGCTGGAACAGCCTTTGGTAATTGCACGGCAGTACCACAACACTCAGAGAACACTGGACTGCTTCACCTTTGCACGTCAGCATGTTTTACCAACTGTCCAGCACAAAGTCACCCTCCACACCTGTCCAAAGACGATGGATGATGGACAGGAAGGCTGGAGGCCAGTGGAAGAGGCTCCTGAGAGAGGTTTGGGACTCAAGGGGGATTTCAGGAGGGTTTAGGGAGGGGAAATGCCATTAGGGGAAAGCTGTGTTCCTTACGCATCACAGCACCGGTATTCAAAGAGCTTCAAGATACAATCAAAGCATCCTTGACCTTGAGATTGCCTTTCCCAAGTTCAAGAGAGACTCCACAAAAACCTCAGGCAGGTCCAACTCTAGGCTTAGTCGAGGGAGCAGGGGCCACTTGCCCACTGCATGGTAGTTCCCTCCGGAGAACTCGGCCAGCGTCCCTGATACTCTCAAGTTTACAGCATCCTACAGTGACCACGCCTCTTCCCTCTTTAAGATCCCTTGAGTTGTCTCTCCACACATTCCTGCTTGTGGGAAAGACTCAGTTCAGACATCCTTCTGGGAAGCCTGCAGGAACCCGCCCCCTATTCTGTGTTCCTATGACAACCTCATTTATACCACCTATTATCCTGTATCGCAGTCGCCTACTTACTCAGGTACCTTCCCCCATCATACTGTGACCCTCAAAGGTAGGCACTATGCCTTCATTACTGAGGACTTTATGGTAAATTAATAACTAGGAGTTAAGTTTAAATTCCATCAAATTGCAAAACACACGGGTTAAAACAACACCACATTCATCACAGACAGGCTCTGTAGTCTATCTCTAGCTGAGGCTGTTTACAAATGAACAAATAATGTATCACTCCATCAGTCACATTATCAGATTAAATACAGCCACCAGCTTGGTATGGTAGCACATGTCTATAATCTCAGCCTTCAGGAGTCACAGGCAGGAGGATGGCAAGTTTGAAGCCAGCCCAGGTCACATAGTAAGTTCTAGACCAGCCTAGGTTACATATCAAGACACTCTCAATAAAACCCAAAAGGAGATGGGAAGGGAGGGGGGAGAGAGAAAAGGACAAGGAGGGAGGGAAGGGAGAGAAGGGATGAAGGGGAGGGGAGGGGACCGGAGAGAAAAGGCCTGGAAGAGAGGGAAGGGAAGAGGGAGTAACAGAGACCTGGGGTGTGGGGAAGACAGCTTCCTTTAGTGCATGAACTAAACTTCAGTTTTACCTCGTCTCCATTCAAAGACTGACCAGCCTCTGGGAGTCTGTTTACAGGCAGATTCCTTTTATTATTACAAAATAAAATAAAAGCAACTGAGCCTGGCACTGTAATCCCTGCACTCTGGAGGCAGAAGCAGGTGGGTCTCTGTGAGATGGAGGCCGGGTCTCCCTGTAGCACCAGCTGCCCTGGAACTCACTATGTAGGCCAGGCTGGCCTTGATCTCACAGAGATCCGCCTATCTCTGCCTCCCGGGTGCTGGGATTAAATGCATGTGCCACCACGCCTGGCTTTTTTTAACTTTTAAAAATGTATTTATTTATTTGCAGAGGTCAGGGGACAATGTGCAGGAATTAGTTCTCTCCCTCTGTGGAGTCCAGGGATCAAACTGAGGCTGTCACGCTTAGTAAAAGGCACCTTTACCCACTAAACCATCTCACCAGCCCCACATCCATAGCGCAAATCACACATGTGCGTTTTAAAATATATTGCTACATGTAAACATGCTTGGAAATACGTAAAACACCACTGGGGCTAATTAAGACAAATGAGAAGCTCACCGTATTTATGCTTCAGAACTGAAGTATACATGGTCCCTGCCACTTTGCAGGGGTGACAAAGAGCATTATAACTTTTTGACTTTGAAGGTCTATTTTACTGTTAAATTTGAAAAGTAAATAAAATGTCCTGGACTTTCTGAGCAACAAACATTTGTGCCTTCAGTCTGCAGTCAGCTGCAGCCGGCTCACCTTTGGAGGTGTGGAGAGGGCCTCTCGCCTGCCTCACCCCAGGCAGCTTTCGGAAAGGCGTCTTCTCTTTTTTTCTATGTCTATTCCCCTGTTCCGTTTTCTAACATGAGCACTGGGGCCCCAATTCCCGCCTCCTCTCCTTCTTTGCTTTCCTGATTGTTCTGGGAAAGCCAGAACCCCACTCCAAGCCTCTGGCCATAGCTGTCTTCCCAAAAGTAACTACATGACATAACAATAACAATCAAACACACTGGAAATAAACACTTCTCCTAACATTGTAAAATGAGAGCATAAGAATAAAAGCCAACCCCTCCTCACATCCCTAACACATCTTAGCAGCTACGCGCACGCGTGACCCTGCTGCTGCAGCGCTCAGATTAGAGGCTTTATTATCTTGAGTAAGCACAGAAAAAAGCTCAGGAGCTCATCAGTCCAGAAGGGGCCACAGTAATGTCAAGAAACCAAAGGTAGAATGATGCCTTTCTGTTCTCTAGACTGAGGAGCTCAGCACAGACATATTTTAAATGACTGTGTCCCAAGGTTCTACTGGGTTCCTGTGGCAGCACCCCCCAACTTGTGCCCCTTGTTGACCTGAGGTCCTGAGCGAGGAGCATGTGCTGTGTGCCTTCGGCCACTCTGCTTCTTTCTTGAAAAGCCACAGTTGACAATTATAAGATTCAAGCTGGGGTAAAATATTGTCAGTATTTTTAAACACCATTTGGCCAAAAATATTCTTGCGGATACACACACACACACGCACACACACACACACACACACACACACACACACGCACGCACGCACGCACGCACGCTGGTGAGTCACAGATTGCAGAGGCTATTTTGAGCTTCTCTACCCACTGTAACCCTGTCACACATCTGGCCCATCTTCAAGATGGCGACTGGCCTCCAAAGCCCTTGGGGGAGGGAAGCAAACGGTACCTAAACGCCAGTGTGGGGGACACATGCCCTCAGCACCCGAATCAAGCTCTCGGTTATTTATTTCTTAAAACGAATTCAATCTATGTGGAAATATTAATGCAAGTATTTTTAAATAAAACTAGACTTAAACTTTCTTTTGGTGTGACAGCTTCGAGTTTTCACAAAAAGAGAAGACGGTAGTGACCAGGGAAAAGACGTCGTGGAATATTTTTGTGACAAAAATGTGCAATGAGGGTTCTCAGAGGTTCCCAGGTGGAAAGCTGTCTGCTGAAATGAGCAGCTGTGTTCAAGTTTAAAGCCTGCCTCACAAGCCCCACAGCTAGACTGCAGCCTGCTTCAGCAGACGGTGCTGTGCCCGCTTCTCCGTGGTTCTGTGCTATCCGGACCTGGAGCCTCTACATTCTGAGGATTTTATTCACTCCCAGTAAAATAATTTTAGTCACAGGATACCAATAAGCAAGCAGCAATGTGCTTTTTGTTCAACGAACGCAGTTCCCCTGCCCACATCAAAATCCTAGTTCTGAATTCTTCTTCACATAATCAAACTGTGTTAAAGGTAAATATCATTTAAATCATAATTTTTAATTGAGCACAAAATTAAATGTAAGTGAACACGGACATAAGCCGTCATTTAGAATTAGAGTCCCCTACAGATGTTCGGTTCAATGGTTGGTATTTTACCGAAATATTTAAAATTAAATCTCACGAATTACAATAGTACTTTTATAAGACACCAAGTGATTCGCTACTAAGAGGGATTTTTAGAATGATGATATAATCAAAAGCACTGGGCGACACCAGACACTGGTAAGGAAGGGAGAGGAAGCGTGTTTGTCCCATGGTGATGTGGGTGGGTTTTACTCTGCTGTTAGAATGTCCTATCAAAGCATTACCCAGAATCGTAACTGGAACTCACTGTCATAATCCCAATGTCTGCTAAGCAAAAGTTTCTGAGAATTTTGAAATAATAATAGATATATAAACTGTTTTCAAACATAAATGTTGTAGATCCATGGTTTCCTTTAAAGGAAAAAAAAAACCCAAAAGTCAACGCAAGCCTAGTTTTGATTTCAGATTTACTAAAAATAGCATATTCACAAATTAGGTGTGGGATCATCTTTTGTTTTGGAGTAGCTAAATGTAAAACTGGGGAAGAATGACTAGAAAAAATAAACCAGGAGAATGGAGTCTTTTAAATATGCAAAACTAAACCGTGTTCCCTGTCTTTCATCAGCTAAATTACTTATGATATAAATATATATCAAAGACGACCACATATTTGAGATCACAAAAAGATAATCGATTTGCATATGGAAAATTCCAGTAATTAGCCATGAGATTTGAAGATTATTGTTATGTTACTGTAAAGTTAACTATTTTTTTATTTTCAGTTTCTTTGGATTGGCTTATTATTGTTATTTGTTTGGGGCGAGAGTAATAATATTTGATCACTGTGGTAACCATCTGTCAGGAAAATGCCTGATCAGTGTAACAACCTGCTTCCCAAAGAAAATCAGCATATTAAATTTCTACTAGCAATATAATCAACAAATTTACATTGACTCTATAAGATATATATCACAGTTTACATGAGTACATAAAACATACATATTCTACCTTTTATGTCTGTTATCTATGCTAGATCCCTCTATGGCAGTCTCCAAACTCTTAGAAAAAGCAAATCTGCACTTAGACTGTTACCTCTGAAGGAATATGTCTTCATAAGTCAGCCTGTAGTATTTTAATTTTTAAATCATCAAACTATATTCCTTTCATTAAAATTTTACTTGTAATGTGGCTTAATTTTTATATAAAAAGTTTAATAGATTTAATATCGGCAACCAAGAAATTTCCCTACTTCCTATCAGAAGCTGATTAAATCCTTGTTAAACATTGTATTGAACATAGTCTCTACGAATAAAAGGGAAATAGCATATTAAGACCTATTGAAAGTTTACCTCCCTTCAGTGAAGAATGTTATTTGAGAAAGTTACTTATTAAAAGAGGGGAAACATTAAAATGTGGAAATTTTAAGCTTTATTCCTAACATTCAATTATTGCCCCAACCAGTTTTTGAGTGGTGCAAACTATTAATTTACAAATATTAAGCCTTTCCCAGTGACACACTTCCAAAAGGCTCAGGATGCCTGATTGTATGCAAAATCACAACCCAGGGTCCATTAAGTAGTTAACACACAAAGGAAAAGCCAGCTGAATTCCAGTGTTTCTAACCTATCTGAAATCGATTATTTTCATAAACAAACACAAATTCCACCTGCACAGGGGGAAAAGTTCCCATGTGCACATAAGGCAATCCACAGGCGAAGTTCCTCAAATCTGAAATGGAAGGTAAAGTTACGGGGCACAAACATTTCCGCTTTTATTATTTTCCAGTTTTTCTGTATAAGCAGCAGAGCCTAAGAGGATCAGCAGTATTCCATGTCATCAGCATTTTATAAGTGCTATATTTAAGTACTTCTCTGAAAATGCCGTTAGTGTGTGTGAAGATGAAAGGCTTATGAATATAAATAAATAAAGCTGAGTCCAACCGCAAACATTATCATTTTCTAAAATGCATTTTGTTAGGAATAGCAAAGGATACTTGAATTTCCTTTCTGGGGCCCTACTTTTAAGGTAAAGATACCAAAATATGCATCAAGGAATTTATCATAAGATAGACGAAAAAGAAAAATCAATAACTGGCCCCAATTCAAAATAACGAAAGGTCACTGGATGCACAGCAACCCAACTGGTGATAGCCCACAGAAGGACCTCAACCCTAAAAACAAAGTCGTTGCTATTAACCTTGGTTACTGACTCATAAGAGAGCCAGTGAAGTCAGGTCACCGTGCCAACAAACAAGCCCAAACTTTCAAGACTGAGGTCTGCCTGCCCTTGAGGGCTCACCTTTATCTCCCCTGAAAAATGCCAATATAAAAATTCTAAAATACCTTCATAAGCCCCAAGGAAAGCCTGTGGACAGACAGATGATGTGATAGACTTCCTCCTTCCACTGCTGAGCAGCCTCTCCTCTCTGCGGCAGAAAGCAAATGGTTTGAGAATCAGCCGCATATTTAATTAGAAGCAAGCTGCTTTGCTATCAGTGCGGGGATCTACCTCTCCAATCTCTTGTGAGTCAATCTCTCCCATCTCTGATTTTCTTTTATATTTATGCTAGAATATTTAATTGTAGACAAAAGGTTACTCTGGCTATATTCACTGCACAGAGGCACAATAATCTGCTTTAAAAGGCTTGACATTTCAGGCTTTTCAAAAAGGCTGAAAAAATTATATCCCTGCTTTTGTTAATCAATGAAGTAGAACTCTCCTGAACAAAAGAATTAAATTGCTTGGTTGGTTTAATAAAACCAACAGAAATAGCTGCTTCCTCGGGGCCTTATTGTGTAGGCACACGCACCCAGCACCGTAATTCCATACGATTCAGGGCAAAACTCTAATTTCTGCACACAGTTGGGTTTTTAAATCCTATTCAGACCCTATCCATTCTGGCTGGTTCTCTAAGGCCAGATTTATCATTAAACTTGACTCTCTCTCTGAAGTGCGACAAGCCATAAGCCATCTAGCAATTTTATTTTTGTTCTTATGCCTGTTTCCCCACCCAAAAAATGTTCATTAAAAATGTATTAATCTAAATAGTGCCCTTTTCATTTTGTTTAATCTGGAGTTAAGAGTTTTACACATCACTCCAGCTATTTAACTAGGGGGAAAAGAGAATTTGAAGGAAAGAACAAGTGGTAGGAACTTCGGTGTGAGTGTACAGAAAGACGACATCTTGTTAAGTTCATATTTGCAGCTGGGTCTAATTTTGGCAAAAGACCCCAAAACATGTAAGATAACCAGGGTGATTGCAAAAGATGACGGAGACACCCCTCAAATCTAACTGTAAGGCAGGTCACCGTTTCACCGAGCCATGAGAATGAGACCATGAAGGGACGCAGCCTTCCAACGGGGTCCTTTTGTTCCGCTCGTGTGGACCACCACTCTGTTAAAGGGGTGTGTTCGTCCAGGGCTCTATTCAGAGGTAGCTGAAGCGGGGAGATGTTTCACAACACACTCCTGGGACACTGTCGCCTGTGAGGATGGGGGAGGGGCAGCAGGGACTGCAGGGGCAGTGGTGGGTGGATCAGCCATTACCACCCAACCTCAAGGTTTTACAGTTAGAGCTGCAGAGGACATTTCCAAGGTAGTAATAAAGACAAGAGCCAACAGACAAATCATCCAGTGCAGCTTCCTACGTCAGACAGTCCTGGGCTAAAGGACACTTAGAGGTCACTCAGTCCAGATCCTATGGGCTTGTCAGTCCCCTGTGGAGATAATGGATGGGTAGGGCAGAACCTAGTCATAGTAAGTGCTCAATAAATGGAAAGGACCATTGTTTTTGCAAGCCCCCTTTCTAATCCATCTCACATCAGCAGAGATTCACAATGCTGGCCTCATTACCATGGTAGGAAGGCCACCAGCTCAGCTGGAAGGATGGGGATTTTCTCACAAAAATCTTCATAGCTGCATCCGTCGGGGGGGAGAGGGATAATTACCTGTCTCAGACTTACAAAAACTGCATTTCCCCAGTCTCCATCACAACGAATGAGGGTCGAGTTACTTGTTAAGTTTTATGAATACCAACATCCTTTTTTGTGTGTATCCTTAAAGTAGGCGTGGTTCCCAAGCTGGACAGGAAGTCAACACCTGAAATCTCAGCACTTGGGAGGCCGAGGCGGGAGGATGGAAGCTTGGTGTGGCATTGGAAGGGTGGGCAGATGTGGCAGGTGGACAGAACATGGATGCTCTGCACCAGATGGCTTAACCCTCAACTTCTCAGACACACTTGTCTCAAAGTCCTGGCACCCAAAGACCAGCATTACAGCTCCCGCTGATAGCCTCTCCAGCAGCTGTGCTGTTAAACCTACTGCTGTCTTAGAAAAACATACTGGAGATGGGGTTCAGTCTACTTGGTGATCCCTGAGGTCAAATAACTCCAACCCCAGGGCACGTGGCTCTTCAAGAATCTAGAACCCCAGCCCTCTAGCCCAGCTGTCCACCCACAGCTGCCCACACTGGTTTGTACGAACAGTGGCTACAGACCTTTCAGTTGTCCAGGCAACGATGACACTAACAGAGGTCAAATAACTCCAACCCCAGGGCACGTGGCTCTTCAAGAATCTAGAACATGGGTTTCATAGCGACCCAGCCCTCTAGCCCAGCTGTCCACCCACAGCTGCCCACACTGGTTTGCACGAACAGTGGCTACAGACCTTTCAGTTGTCCAGGCAACGATGACACTAACGAAGGAGACTAGAAACAGGACAAGTCCCCAAGCCCGCTGCTCTGACTGACGTTTGGCTGCTCCTATGAGCTCTTTGTTCTACGTGAGGATGTCACAGATTGTTGCAAGCATCTGGCTCATTTGGCATCGTTTCAGTGTAGCCATGGCTCTTATACAAAAGCAAGTTTCCAGTGGTCTCCTCCAGTGCCGTACAAGTCTCTGTCATCAGTCTAGGAATTTTTCTTTTCCTCAAAACTTTAAACAGAGTGACCATGTGACAAATTATACTTCTACATCATACATATGAGAAATAAAACCACTCTCAAAGCAAAAACATGTTCATGGATGTTCATAGCAGCATTATTTATATAAAAAACCAAATGTTTCTTAACTGGGTTAAAAAAAAAAACCTGGTATATCCACACAAAGGAATAATATGCAGTGATAAAAAGGAAGTACAGGCACAGGTTACAGCGTGATGGTCCTTGGATACGTTACACTGAGAGGCCAGTCACAGGGTTCAGACAGCCATGTTCTTCTTAAATGCCCAGAATAGGAAAAACAAGAGAGGGAAATTTAATTAGTGGCTGCCTAGGGTGGGGCAGTGTTGAGGGACTGCATGGGTAATTAAGGCGTTGTGTGGCTTCCTTGGGGGTAGGTGGGGTGAGGAAAATGTTCTGGTATGAGACAGCAGTGATGGTTGAACTACTGTATTGATTGAACCTGCTGAACTGTGTCCCTGAAAGGGGTTAATTCGTGCCAGACGGTTGTTATCTCAGTACAGCTGCCATCTTGTTTCTAGTCAGCCATGTCTTTTCTCTGCAGGTCTGCAGAATCCACACTTCCTTGAATCTCATTCAAAGCCTGGCTGTAAGGAAACCATGATGTCCAGTCCCCCAACACTCAACCCACCTGCTGGTTCCTGCTCTTCCCACAAAACCTAAAAGCCTGTGCCCAGTGAGAGAGAGAAGCAAGGCCACCTTCACCTCTGCACCCAAACCAAGACCCAGCACTTCGAGGGAGACGTAAAGGGACCAACCACAGAGGAAACAGTGGTCAAAACTCTAGTGAAAACCATCGATGCAGCCAGCCAGTACCCATCCTGCCTGCGCTCCTTCCCGCGATGCCTGAGGGAAGCCCATACACAGAGATCTGTGGACACATGCTATCTGTGCTCACAGCAGAAACACCCAGAAGAGACTCCTTTATTAGCTCAGTCAGCCTGTGAGAAATTGCTGAAATTTTAGCTGATATTTATACTTCTTTTTTTTTTTTTTTTTTTTTTTTGGAGACAAGATCTCACTATGTTGCTTTGGCTGATCTGGAACTTTCTATGTAGATGAGGCTGGCCTGGAAATCAAACAGACTCACCTGCCTCTGCCACCCAGGTGCTGGGCTTCAAAGCATGCACCAACATGTCCAGCCTACATATAATTTTATTTTTTGGTCTTTTTGAGACAGGGTCTCCCTGTCGCCCCAGCTGTCCTGGAACTCACTATGTAGACCAGGCTGGCCTTGAACTCAGAGATCCTCCTGCCTCTGCCTCCCCAGTGCTGGGATTAAAGGTGTGCATGACCACACCCAGCTTATATATAATTATTTTTAAGATTTATTTTTAATTATGTGTCTTATGTGTATCTGTGGGGTATATGTGCAGGTGAGTGCAGTGCCCATGGAGGCCAGAAGAGGGCTTCAGATCAAGACAATTTTCAGAGGCTAAAGTACCTTTTCTTAAAAAAACATTTTATGTGTATATTTTGCATGTGTGTAAGTGCACCCATGTCATGCAATGCCTGAGGAGGCCAGAGAGGGCACTGGACTCCCCTGGAACTGGAGTTATGGACAGTTGTTAGCTGCCAGCTGCCATGTGGATGCTGGGAGTCGAACCCAGGTCCTCTACAAGAACAGCCAGTGCTCTTAACTTCTGAACCACCTCTCCAATATCTTAGAATCTGTGTGTGCATGTGTGTGCACATGCACGCATGCATACATGACTGTAGTGCCCTTGTATATGACTCTGTGGCTGTGAGAACCCCATACGTGCTCGTCCAGAAGCCTGAGGCACAGTGCTGACCTCGGCTCCCTCCTCCCACCTCCCAGCTCTACTTCCAAATTCTCTTGACTCTGTCTTCATGTGTCTAGTTCCCATCCTAGGCTTTGCTTCTAGTCTCCACATCTCAGATCAGCTCTTTGAAACAATGCACATCTGACCCACCCTACTGCCCTAAGTTCTTTCCTAGCACCTTGGATCAGTGTGCTGGACAGCTTCAGCTGTCAAGTTGACACACCTGGGTGAAGGGAACTTCAATTGAGGAATTGTCTCCATTGGATTGGCCTGTACCATGCCTCTGGGGCATTTTCTTTTTTTGAGAATTTTTTAAATTATTAATCCAAAAGAGGCAATTTTAACACAATTTTTGAGAAATAACTTGAAGCAGGTTACATAAAAAATATATACACAATGAAGTTTAAAGGGGGGGAGTAGGAAGAAGAAATCAAAGACCAAAGGCTTTGCCAACATGGGGTCAACTTTGGTGGAAAAATGAAGGTTTTCATTAGCCCTGCTTTGTTTTGTTTTGGTTTTTGAAAATCCTAATGAGTTTATTGGGCTTGCAAACAGAGCATAGGGTGGGGGTTTATTTACAGAAGAGTGGGCGCCCCCACAGTTACGACAGAGCTGGAAAGTCCACACTCAAATACAGATCCCGTGACTTCTCAAGAGCCACACAAAATTGTGAGAGAGATGGCTCCTGGTGTTCTCGGCTCCCCCGCATTCAGCTACGGTCAATGGATTGGGTGGGAGGGGTAACTGACTACATCCTCAACTCCTTGACAACTGAGGGAAGGACATGTGACTATAGCTTGTCCGCATAGTGGTCAGAGGACACTTCTAGTTAACACTCCACCCCTTCCTCTGGCTCTTACATTCTTTCCACCAACCTTGTATTAGTCAGGGGTCTCCAAAGAAACAGAACCAGTAGAATGAATATGTATAGAGATTTATCAGCTTAGCTCACAGGATAGAGTCCGAGTAGTCTAACAATGGCTGCACCACACTGGAGAGGCTGAGAATCCATAGCCGCTCAGTCCAGTCCACAAGGCTGGATGTCTCAGTAGTCCCAATCTAGTGCTGAAGATCTGATGAATTCCAAAAGATCAGCTAGTCTTCATTCTACAGCAGCAAGACGAACTCACCAGCGAGAGAGAAGGCAAGCTGCAAAAAGCCCTGCGTTCTCCTCTGCCTTGGTCTTTTATACCGGCTGCCATCAGAAGGTAACGCCCACATTTAGGGTGTGTCTTCTGGCTTTAGTTGATCCAATCAAGAAGATCTCTTTCATTTCAGTTAATACCGGATCCAATCACATTGACACCCAGGATTAGCCATCACAAACCTCTTCCACAAAAGTCCCTGAGCCTTGGAGGGGGTGATAGGTGTGGGATGATCTTCCTGCCATTGTGGCAAAGCAGTGAACTTTTGGGTCTCTGCATCATCTGTTTTCTGTGGGCTGTTGGCCCATTTCAGTGGGATTCCATCTATTATAAGGATTGGTGCTAGGAGTCACATATGAGGGAGAACATACATCTTTTGTTTTTCTGAGTCTGTGTTACTTCACTTAGTTTAACAGTTTTTAGATCCATCCATTTACCTGCAAATTTCATTATCTCACCTTTCTTTACTGCTGAGCAGAACTCCACTGTGTAAATATACCACATTTTCATTAACCACTTGCCAGTTGAGGGACAGTTAGGTTGCCTCCATCTCTTAGCTATTATGAAAAGAGCAGCAACAAATATGGTTGTACAAGTGTCTCTGCAATAGGATGAGTCCTTTGGGTATATGCCAAGGGGGCATTTTCTTGATTGTTAAGTGATGTGGGAGGGCCAGCTCACTGTGGGCAGTGTCACCCCTGGGCATTTGGTCCTGTATTGCATAGGAAAACAGGCTGAGCACAGGCCAGGGGAGCAAGCCAGTAAGCCATTCCTCTATGGTCTGTGCTCCAGGTTCCTGCCCTGAATTCCTGCCGAGTTCCCTCAATGATGAACTGTGACCTGGGAGATATAAGATAAAATAAATCCTTTCTTCCATAAGTTCATTTTGATCAGTGTTTTTCATCACAGCAATAGATAAACTAAGACAATCAATGACATAAAACCCAACTCAGAGCTAGAGAGAGGGCCCAGAGATCAAA
>NW_008340308.1:0-233 GCF_000622305.1 Nannospalax galili | reverse complement strand
TTCTCATCCAGCAATAATTAGCTGTCAATAATTCTTCAACTAAGTTTGGGGCCTGATGTCCATTTACCCAGTTCTATGGTGGACTTTTGTTTGCATGGGTCTTGTGTATGCTGACACCATTGCTGTGGGTTCATATGAGAAGAGTCCCAGGAGCCTGTAGGACTATTTCCATATAGTCATGTACCTCCTCCGTGGATCTTACAATCCCTGCCCCCTTCTCAAAGATCCCTGAG
>NW_008340307.1:0-696 GCF_000622305.1 Nannospalax galili | reverse complement strand
TATCCAGCTGCTCTTCCCAGCCAGCTGTATGTAATTTGGCCCTAATCACATATGGTCTCCTGGGTATGGGAAGAACTTAAGTATATTATCTGGGAAAGGCTAGGAAATGCTTTCCAAGGCAAATACTCTCAGGTCACATATACACCTCAGGAACTCCTCAGTCATCTCTGCAAGTAAGCTCATTAAATTCATTGGTTCCCCAGGAAAGCCTTAGTCAAACTTTGGGTTGACACTGGAACCTTAGAAAGGAATACACATTGCTTGAGGTCAGAGGGTAATTCTCACAGCAGATAAAATGTTTATTTATTGATGATATTGTATCTCATGGTTATTAAAAAATACAAAGTTAAAAGATATTAGAAGGATATGGAAATGGAGATATTTTACTAAGAAGGATTTATGAATGAAGATTATGATGGCTGGATATTTCCAGAATTAACAAAAAAAAATAAATGAGATTGTACCTTGATTTGGAATCCCTATTGGTCTGAGGTCTGACAATGGCCCAGCTTTCATAGATGTATTTTTGCTCTGGAAACTGTTATTGAGTATGTTAAAGCTATAATGAAATGCTTTAAAAAATAGGAGTCTTAATTCTTATGCTCTCCTTCTGAATAATAAAATCTGTAACTGGATCCTGGATAAGACCCAGCATTCTAATAACCTCGGGAAGAGGATATGCATTTGTGTTTCCAC
>NW_008340306.1:4732-5757 GCF_000622305.1 Nannospalax galili | reverse complement strand
ATAGACCTGGAAATGAGTCCAGGCAGTAACTCATGAGCCCACACCCAGTAATCCACTTCCACCATCCAAGCTTCACCTGAAGTGTACATGAAAATGTCATGATAAGATTCTGGAGAGACAGCTTGCCAGTTAAGAATGTGTACTGCACACAGAGGACTTGAACTTCAATAGTAGGATCTATAACCTCCCAAAAGAGAGCCAAATGCAGGAGACTGAGTCTTCAAATGCAAGAGTGTGTTTTGTCCATAATACATCCAAATAATAACAGATTTTAATAAAACTTTCTATACTTGAGAGAGTACTTTTTGGTAAATGGATACTTCTACATTTCTGACTTGGTCATAAATTTTAACAAGTAATAGTTGAAATTATTCCCAGTTTCTATTTGATCTATCATTTCCCTTTTGTTCTTGGTTTTCACAACATCAGTGATTAGAATGTCAACGTCTGAGGGCCTCATGCCGAATAATGGCACTCGGTTAGCATAGCTCCATGGAAAACTCCACACATTCTGAAGAATAAAGTTTTGTGATGAAACATTGTCAAAATTAGAGTCAGGTATGTGAAGTAAGGTTCACAGAGTAAGAGTCACAGCTGTGTTGACGAGTCTGCAAAGCTGATTGAAGGATTAGAACTGTAATTGTGGAGACTGGGAATGTTACATATTCAAAGCTCTGTTTTACAGGAAAGTCTGTTTGAGATTAGGTCATAAGCAGACCCTACACTGGGTGGGGAGTCAACTGTTCTTGTGCAATATGTCAGATGGTAGAATGTCCAAAGATTGGAAGAGAAATAATACTGGGCTGAAATGAAAGCTAAGGTACATTTTAAATCATTGGCTGCAGATGCGTAACTGCTCAACATTCCTGTAATTATTTACAGGAAAGTCTGTTTGAGATTAGGTCATAAGCAGACCCTACACTGGGTGGGGAGTCAACTGTTCTTGTGCAATATGTCAGATGGTAGAATGTCCAAAGATTGGAAGAGAAATAATACTGGGCTGAAATGAAAGCTAAGGTACATTT
>NW_008340306.1:1369-2906 GCF_000622305.1 Nannospalax galili | reverse complement strand
AATGTAGTTAACCTAACTTTAAAGGTGTCAGAAATATCAGTTTATCTTATGGCTTTTTAGAATGTTTGTTTTATTTTATCATTTTTAACAGCATTATAATCATAGCAATCCAGTTGTTTGTACTTGTTAATACTTTTTTAGGAGTATTTATTTGGTTTTCAAACTAGAGTTTGAATTTAAAAGAGATACCCCAATGTGGAGTTCCTTTTAGGAGAATTAGAGTAAGTTATTGTCAATGTAAGAACTTGATTTTTCTTTCCAAATTGTGCTGAATAATGACATAATGTTTTTACTCGAAGTGAAAAAGAAAAATGAATCTAAAAAGTTTTTATTACATTGATAGATTAATTGATTGTGTGCGTGTGTGTGTGTGTGTGTGTGTGTGTGTGTGTGTGTTGAGCACATGCTGGAGGTCAGAGGACAAGTTATGGAAGTTTCTTCTCTCCTTCCATCATGTGCATCTCAGGGGTTGAATTAAGGTCAGCAAGGTTGGGGGCAAGTGCCTCCATCCACTGAGCCATCTCACTGGCCTCAAGTTGAATCTTTCTAAACAGGAAGTCATGGTTCAGGTAAGGCAGGAGGTAGGGTAAACAGTTACAAGCAAAACAATGGCTTCTTGATTAATATATGGACATTTGTGGCTTTCTTTGAAAAGAGATGAGTGTAATTTTATAGCAGTTTATGACATAGTTGAAGATGAATGTCGCTCATCTTCGCTAAAGTCCATGTGGATGTGTTCTGAGAAGTTTGTACAAGTTTGTGGTGAGAAGTACAAATTTAGGAGATTATCTTTGGAAGATTGGATACCTGATAGAGGGCTGGAGAGATAGCTCAGCAGTTAAGAACATTTGCTGTTCTTGCAGAAGACCCAGGTTCGAATCCCAGCACTGGGGTCTATGTATTTCTCCAGTGTACAGAAGGGTATATGGTCTATGAGGTTCCAGGCATACTTCTGCTTCCGCCTACTGCAGCATCATGGGCATGTTGGGATTCAGTGTGTGCACTGCCATGTCTGAGTTTACGTAGATTCAAATTCTCAAGTTTTCAAAGACATGTCATGAGCTCTTTACCTACGGTGCCATCTCGGCAGCCCAAATGTGTTTAGTATGTCCTTGACATTTGTAAAAATCCAGAAAGGGCAGATATTACTCTAGTGAATAACACTGCATTGTTTTAGACATGGTTAAATGCTTTGTTGACCCAGAAGACATGCAAGCCAATGTCAGAAAATATTTATATCCTTTAGAAGAAAGAATTTTAGTAAAATTTTATTATCATTTTATTGGAATCTGTCCTTTGTACAGGATTAGGTAGTGGCAGTCAATGGCTTATGTTTATGTACTGCATTTTTACAGACCAATAGCAGATAGGCTTTCACACATTTTTCCAAAGACACAAGTCATTGGAGTGGTCAAGAGTGTCATAGTCAATGTCTAACTTTTCTTTTCTTTGCGTGGTCCATTTCTTCTGCAATTTGCTGCAAGACAGACTTCCATTCAATTCTCAGAAACAAGTTTCAGAGCCATAACTTTGTAAC
>NW_008340306.1:0-283 GCF_000622305.1 Nannospalax galili | reverse complement strand
CTACATGGATAATTCACTAGACTACACAGAACATTTCTTAAAGGTAACAAACTTCAACAAACCATTCAAAATTCAATAGTAGGTATAAATCATGCTAAATTTTTAATACTTCCAAACATATGCATCTAAAATTGCATATATGATGATTGAGGCACTCCAAAAATAGTCATCTCCACCAGGTATGGTAGCAGAGGCCTTTAATCCCAGCACTCAGGAGGCAGACCTATGGACGACTCTGAGTTCCAGCCAGGCTGGACTACATAATGAGTTCCACTTCAGCCAC
>NW_008340305.1:0-206 GCF_000622305.1 Nannospalax galili | reverse complement strand
GGTTTGTTTTGTGTCCCAGTACATGGTCAATTTTGGAGAAGGTTCCATGGGATGCTGAGAAGAAAGTGTGTCCTTTGATCTTTGGGTGGAATACTTGGTAAATGTCTGTTAAATCCATTTGATATATGGTATTGTTTAATTCAGATGTTTTTCCACTAACTCTCTGCCCTGTTGACCTATCTAATGGAGATAGTGGGGTATTGAAG
>NW_008340304.1:84291-87449 GCF_000622305.1 Nannospalax galili | reverse complement strand
GCCTGTGCATTCCTCTTGCAAGCCTCCTAATGATCAGGCTTGGGATTTTGTATGTCATATGTCTTGGCATTTACTTTTGAAAATTAACTTTTTTATCAAGTACATTTTAATACAGTCTGCCTACAGAGCAGACAATTACTGTTTCCTGACTCTAATTCCACCTGGGAATCCGGGTCAGATTTGGAAAACTTAGGGGGAGGGTCCACATTTGTGTTAACAATTTTTGAGTCCTTTGAGGAAAAGTGCTGTAAAGCCAGCTGAGCATACACATTGGGGTGGTGACAGGAAGACCGGTGTTTCAAGTATAAAGAATATCTTCAGTGAACTGGACACCACGAGCTGTAAAGATCTAGAGAGATTTGGAGGGGGGGGCTTTTTGAGGCGCAGGGTCTCTCTGTAGTCCCAGCTGGCCTGGAACTCACTATGTAGACCAGGCTGGCCTTGAACTCACAGAGATCCGCCTGCCTCTGCTTCAAGAGTGCTGGGATTAAAGGCGTGTGACACCACACCCAGCTCTAAAGAGATTTTAAATGTGTTGGTTCTTGACATCTTAAGGAGGGTGCTGCCCCTGTTTCTTCTCTCACATAAAAAAGGAGGGGCCGAGAATGTAGCTCAGTTGGTAGAGTGCTTGTCTAGCATGCACAAGGCCCTGGATTTGATCCTCAGCTCGGCATAGGACTGGGTATGGTGGTACACATCTGATATCCTGGCATTTGGGAGGTGGAAACAGGAGGATCAGGGGTTCAGAGTCACCCTTGACTACATAGAGAGCTCAAAACTATCCTGGGCTACATGAGACTCTATCACAAATAGATGAAAGATAGATGATAGATAGATGATAGACAGATAGATAGATGATAGATGTGGGTAGATAGATAGATGATAGACAGATAGATGATAGATGATAGAGATAGATAGATTGATGATAGAAGGAGGATAGATAGACAGATATAGATAGAACATAGATAGATGATAGATAGATAGATAGATAGATAGATAGATAGATAGATAGATAGATAGATAGATAGATAAATGAGGTGGGGAAGAAGACATAACACCTGGGAAGGAAGCATTTTGTCACTTTGTGTGTAGAAGGAAACGTGTCCCCTAGCCAGCATTAGAAAGTATTCCTGCCCTGTGGCTTTGCTGGGAACCCAGCCAGAATCTGGCCAATATAGTCAGTGGGAAAATCACCTGAAAGCTCTGAAATTTCCCAATAGATTCTTCCCTGGTCTCAGAGGGCATCACTTTCCAAGTAGCAAATGTCAGGCACATTAGTTATTTCTATTTTATGCCTTTTGAAAGCGATCAAAGCAGACCTCTCTCTGCAATGCATATTTGATTTGCTATCTTGGTAATGAGATGGGACTATTTCATTTCCCTCTATGAATGGAACTCATTCTGTCCAAGCCAAACCCCACACCGTTTAAAAACTCTGAGCACTTTTAGTCCCCTGCTGACCATAACTCCATTAATTTTCTTTTGCTGTGGCATCGGAAGGCTCTCAGGGGGACATTTTCACATTTAGTTGATACCATATGACTTTGCCTTGAATCTGGAGACTGCCCCACAGACATTTTAGCAACCACCAGGAGAGCACAGCAGCATCAGAACCCTCTGTCTTCCTAATGAAGTCAAATCCCCCAGGCTGGAAACGAAGCCCACTGCTTCTCAATCACTTCCTTGGGGATGTACATACCTTTCCATTGGGGCTTTTCTTGTTGGCAGGGTATAAAAAGATCCCTCCATACACCAGAGTGCGGTGAACATCAGCCACCATGGACCCCACATACCTGGCACCATAGGGAGCAGAATTATCCTACAAGGTTAAGAGCAACAATAATTAGAGCTACAGAAAATAAAAGACACACTCTTTGTGTCCACAATGCTTATCTGGTTCCACAGTCATTCATCAAGTCCCTCACAGAATGCACATTTGGAGTTGAACTAAGCTATGATGAAATTTCCATTCCCAAGAAGAAAACAAAGTAATGGAGGCACAGTCTCCTCACCATCTCCCAGCAGGTCGGATTACTGCCTGAATCCCAAGAGGGTAGGTTTGATTTTAGCTATGAGGTTGCAGCAGGCAATACAAAAACTCTATCTTGAAGGTTGACAAGGATTTTTGCCGAGCTAAGGAACTGGGTACGTACACAGGTATATGTTTCCTGGGACAGGAACTGGTTCAAGCAAGAGCTTAACAGTATAAAGAGGTAAATGCTGTCACTACAGGCATGCTGACACGCATGTGTGCAGGGATTGGGCATGTAAAAGGAGATAAAATCAGGCTAGGAAAAAAGCCCAGGGCTAGCTCTGAGGACCCTGGATGCTATGTCAACATGTGGGCTTCATCCTCAGAAAACAACAGCAACAGTATGACAAAATTAAATATTCCCATGTACAGCCAGCTGTACAATCAGTCATTTTTCCTCTTCATATTCACTAATTTGTAACCACTTATAGTGAGATACCAAGACAGACACCATCCATCTTTTTTTCATGTGGCATGCATGCAAACATGTATGTGTGTTCATGTAGTCATGGGCACGTGTGTACGCATGCATGTAGAGGCTAGAGGTTAATGTCTGGTGTCCTCCTCAATCATTCTCAACCTTATATATTGAGATAAGACCTTTCACTTGAACCTGGAGCTTGCTGATATGGCTAGCCTAGGTAGCCACCTTGCTCAGGGAATCCTGTCTCTGCCTCCCACATGCTAGGATTATAGACAGGCCACCTGTAATATGGATCTGAGGATCCAAACTCCAGTCCTCAAACCTGTGTAGCAAGCACTTTGCTGGCTGAACCATCTCCCCAGCCCAAAAGTATCCATCTTGACAAAACTTACAGAAATCTATCACAGACATAAACCTGAAGGGACAGACACCACACAACAGCTATTTGGGTGGGAGAACCTTCTATACTTCTGGGAACCAGGGACCCCAAAAGTAGGAATGTTTTATTACCATGAAGTAGTTCATCTGGTTGACTTTATTATCCCAATTTTGTAATGGGCATAAAAACTAAAATAACACCCTTTTTTTGTTGTTGGTGGTTTTTTGTTTTGTTTTGTTTTGGTTTTTTTTTTGTCTTTTTGAGACAGGGTCTCCCTGTAGCTCCAGCTGTCCTGGAACTCACTATGTAGACCAGGCTGGCCT
>NW_008340304.1:81977-83074 GCF_000622305.1 Nannospalax galili | reverse complement strand
ATATTGTGTGTGTGTGTAGTCAGAAAAACAAAATAAATATTTCGACCTAAGACATCTAGAAAAGGAACCTATCTCCCAAAGGGCAGCAGGAGCTGCATGGAGCTCAGGAAGCCATGCTCCCCAGGCACCCATCCTGGTCCACCCTGAGTGTCCAGCCCGTGAAGGAGGGGAGACCCCCACATACAGAGACAAGACATAAAAGCTAAAGCCTGCTAGAAAGCTAAAGCCTGCTAGAAACCCAAGTATAGGTATTGTGGTGGTTTTAGCAGAAGCCATCAGCCTGTCTTTGCAGGAAGACCAAAGGAAGAGCAAGCACTTAGCATCTCCGTGGGGTAACCTTGACCCCCTACCCCAGGAAATAGAGAAAGAGCAAAAGGGTTCAAATGAAATCCAGGCCTGGCAGCCAGCAGGGGAACATTACAGCCGCTGCACTGTTCTTACAGACATTTAGATCTCGGGAGGAAAGGCTTCCCAGTAAACAGAAACTTATTCCTGCGGATACCCATCTAGTCTGGAATTAAGAGAGTGAATATTTTTACTACAGATCCATCCATTTAAAAGTAACAGCGCATGAAAAGAGTGTCTGGGGTGGCTGAACATGTATGTACAGGTGATACCAGCAAACACTACTGGTTTCAAAAGCTGTGTCCTGGATTTAAGTTAAACTTTGCTCTTGTCCTGCCCCTATTTCCTGTGCGTTGGCCTCATTTAGAGATTTAGCTCGTGCTGTTCTGTCTTTGCTTATTTATTAAGTGTCTATGTGTCCGGGGAGTTGAAAGTCCACTTCTGTTAAGAGTGCAGGGACCAAAGGTAGCCCATGTTCTGATTTACAGCAATGCGCCACATGCACTTCCCCACAGGCCTTTCAGGAGCACAGAGGACTCTGGGGTGTACTTTGTGCCTTCTGTTCAGTTTGTTGGTAAAAACAAAGGGTGGGGAGAGGCCAGAGAAATGGCTCAGAAGTGAAGAGTGCTTGCTGCTTTTCCAAAGTACTCAAGGTCAGTTCCCAACACCCATACCACATAGGCTCACAATTGCCTATAACTCTAGCTCCAAGGGATCCAATGCCTTCTTCTGACCTCCAAGGCATACACACA